>NC_139583.1:22617892-22977892 GCF_946808225.1 Silurus aristotelis
GAAAATGTAAACAAAACCCATACATGCAGGTTTATATGATTTCCAGGGACCCTAATGGTTGACTTTTCACTATAGAAACTGTAAAAACATTATTAGCACCTCTTATTCCAATATATTATTTTTTACCCCTTTTTGCTCCCAAGTGCTTTTTTAATTCTAATAATTTCTCTTTTTTCCCCAGTGACAACCAGGTGGGGCCTTTGATTGGTTGGTGGACAAGCTTGGACACCCCTGCTCTAATGCTTTAAATATAGTGGGAGGGTTTTCCAGAAGAGTGGAGGTAATTATAATAGCAAAGTATCAAAAACGTTTGGCTATCAGTGGTATATTTACACATTAACTTTTAAGATGTTTATTTGATTCCATTCAAGTTCTCAATTTTCTATACCATTTTCTATGAACAACAGAAGCTCTCATTTGGCTTTCTCCCAGTAAAATGTTGTACTGGAAGTAAAGTTACTGTATGAAAAGCCCCTCAAAATCTTGATACAGGTATTGTATCTGTCCCCTGGTTCTCTCTGAGCTCATGCTTAATTCCTTACTTACTGATTTTTTAACTAGTGATTAAAATGAAAGGATTACTGACTGATATGTTGCATACTGTTGGTTTTTAGTGTGGATGTAAGTTTTTATATATATGTATGTATGTATATATATATATATATATATATATATATATATATATATATATATATATATATATATATATATATATATATATATATATATATATATATAAAACTAGAATAAGAGTTACATTTGATTGACTTTGAACTGTCAGGATCTTTCAGGCATGCGGCATGCACTTCTAGATCGGTGCCCATCTTACCCTTTTTTTTTTTATATATATATATTTCCCGGTATTTAAGGACACCCAAGACTTTAGCTCAGGGCCAGATTATCTCACCGGTTTCCAAAGTCCCTGGGAATATTCTTGCCACCCTGCCTGCTCTGGTTCCAGTTCTGGTTCCAGCTCCTGTACCTGACCCTGTTCCTGACCCCTGCTCTGCTCTGCCTCCCTGGTACCTGGTTTGGACTTTTTTTGTTTTGGACTTTTTGTGTTTGCCCTGTCCTGGCTTTGGTTTTGTCTTCCCTGCATCACCCTGTTTGCCTGGACTGTTTTTGGACTGTGTTTTTGCCTTGTCCCATTGCTCAGTTTATGTCTTAATTATTAAAGCCTGTTTTTTCCTTAACCCTCTCGCATTCTGCATTTGGGTCCTCACTCACCTAGACACCTGTGATTTCTGACAGAATAATCTGGCCTTGCATCGTGAGTCACTGACATGAAGAGGTGTGTCCTTGTTTGGTTGGTGACAAAGTTAGGTTTTTTTCCTCTAATGAAAGGTAAATAATTAATAGATTCCACACAGGACATTATGATGGCCATGTATTCAGAAATCCATTTTCATCAACTAATCATTAAATAAACAAATACATTTTCCACTATGAAAATCACATTTCGACGAAATAATTTTGCAAATCATCTGCCAAGTGAATGTAAAGCTTCCTATTTCATTATATATAAAAAAATGTTTTTTGCTTTGAATTATCTGTTTTTAAACATAGTAAACGCACATCTATCTATCTATCTATCTATCTATCTATCTATCTATCTATCTATCTATCTATCTATCTATCTATCTATCTATCTATCTATCTATCTATCTATCTATCTATCTATCTATCTATCTATCTATCTATCTATCTATCTATCTATTTATTTATTTATTTATTTATTTATTTATTTTAAAGAAACGTTTGCGTCCTGTTCCTGAAAGTTCTGTGTGAGAGCTCATGCGTTAAGACGCTTACAACTCTGTGTGTGTGTGTGTGTGTGTGTGTGCGCGTGCGTGCGTGTGTCTCTGTGTATGTGTGTGTGCGAACAAGTCCAGCGTTCGGATCTGGATTCTAGGGAATCAGTCGGGTGCTTGGATGGTCAGATGGTCAACTTTCTCCAGTCTGTCCTAATGGAGCAGTGAAGGATAAGAGTCGGTCGGCACGTGGCGGCTTCCGGACGCTGGTTTACGCAACTGACGCAAAGTGGCTGCACTTTTCTATTGAGGTAAGCTGAAGGTGTAAACAGCATGAAGTAACGACGCGACAACTGATTACAGAAATCTTATGCAAGACAAGATGACCACGAAAGACTCATGAGTGCCAGGACACTAACTAAAGACATTAAGTGCACAGAGCATATAAGAGCATTACTACGCACTATTTGTTCATTAAAGGACAAATTGAAGGATCAAAACAAGGCATTTATGTAAGGAACATATTATAATAATAGGTTTGGGTATTTCATATCTCTATTATTGTTATAACTATTAAATTCCCGTTTTATAGGTCTTAACTGTAATTGTAACAATAATAGGGAAAAAAATTGAGTAGGCAACATAGTGTTTTAGAGAATGTCAACCAGAATAGTGAAAAAAGCTTGAGAAAACAGCTGTATTGGCACAAACGAACGACAGCAGGTGTTGGAAATTGTCAAACTGAAAGGACAAGATGTGCAGAGTCAGGGTGCCGCTCTGGAGCGAGGAGAATCCCAGAAGCTGCTTAATATCTGAGGGATTGCACTGGGCCTGCCAATTCTTGAGGGACCATTGGATGTCTGGGGAAATGAAAGGACATCTGTACGTGAGAAGAGTTTTGATATGAAGGGTATGCTTTTGAAAGGAAGTCATTGCAGTGTGCGGTAAAGCTGTAACATTATAATAGATTGAGTGTTGGTGAGAAGCAGAGCAACTGAATTTGAAATGAGTATCCGGAGGAAGGTTTTACACTTGGATATTTCATGCATGTTGCATGTTTGATGTTTTATCCATATAGGCAAATGCACGTGTAAATGCTCCCCATTTAAAACTGGACCTGAGTTTTAAACCTTCATTCATCTTTCCAAGGCAAATTTTGCAACCAAGATTAAATTCTCCTAATGCAGTTAATAAAGCATAAATGCACTTTACTGTTTTTTGACTGCTTTGAGGAAATACTTTGTCCACCAACCACATGGTTTACACAGGGCTGATATCTATATATCGATATATATTGTCAAAAAATGTGCTTATAAGGATGTTTCATTTAGTTACTTGTTCATCATGTGTACATTGTAATAGCAATATAAAGAAACTAGTAAATATGACGCTACTATAAAAAGTGCAACCCACAAAACATTTCATAAGATGGGTTATGATATGTCCTTCTCCACTGCAAAGACTGAAGTGAAGGCGTTAATAATTCAAGTAAAGTTAATAAATAATAAATGTTTTGAAAGAATTTGGGGCTCTGTTCCAAACAGCAGTCTGTACACTACATAGAAAACAAATAGTAATAGTACTTAGATATTACTTTCTAAGTGGTTTGGGATTCTGTCCTAAATGGTACTCCTAAAAAAAAAAGACCCAGAGTTTCCTGAGGTTGAATAAGTGAATATTCTCTTAGTTGTTATGATAAATCTGAGCTGGAATGTATGCTTGATGTATGTGTTTGAAAATTGCAACACTTTGAATCCGACTGTTGTATTAAAAAGAAAAGAAATGAAAAGCTTATCATCGCTGAATCCTGCATTCTGGATTTGAAGTCCAAACAGTTGGTGCTCACTGTGTTTGTGAACCATTTTTATTTTTTTCAATACAGTGCTGTAAGAGTTAACCTAAGGCATTTTGTGTTCATAAAGACCACATGTTCAGTCCTGTGATGTAAGTTCCCCCTCTACAGTTCTTGCAGTGTTCAGTCCTGATCTATTTTTGCAAGCTGTTACTCTGTCCATGCTTGCTTTAGCCTTGTACAGCCACATGTGCTTAAATCATTAGCAAGGTGGAATCATGAAAATATTATGATGATGGTATGATAATCTATTGTAATCATCTAATACAATAAGAGCTACTATTTAAAGTGGACTTATTATAATAAAAAAATATATAATAAATAAAGAACAGTATTTATTTTTTCTGAACCTAAATTTAGTTGATCAGTCTAAACATGTTCAGTGTCTGGAGTTTTTTTTTTTTTTTCTCCAGTTCCGCATTTTAGCTAAGTCAAATAAGAAGTTTGGCATTGCATAAGCTGCATGCCTATGTTGTCATGCTGTCTCACTCTTATTTAGGGAAGGCATAGTTTGCCTCAGTAAAGCATTTGTCAATAAACAAAAAATGGGTCCTTTTAAAAGTAAAGCGTACTCAAGTAGTGTACTTGATGCATACATTTTTTAAAGTATGTGTTCTTCAATTGTAAAATGTTGCAAAAACATGATTTTATTTGTAAACAATTTGTTGGACTCTTGAAGTACATTAAAAATATTATTCTATATTTAGTGATATATACAAAAAGTATACACACTCACATATATATTCACAGTGCAGCCTCGATACTCGTGGTGGTTATGTTCTATGACCCCTTGCGAGTATCAAAAGAAACATGAGGTTTTGACTCCTTTTGATGGTTCCTTTTTCAAGGGAAAATTGTACATGTACTGTACTGTAAACTCAACATAAATCATAAATGTTTTATTTACTACTTGTAATGAATAATACAATAATAAAATAGTTTATCAAACATTTATATGAAATTTATTTGTACAAACTCTGATTTTTTGCGAGTTACACTCAGTCCGGTTCCAAATGAAAAGTCGTGAACTATCGAGGTCGTGAGTGTCAAGGTTGCAAGTTTTTTAGGTTTCACTGTAATACTAAATTTGTGCGCGTGTGTGTGTGTGTGTGTGTGTGTGTGTGTGTGTGTGTGTGTGTGTGTATATATATATATATATATATATATATATATATATATATATATATATATATATATATATATATATATATATATATATACACACACACATATACACATATATACACACACACACAAATTTAGTGTAATGTAGTGTAATTTAGTGTAATGTAATTGTAATTTCAATATCAAGTTTAGCTGTGTGCATTTAAAAAAAATATTTATAAAAAATGATGGACCAATCCCTTATATGGACATTGCCAATATTGCCATTTTAGTTATTTTAGCTGTCTAATGCGAGTTTGAGCGCAAAGTGTAAAATTTCAGCTTTAGTTTAAAATTACTTTTTTATTGGATTATAAGTAAATATACAAATGGCTGCTCAGCTGTTTGATAACTGTGTGTGTGTTATTCACACCCATTTTTCAAGCAGATACAAGTTCTAAAGTAGGTTCACTTAAATACAGTATCCACTACTTGGGCACTGGATGTCAAAGTATATTTCAGACTTAACAACACTCAAGGATGAAGATAGCACAAGTTTATTTATGGGAATGGAGCGTAGATAAGTTTGCTGTTGGTGGACTATTCCTGCTATGCTGCTGCTAAGCAAATCGAAAGATTAATCTGTTAAGCATGTTTAAACATGGAGATGTCAAGGAACCATGTTACTTTTTGCCGAAGGTGATGTAAGAGTCATAGCAAATTTTTACTGGTGGTGCTGGGTGGGGTGGGGTGGGGTAAAGGATAGCCGAAATATGTGTACTGCGCAGAGAGATGGTGATCGGCTAGTATAATTTAAATATAAACAAATACATAGATTGAGGAAACCAATCAGCTGACGGATAGAGTTTCATAGCTGAACTAGACATTTCACTATACTTTCTGATTCAGCTGTAATCATTGCATTCTGGTTGTATCCACATTTTGCACAGGTTGCCAACATTTTTGGAATTGGGGTTGAAGTATTAATTTTATCTGCAGTTTGAGCTTTGCCATATTTATTATCTTAATTAGCCTCATAGCATAAGTCTAGAACTAAAGATGTACACATCTGCATTTTAGCTGATTGCTTGCTTTTGGAAAAAGCAAACCAAAAAAACGGACATTTCTACTGGTGAAAAAAATTGTTTGAGAAGAAATTATATAGCTAACTCTGATTTCATATCACGATACTGGTGATTAGGGTCTACTCGAACTAGGCTTATCACATATTCAGTAAAACCCAAATTATTTCTGTTGCATGTCCGTGTTTACAGCACAGCTCAGTCACGTGTTCCATTAGATGATTAATTTTGCGTATGCTTGTGGTTTTCACTCTGCAGCTGCACGCAGATGTCTTGGTGATTTGGCGAGTCTCACAGGTTCATGAACAGAATGACAGTGTTGATATCTGCAGCAGCTGTTTGCTTTTACATCTTTATGCTAACACACTCCAGTGAAAGTCTGTGTGTTTGCTTTAAGGACTTTGTTGGATTAGCGATGCTGCTACATACAGTCATGTGCAAATTTACAGTCACCTTAAGTACCTAAACTTTATATTTGTTTATCATATCTCGATATTGGATTTACAATGTCGGATAATTTGTTAGAATTACACACTATGCTGTTTTCAAATTTGCTTTTGCAATTAATGTTAGCTTTAAAATTTTGTTTTCCAGACATGTATAGCCTTTATTATACTGCTCATTAATTTTCTCTCAAAATTTTAATTCTTCTTGAAATAAACCAGCTTCTATAGGGTTAACCCTTCCGTTTTTTTGTATTTATCTGCTTAGCTACCTGAACAGCAAGTCTATAGTACCTCTAGTACAGTGGTCCCCAACCTTTTTTGCGCATTACAGGAGTAACTTTGGCTTTCTTTTTTCTCTCTCCCACTTCACAAGCCCCTTTTTCCCATTGCAAATCTTATTGTTCCTGTCTCATTCTTTCTTCTAAACTTTGACCTTCTTACTATCTCTATTTCTTCTGTCTTTCTCTTTTATTCATCATTGCTGTACCAGTATAAGACTCAATGTGTTGTTCAGGAGAACTTGCTCTGTCTTTGTTCCATGTGAAACCATAGAAGCCACAGTCATGGTTACTGGGAGTGTGTCTTAAAGCATTCAGGCATTCAGAATTCTGAACATTTATTTAGATTTAGTTTAATTTACAGTGGGACAAAAAAAGAAAAACAGTCACTTCTAAAATGTGTTTTTTACATTATAGAATTTTCTTGTCTCTTTCAGGCTAATGGTAATTCTCAGCAGCTTTGCACTCTAATTTGCAAAATGACAGTCTGCTCCTTTAAAATCATTAACAAAAATTAACATTTCCAACCTCCTGTGTTTAGTGATTGCATTAAATGCTGTATAACACTGCAAAGTGGCAGTGCAATGTCAATGACTTAATTAGTAAAACTCTTATAATGTTGAAAGTACACTCAGCCCTATGCCTTTTTGTAGTTTATTAAAGCAATGCATTAATAAGTTTTACTCAGATGTTATTGAAAAAAAAAAACATTTTCTCTGTTTTAATAATGTTTCTAATGAAGGTGTCTCAGTGCAGCTGTCTCGAGGCTTCAGGGTTCCTGTTAGAGTAACTTGCATGAGCACCATGTTATATAAAATCACCCCTAAGTGTGAATATGTAGATAGATAGACAAACAGACAGGTGTTCCAGACAGACAGCCTCCAGTATGTTCTCCCATCTCATGCAGGTCCAGGGTTCTTAGTACAATCCTGGGCTTGGGTAACTTGCATGCGAGATTATGACCGGTGATTGAATAACATTATGATGATCTCTTCATCATGGCACCTGTTAGTGGGTGGGATTTATTAGGCACCAGGTGAACATTTTCTCCTCAAAGTTGACGTGTTAGAAGCAGGAAAAATGGGCAAGCGTAAGGATTCGAGCGAGTTTGACGAGGGCCAAACTGTGATGTCTAGACGACTGGGTCAGAGCATCTTTAAAACTGCAGCTCTTGTGGGCTGTTCCTGTCTGCAGTGGTCAGTGTTTATCAAAAGTGGTCTGAGGAGGGAACAGTGGTGAACCGGGGACAGGGTCGTGGGCGACCAAGGCTCTCTGATGTACGTGGGAAGCGAAAGCTGGTCTGTTTGGTCTGATCCAATGGACGAGCTTCTGTAGCTCGAATTGCTGAAGAACTTAATGCTGTTAATGCTCGAAGGGTCAGGACTGTTTGGCAGCTAAAGGGGGACCAACACAATATTAGGCAGGTGGTCATAATGGTATGTCTTATTGGTGTATGTGTCGTAAGGGTTTCCACTAGGTTCTTTGGCTTCCTCTTATCTACCCAAAACATTCCAGTAGATAGATAGATTTGTTATATGAAACTACATCTAAGTGTAAATAAGTTTGTAGATAGAAGGGCAGAGAGACAAAGACAGGGAAGCAGAAGAACTGGTGCACTAACTCATGCCCAGGCTTTCCAACAATAGCTAGCTAGACAGTTTTTCTGCAGCCATGACTAATTTCTAAATATAAAGTCGAAGCCACATTTTATAAATTAATTGTGTTATTGCTTGAAAGAGGAAAACTCATATGTCCTAGAGGGGGGGCAGTTGTTTGTGTTTCTGGTCATGACACCGATTGTAACTCTGTACCATTTCCCAGGCTTCATGAATGTGAGCAGGATGAGAGGATGCTAGTTGACTTTCCTGTTATAGATATTACGTGGCTGGCGTAGACCCTTACAGATATGGACACCCAGTAACTTGCAGTATAATAGATTTACTTATTAGCAATATCAGTCACACTCAAACATGCTTTGACACCCAAACATGCTTTCCCTCTTCAGTACCATGATTCAAACACCATCTGTTTTTACAGCATTAAAGCTTGTCAGCCAAAAACCACACACACTATTCAGTATACACACTTGGAATAAATAAATGATGTATGTTATAAAAAGATTGATCAGGAGCCTGTGGAGTGTATAAAAAAACAGTATTAAAAAAGACGTATAAAAAAGCTAAATAAAAATAAGGAATAAATAATAAAATAAGCCTTTCACAATAAACATATAAAATAACATTTTTAAGATTGTTTAAAAATTAATGTGATAAATCTTCTAAATTTACTAATTATAAAGCTGAGAGATCTTTACAATAACCATTTTTTCTTGTATATAAATACATTTGGAACTGTATAGTTTGTTATATTTCTTTGTCCCTTTTTGTTCCATAGTTCAGAACCTATGGGAATGATTTAGAAGTTCATGCTGCAGTGACATCCTGTTTGCTTTGTGATGTTTTGTCAGCCTAATAAAAAAAAGAATTAGCTGAAAATACTATTTTTTAAACCCATATATGGTATAAGACCCTTGAATGAATCAAGATGCGACTTCCTTTGGATATTTTTTCATCTCTTGTGCTAATATTACCATGCGGATGACATCTCAAACACCACGAACATCAAACATTTCAAGACATGGGTGGTTTAATAGCCTGTTAAATAGAAGAGTCTCTTTAGATATTTGGAATATTGGTATTCCTCTTTGAAACATTATAATTGCTGACACCAGCTGCAAGACACTGGCAAGTATAAGGCTATTAAGCTTACGTGCAATAGTGAATTTGGAAGATGAATGATTTGTAACATGTTTTTATGGCTTGTAGTTCAGTAAAGGTGCCTTCATATGTGGCTTTTTTGACATGTAGTTGTAATTTACATGTAAGGGAACACAACCACTTGCGAACACAGTGGAGCTTCAGAAAGGTAAAAACGAAAGGGTCTTATCGTTTAAGACTTAAAACGTAAACAAGGAGATCGAACACTTAACTACCACAGTGAACAAACATCTCGTTGGCACCCTTTTCCAAAACACACACTGCTGTCAAAAGTGATCTTATCACAACATTGACACATTCAATTTTCAATAGTTTGCACTTTGGCATGATCTCACCAAAAACACCACAAAACAGTTAGCTTGGAATATATTATATATTTGTCTTTGGCCTAGCGAGTGTTTGAAGGTTAGGGGTATTTTTCTCCGAATTTCTAAAGCTGAACTAAAAAGAAAAGTCAAAGTTTTCCTTCTTTCACAAAAATGATTGTCTTTTAACTAAAAATGCTTAAGGATTTGTAAAAAGGTCATGCATTTTTTTTTCCTCCAAAATTTTTACAACATCTTGACATTATCTTGTTTTTACTTTTAATTTTAGTATGAGAAAATCTCATGCCTTGTGGTTGGAACTATTGTTGCATGCAGATTGGTGTCTTCGCCTCTACAAATGTAATAATTGCCCACTGTTGAATTGGCAATCAGTCAATCAATTAATAAAAATGTAAAAAGCTCTCAGAACAGATTTACTGTAAAGCAAATTAGTTGCAAAAAATACACATGATTTAACTGTATAAAATCATGTTCAGGCGAGTTACTAAAGCGTCTTTATACAGTGCCTATAGAAAATAATTTTACCCTTTTCAAATAATTATTTGTCATACAGCCTAAAATTGAAACCCATTCCAAATTTTTTATTTTTGGCTTTATTTACAGATTTTGCCCTACAACATCAAACAGAAAAAAGCAACAGTTCTGAAAACGTATAAAATACTGATAAACTAGAAATGTTTTCAGAGCCACCATCTGCTTTGATTGCAACCATTAATCTTTTGGGATATGTCTGTACTAGCTTCACACATCTAGATTGGGGTATATTTGCCCATTGGTCTTTACAAAATGCCCAATTTCAGTCTGTGGTAAATGGCAGCATCTTTTGGTAGTATGCTTGTGCAACACTACACCACTCCTCCAAAACTAATTTGAAAGAGAGAAACTTGTTTAGAGCACGGGCCCAAAAACGAAACCCTTCAAAATCACTCAAGGTACAAAAACGTATTACAAAAATAGAACAGCAAATGATATACACAACAATCAAACACAAAATTTATACAAGTAACTCATCCAAAATTGGTCCCAGCTCTCAAATAAGTTAAAAGCCAGCTCAAATCTCTCGCTATAATAGCTGATTTCGTTGCATGTGGCAAACCTTTAAGGCATATGGGGACATCCCTCTTGCATTAAACACTGAAAAGAAATGACCACAATTCAAATAATAATGCAACTCAAAACATAACCCTTCACTCATAACTACAAAAAAAACCCCAGCAAACTTAAATCCCATACACAGAGGGATGCACGCGCACACACAAAATAAGCACTATGAATTAAGCTGGCGACATAAGGCTGGGAAGGTGTCATCAATAGAAATAAAAAGAAAATACAAAAAACAAAGCCCCGGCCAACCGGACTCATACACAAACAATTCACATGATACACATGCTGCCACTATGCAGCACACTCCTAAGACCAGCCAACCAGGGGACCAAACAAAAACAAAACAGGAGAAACAGCAATTGACTTAAATCTACAACAGAATAACTAAAATTAACAATACATCATATGCTTTATTAAAACACTAAACATTTTCTTAAACACAATTACCAACTGCCCCATTTCCTTTTTTTAACTTAACCACATTTACCTTCATTGGCTACCAAAAAAAAAGGTAACCAATCAGCATTTCAGCCCTTATCCATCTAAAACATTACAAAAAAAACCACTGAACATTTAAAACCATGGTTACCAACTGCACACTCACTTATTTAATTAAAATATAAAATAATTTACCTCCATTGGCAGATAGCAGATATAACAATCAGTTGATGTTCAAGCATTTATCTAGATCTGAATCAAAACACATTCCCAAAGAGAAATACAAATAAAACCTTTCATGCCATCTTATTTAAAAAAAATAAGACAAAGCCCATATATGTATCTACACCAGCAGCTGTCAACATACACAGTCAGCATTGCTCAATTTATCTGCACCTAAATAAACAAAAACAATTTTCCCATACAATCAAAATAAATCCCTCTAAATCCACAAATTAAACAAACAAACTTAGGCTTCCTCCTCTGGGGCGAATTCAAACACAACCAATCAAAGCAGCACTGTATCCCATGTATTTTTAAAACAAGGCCCACATTTCAAGGCCTCTTGCCCAGTGCCTGCTTAAAAAGTCTTGGGCTAATTAGCCAACCACACCCCTACTGGTAGGCGCTTGTTTGGCTACATTCGGAATCATTGTTTTAAAAGGTGAATGACCTGCCCGTTTTAAGTTGTCTTGCAGAGGATGCAGGTTTTCCTCAAGACTTAGGATGTAGTTGGCAGCATCCTTTTTCTCTTCAATATTGACAAATTGCTCAGTCCCCCTTGAATGAGAAACACACCACAACATAATGCTGCCACCACCATGCTTCACAGTAGGTATGGTGGGTGGTGAATGCTGTGTTGTGTTTGGTTTATAATGATATACTCTAAAAAGGCTGATCACTTTCCCAAACCAGAAATTTCACCAATAATGTTCTGATCATCCTTCAGAATGTTTTAAAATGGTATCACTTTGATTATGACGGTGATAATTTGTACAGTTATTTAATTCGTCTATGATTTTGAGGAATTGCTCTAAACCTTTGCCAATTCCACAAAAATGACGTATTGATGTACGCAGGAAAATGTAATCATGATCGCTAGGAAACAGCCGATTCACAATAACAATATTTGTAATATATTTAAAAACAAATCCTTATCAATAGTTTTGTATTTAAGAAATTTCATTTATTTCAAGCAACACAAAATAAAGAAAGCAACATTTTTATCCAAATACTTCAGAATATGCTTACCATATTGTTCATGTTGTTTTGGTAACGAAACCTTTACTCACATGGCAGAAATTAAAATGTGACATTGACATTGTGACATTGTAAATGTGAAAAGCATTGTATGGGATGGTTTTTAAATTCTAAAACTACCAATTATTCTTAGTATCATTTATGCCAAAAATTGAAGTGGCTCCATAGTGGGTTAAATTAACTCGCTCTTTCTAGCAAAATATCGTTTCTAGAGTTCTACAGTTGATTTTTAGGAACAAATATTGTGGCCACTTGACGTGATTTAAAAGTGAAACCTTCTGTAATGGGATGTTTACTTAACATTTACAGTAGGAAGGAGTCTCCAGTATAATAGGCAAAGGTAAAACTTATGAGGTTTGGGCAATAGGAAACGCTTAAATTCAGAGGACTCTGGTTTCCATGTAACATGAGAATCTTTATATTAAAGAGAGAGAGGGAGAGAGAGAGAGAGAGAGAGAGAGAGAGAGAGAGAGAGAGAGAGAGAGAGAGAGAGAGAGAGAGAGAGAGAGAGACTGGTGAGGAAACGTTATATATTATATATAATGGTGTATCTTGATTTATTCCAGTTGGTGGATGTTTGGTGTAGTATAACAGGAATAAAACTTTCTTGTGCTGCTGTTGCTGCAAAAATTATTTCATAACTTAAGTGTGGGAACGGCCCTCCCCTTTATATCACCATATCACTGATTCTTTTTCCTGTCACACCATGCCCTAAAGCATTTTTTTCTTTTTTTCATAAATGGTATACCTTGAACTTCGATTACCATAATGCTTTATTTTGTTACACAGTCATTTGAATCTCACGAAGCATTTCCGTTAAGAAAATAACAACCATCAAGATGTTTTAATAGATAACATTTGGTTCGGGTTTTAGCATCTGGGACTATTCTTACAGTGGACAACAGTCTAGTAGACATGCTTTCATGCATTTGGGACTGAGCCATGGAGGCTTTTTAGCTTGGACAGTTATTTGATTTGAAATTTATTACACCGAGAGACTATTAGTGATTTTGTTCTAGCCAGAAAAGCTGAACAGCAGTGATTAAAGAAAAAACAGCAGGAGTCACATGGTGGTGTCTTGCTTATCTTCGAAAATATTGTTGCAGCTTCATGGTATATATATATTAATGGGGTGGTATGCTAGCAAAGAGAAGTTATTTTCCCAGAACAGTACATCCTTGAAAGTGGTTTATTCCACTTTATTCCACAGCAAAAGGAATAAAAATGAACTATTGGAATTAAAAACAGCTAATTATTTAATTATAAACAGTATATCTTCTCAATATAATAAAAAAAAACAATATTTCATTTATTTATTTATTTCATTTTATTTTAATTTATTTAACACCCTAGTAGTTTGGATTACGTACAATGGCTGCTATACATCTATGTGAATGAGCTAATATTTATATAAAACTCCATATATATACTGTATATATATATATATATATATATATATATATATATATATATATATTATATTGATCATAAAATAGTTAATATTATTGCATATTTATATATTAGTTTTAGATATTAATTAGTATAAATGATTAAATTACTAATGCAAAGAAATGGGTGTAACATAATCATGATTATGCCAATAAATTTAAATTTATTGGAGTTTTTTAAGCACTGAAAAGTAAAAAAATATATAAAAAATAATAATCAGTCTTAAATAAAAACAGCTTCTTTAGGTTAGGTTTACTTGAAGAAACTTACGAATGATTTGTATTTTTATAATTATTAAAGTGAATATAAAAGAATATAAAAGAATTTGATGAGCTTTTTTTTTTTTTTGTAATCTCTATGAAATTGTCCAAATCCTACAGTTTTTTTTTTTTTTTATAAGACACAAAAGTTTTAGATCTCGGTCTGTACATATATTTTGTTGGTGGTGCATGTAATGTCTATAAAAAGCTGAGATGTGTCATCTGGTATGTGTCATCAATCCCACCTTTTAAAGTGCAGAGAGCCACATACATAGTCACGCACGCACGCACGCACGCACGCACACACACACACACACACACACACACACACACACACATATATATATATATATAATCTATCTCTCTATCTGTCTCACCCAGGTTATAAAGTGATATAATAAAACACACACACATGCGCACACACACACATACACACACACACACACACACACACACACACACACACACACACACACACACACATATTAGCACACAATGATTGTACTTTATAACCGAAAATAGTTGACACAGTGTCAAACACCACTTGGTAAGCAGTCAGAGATAAGTGTGGACCCAGTATCCATAAACACCTCAGTGTGCAGCTGTATGGTTCCTGTCCATGCACACAATCACTATTTATAATAGGAGTGATAAAATCAATGACTGTGTATTTAAATGAACAGGTAAACAAGAGAAGGGAATGGAAAACAGCTCTATAGGATATGACTGATGGAGTGAGAAAAGATGTTAAATAAATAAAAGTCAGTGACACAAAAAGTGCATTCACTGTTCTATTCTTGATGCACAGGTGTTAAACCCATGTCTGGGGGAAAAAACACCATGTAGCCACGGTAGCAGGTGGGATCTTGTTTCTTGATAACTAGCAGGGGGGTTGTTTCTTGTTAAGTGTGGTCTTGCAGGTGCAATGGACATGATCTTGCTTTTAGTATGTATTATGCTGAGCAGAGGTGGTGAGTAACAAAGTACAGATACTTTGTTATTGTACTTAAGTAGATTTTTTTGGTATCAGTACTTTAATTCACTATTTCTTTTTTCGCACAACTTTCTACTTTCACTCATTTGATTCTTACAAAAATATATGTACTTTCTACTTCTTACATTTTTTAAACAAGCTCGTTACTTTAGTTTTAATCTATTTGGAGAAATGTCAATATTTTTTTTTCTCACTGTGCACCGTTTTCAGCCCATAAACCAATTTCCTTTCATTTTGAGGCTTTTTCAATCAACCCCTAGTGTATAATCTCCCTGGCTCTCACACAAAGCTAACAACGAGCAGGGCAGAAGGCAACCATGAGTATGAGGCTAACGTGAAGGGAGTCAGCGATTATTTTTGTAATTGGATGATTGTTTTTTATTCATTTGATTAATCAGATTTTTTACGGATTTTTTATTAACATGTTTTGCCTTATTAGAACTATATCAAACCCTAATTTGTGGAATTTATGTCAGAAAAGTGTACTTCATTTTAATGGCGCAAATTTAATTAACGTGTGATTAATGCAGCGCGCATTTCTGTTTGACCATATTTATTTTATTTATTATATATAAATATAATCCATCCATCCATCCATTTTCTCCCGCTTATCCGTAATTCGGGTCGCGGGGGCAGCAGTCTAAGCAGACCCCCGCCTTCGACTGCTGCCCAATCCTCACAGCACCGTCCCTTACGGTCCCTCCTGCAGGTGGTGAGCCCACGGGAAATATAAATATAAATTTAAATATGAATAAATAAATATAAAAGTGCCAACCCAGCCATTAGGGGGTCCCAAGCCAGTGTACTCTTAGTGCCGGTCCCAAGCCCGGGTAAATGGGGAGGGTTGCGTTAGGAAGGGCATCCAGCGTAAAACATGTGCCAAATCAAATATGCGGATCACAAATGAGAATTTCATACCGGATCGGTCGAGGCCCGGGTTAACAACGACCGCCACAGGTATCGTTAGCCGACAGGGTACCGGTGGAAATTGGGCTACTGTTGGCCGAAGGAGGAGAAGGAGAGGAGGAAGGCGTCTACAGAGACGGCAGGAAAAGGAGCAGTGTAGGAGAGTAGAGGTTCGGGTTGGTACTTTAAATGTTGGTACTATGACGGGTAAAGGGAGAGAGATAGCTGATATGATGGAGAGGAGAAAGGTAGATGTGTTGTGTGTTCAGGAGACCAAGTGGAAAGGGAGTAAGGCCAGGAACATTGGAGGTGGGTTTAAACTGTTTTATCATGGTGTGGATGGGAAGAGAAATGGTGTAGGGGTGATTCTGAAGGAAGAGTACAGTAAGAGTGTAGTGGAGGTGAAGAGAGTTTCTGATAGGGTGATGATCGTGAAGGTGGAAGTTGAAGGGATGATGATAAATGTCATCAGTGCCTATGCTCCACAAGTTGGCTGTGAGATGGAGGAGAAGGAAAGATTCTGGAGTGAATTAGATGAAGTGGTAGATGGTGTACCTAGGAAAGAACGATTGGTGATTGGGGCAGACTTTAATGGGCATGTAGGTGAAGGGAACAGAGGTGATGAGGAGGTGATGGGTAGGTATGGTTTTAAGGAGAGGAATGTGGAAGGGCAGATGGTGGTAGATTTTGCTAAAAGTATGGAAATGGCAGTGGTGAACACGTATTTTAAGAAGAAGGAGGATCATAGGGTGACATATAAGAGTGGAGGAAGGTGCACACAGGTGGATTATCTTCTGTGTAGGAGATGCAACCTGAAGGAGATTGGAGACTGTAAGGTGTTGGCGGGGGACAGTGTAGCTAGACAGCATCGAATGGTGGTCTGTAGGATGGTTTTGGAGGCGAAGAAGAAGAGGAGGAAAGTAAGGTTTGAAAGAAGAATAAGATGGTGGAAACTGAAGGAGGAAGAGTGTAGTGTGAGGTTCAGGGAAGAGGTCAGACAGGGGCTTGGTGGTGGTGAAGAGGTGCCGGATGATTGGGCAACTACCGCAGGAGTGATGAGGGAGGCAGCTAGAAAAGTACTTGGTGTGACATCTGGAAATAGAAAGCAAGACAAGGAGACGTGGTGGTGGAATGAGGAAGTGCAGGAGAGCATTAGGGGAAAGAGATTGGCAAAACAGAAGTGGGATCGACAGAGTGATGAGAAAAGTAGGCAGGAGTACAAGGAGATGCGGCAGCAGGTTAAAAGGGATGTCGCGAAAGCCAAGGAAAAGGCATATGAGGAACTGTATAAGAGGTTGGACACTAAGGAAGGAGAAAAGGATTTATACCGATTGGCCAAGCAGAGGGACCGAGCTGGGAAGGATGTACTGCAAGTTAGAGCAATAAAGGATGGAGAGGGAAATGTGTTGACTAGTGAGGAGAGTGTGTTGGGAAGATGGAGGGAGTATTTTGAGCAGCTGATGAATGAGGAAAATCAGAGAGAGAGAAGGTTGGAGGATGTGGAGTTGGTGAAGCAGGATGTAGATAGGATTAGTAAGGAGGAAGTGAGAGCAGCGATTAAGAGGATGAAGAATGGAAAGTCGGTTGGACCAGATGACATACCGGTAGAAGCGTGGAGATGTTTAGGAGAGATGGCAGTGGAGTTTTTAACCAGATTGTTTAACAGGATTCTGGAAGGGGAGAGGATGCCTGAGGAATGGAGAAGGAGTGTGCTGGTACCGATCTTTAAGCATAAGGGAGATGTGCAAACCTGCAGTAACTACAGGGGAATTAAGTTGATCAGTCACACCATGAAGTTATGGGAAAGAGTAGTGGAAGCCAGGCTGAGAGAAGAGGTGACCATCTGTGAGCAACAGTATGGTTTCATGCCGAGGAAGAGCACCACAGATGCCTTATTTGCTTTGAGGATGTTGATGGAGAAGTATAGAGAAGGACAGAAGGAGCTGCATTGTGTATTTGTGGATTTAGAGAAAGCGTACGACAGGGTGCCGAGAGAGGAGTTGTGGTATTGTATGAGGAAGTCAGGTGTGTCAGAGAAGTATTTGAGGGTGGTGCAGGACATGTATGAGGACAGTGTGACGGCAGTAAAGTGTGCAGTAGGTACGACAGACTGGTTCAGGGTGAAGGTTGGACTACATCAAGGATCGGCCCTGAGCCCTTTCCTGTTTGCAGTGGTGATGGACAGGTTGACGGACGAGGTCAGACAGGAGTCTCCCTGGACTATGATGTTTGCAGATGATATTGTGATTTGTGGTGAGAGTAGAGAGCAGGTTGAGAAGAGCCTGGAGAGGTGGAGATATGCGCTGGAGAGAAGGGGAATGAAAGTCAGTAGGAGTAAGACAGAGTACATGTGTGTGAATGAGAGGGAGGGCAGTGGAGTGATGCGGTTGCAGGGTGAAGAGGTGAAGAAGGTGGAGGAGTTCAGGTACCTGGGGTCAACAGTGCAAAGTAATGGAGAGTGTGTTAGGGAAGTAAAGAAAAGAGTGCAGGCAGGGTGGAGTGGGTGGAGAAGAGTGACAGGAGTGATTTGTGATAGAAGAGTATCTGCAAGAATGAAAGGGAAAGTTTATAGGACTGTGGTGAGACCTGCGATGTTGTATGGATTAGAGACAGTGGCATTGAGTAAAAGACAGGAGGTGGAGCTGGAGGTAGCAGAGCTGAAGATGTTGAGGTTTTCGTTGGGAGTGACGAGGATGGACAAGATTAGAAATGAGTTTATTAGAGGGACAGCACATGTAGGATGTTGTGGTGACAAGGTGAGGGAGGCGAGATTGAGATGGTTTGGACATGTGCAGAGAAAGGACATGAATTATATTGGTAGAAAAATGCTGAAGATGGAGCCACCAGGTAGGAGGAAAAGAGGAAGGCCAAGGAGGAGGTTCATGGATGTGGTGAGGGAAGACATGCAGGTAGTTGGTGTAAAAGAGGCAGATATAGAGGACAGGGTGGTATGGAGACGGATGATCCGCTGTGGCGACCCCTAATGGGAGCAGCCGAAAGAAAAAGAAGAAGAAGAAATATAAAAGTGCCGGAGTAAAAACCTTCAACGCAACTCATGTTTATTCATGACGTTTTTTTTTTTTACTCATATATAAAAAATAAATAAAACTCCACCAAATTATTTTTTTTAATGAGTAAACCTTTGATTTACTGATGCACCAAGTGTCAAATCAAGCACTAAAATCGGTCATGATGGGCACATCTGGCAATGAACCCTTTGGGGTCGACAAACGTTTTATGACTTTTTTTTCCTCATAACGGCTAAACAAACTTAAGTATGGTTTTTTTTGATCATACAGATAAGAGCAATATATCACTCGAATCTGTAAAGGGTCTACTTTTATTTGTATACACTCATAACAATAAAAACAACAAAACACTGTGCTTTTGTAAAATAAGGATAACATACAGTTTGCACTCCCTGCAGTCTCTGTCATCTCTTTTCACAGACACATAAATAAAACAACCTGAATCTCAGTGAATACTTGCCTCACAAACATAATAAATATATGAATAGAAAGTTCGAAATGTCTACTTATAAATAAACCAAATTACAAAACAAATATTCTCTGATTATGTCATCCGTATGAAATTTAGGAGAGGTGCAGTCTCTTCGGTATCGCCTCATTACCCGTCTGTGTGTAAACATAGCAAAGGTTCCGTTTGGTGTCCTGGTGATTTAGGTAATTTAGAACACCATAAACACTTTAAAACATAAAAAATAAAAATTTAGTTTTAATGCTCTATGTTGATTAGAGTATTAAAAATGTGCAAAACTGTTGTACGTATAAAACAGTTAAAAATGTGCAATTAAGTTGTGATTAATCGCGAGTTAACTGAAGACAATTGTGCGATTAATGACAATTAAATATTTTAAACGATTGACAGCCCTAATATTAATATAACGTGAGGTCCAGTTGCCTGCGTGACACTAAATCAGGTTGTAGTAATGGGTATTTTGTACTTACAGTAATTTCCGGACTATTAAGCGACCCAAATTCACTCAATTTGACAAAGATTTTTGTTTTGTACATAAATGCAAAGAAATGGGTGTAACATGATCATGATTTCATAAATGGCAATCATTTTTTTTTAATAATTGAGTTTTTTAAGCACTGAAAAGTAAAAAAAAATAAAAAAAAATAATAATCAGTCTTCATTAAAAACAGCTTCTTTAGGTTAGGTTTACCTGAAGAACCTTGTGTATGATTTGTATTTTTATAATTATTAAAGTGAATATAAAAGTATATAAAAGTATTTAATGAGGTTTTTTTTTGGTAATCCTTATGAAATTGTCCAAATCCTACAGTTTTTTTTTTTAGAAGACACACAAAAGTTTTAGATCTTGGTCTGTACATATATTTTGTTCTCACTCACTCAATTTGACAAAGATTTTTATTTTGTACATAAATAAGCCGTACCTGTCTATAAGCCGCAGGTGCCTACACTGAAACTAATGAACTTTACACAGGCTTAAATGAAAGACAGTGTCTGTTACACGGCTTGTATCTAAACAGTAACCTACCAAGAAAGTCATTGTTCGCTGTCTTCCTCCTTCCTTTCACAACTATTTATCTCGGGAGTTTATCTTTTGGCATCGTCGTGCATTTCAAAATCAGGATCAGTGAAGCTTTTCTCCCGATGCCGTGCAGCTCAGAACACAGGTGAAGTGCGTTTTTTCATCCCCGGTTGTTTTCAGCGTGACGAATGATTCGCATTTCCTGTTGACAGTCCAAGTGAGCGGCAGGTCAAACATCAGAGGAACCTCATCCATATTTATGATGTGGTGCGGCCCGATTCAGTGGGAGCGCGATTTAATAAAGCGTTTCATTGGCTCACCTTAAACCCGTTCGGCAATTTTATTGGTTTAATGTTATGGGGCTCGGTTTTTTGGCTTTAAAGCTTGTGTAACCGGAAAAAACCCAGGAAAAATCCATAAATTAGCTGCTTCGTTGTTTAAGCCGCGTGGTTCAAAACGTGGGAAAAAAGTAGCGGCTTATAGTCCGGTAAATACGGTAAGTACATTTGGAGCCCAAATTTCTTTACTTGATTAAATCAGTAAATCAACTTTTACCAGAGTATTTTAAAATGACTATCTGTACTTCTAGTAGTGAAGTGAAGGATGTTTGCACTTTTGCCACCTCTGATGCTGAGCATGTACAGCATTTAAGAAGTAAATATAGAGTGTAATAGGCTCATTTTATACATTGGTTACAAGTATCATGAAAAATACTGCTGTGAACTGATCAGAAAAATCTGTTATGTAAGGAAACTAAAAAGACTAAAATATTGATATTTCTCTCGACTCTAAGCAGGTGTGGAGTTTTATTTTAGAATTAGCTTATTCTTAGTTCCTGTTTCAGATGTTTCATGGCAACAGAAACTGAGGAGGCGGGTATTGATGGAAAAAATTAGAAACCCTCAAAGAATTTATAACAGTTTCAATGGTTATAACGTGAATGAGTTTGAATAGAAATTAAAATGGTCAATGTTTGTTTGTACTGATGATTTGTTGTCTTCTATTGGTGACGTTTTATGTCTAGTGGATCCCATTAAAGACCAGCAGAATACCTTTGTCAATTTTTGGACCATTAGAACATCATTAAGCATGTTAGTAATGATTTCATTGGTTTGGTTGTTAATCACTACCATTTGGTTGTGATTACCATCTGATGGTTTGTAATGGGATTTTGATGGATTCCATTAGACTTTCTGTGAGGATTTTTTTACTTTGCATTTTGTTTTTGCAGTGTAACTGGAAATAAATGTATCAATCAATGTTTTACTTTTGGTATCCATGTCAGTTTCTTGATTATGTCTTTAAGTGGATTATTTTAGACTTTTTGTAGCACAATTAAAAAGTATACAAAGAATGAATAAGAAGTAGCAGGCTGGGCCTGACTGCTTTCTAGCACAGACTGTATATCCATGCAGTTTATCAGAAACAATGAGGGTATTGGAAAGTCTTTGACAGTAGCACATCATTTATCAGTAGCCTGTCATTGGCAGTAAAGGTGTAATGGATGCTACCGAGGTGGATTGTTCTCGTTAAAGACCTTTGGAGGAGAAAGTAAAAGTAGTATAGACTATAGACACATTGCTAGTCACAGTACAAATGACTCAGAAGTACAGCAGAACTCCAAACTCGTGTTGTAGTTTTTTTTTTGTTTGAACAAGGAGTAACACCATTAGCATGTTTAGAGCATTCCATTATTGTAACTTTTTGAATGAAGTGTGTGTGTGTATTACTTTGCCTGATATTCTTATTATGCTATTGATGATACTTCATCTTCATCATCGTCATTTTCACATTGTCATTTGTTAATATATTATAAAATAAGAAATTAGACTTGTGCATTAATGTATTTTATCCTCATAGATTATTAAAGCACATCTTTCTAATGCATACTCCAGAAAACTTAAGTGTGGTTGTGGAGCTCTTAAAAGTTAAAACCATGCTGTCTTTAGCTCATTTACTTTTGAGAACCTCTCAGGGAATCTTCCGAGTGTTTAATATTACTATAAAAATACAAGCAGCCACAATCTTTTTAAACCCGTTTATATTTTTAGATAAAGGAACCAGCTAATCCATGGACAGACAAACTCGTTTATTTATATGTGCTTCAGAACTGGCTCTGTTTGCTTCACAGCTTTTCTCAAACATTCCGGGCATCAGACGTCTGCATAGCCAACTTGTGAGCTGTAATTCTTGTTTTTTTTTTTTTTTTTTGTTCTGAGCTGTAATCCTGGAGTGATAAATCAAACGCTTTGCTATAAATGATTACCGAGCTCTTACATCACGTCTGTTAAAGGGAAGGGACGTGTCTAAGTGTGTTATCACCCACAAATATGGGCACAAACATGCTCAACACTGGACAATAGCTGGGAAATTGTACTCTGCTGCTTCACAGTTCAGCAAGCATCTGGTAAGAGGAACAAGTAAGACGAAAGTGATGACAAAGTGCATAGTCAGTGCCAGATGTGAAGTTGTGGAGTTTTTTTTTTGTGTGTGTGTGTGTGTGTGTGTGTGTGTGTGTGTGTGTGTGTGTGTGTGTGTGTGTGTGTAGGTGGATTTGGCTGTACATCTAACAAGAAACTAACTTTTTTTGTTAATGCCACAAATTACAGCAAAAGATAGCGCCCAACAAAAGGAGTGGAAAAATTACCGTATTAAATCTTTAGTAAGAAGGTTTATTAAATCTTCCGATTTTTGTTAAAAACCCCATTCATTATTGTGTATTGTAATCATATCATGAACTACAACAGGACAGAGGCAGGGCATTGATAACACAAAGGAGAAAGCTGAAAGCAGCAGTTCCAAATCAGATTTTTCTGAGCAATAAAGCATTATCTCATGTGCAACAGAGATTGGTTATTCTGAAAATCAGCGGTGATTTGTGAGATTGCTTTACTAAAACAGTTCTATAAACCAGAAATTGCTATCTAGAAAGAGGCATTTTAGACACAGTGTGGGCAAATTTTCTATGTTTTTGCTTCTGTGAAGAAAATAGATTCCAGAGAAGATGCACTCATTTTATAGCATGTCGAATAGTTGGCTAGCTAGCACTTATTGATTTTGTACATTAAAATTGCCCCTCCTTCTTTCTTTTCATCTTTTCATATGAGAAAAAAAACTTTCTTTCGGCTTCTCCCATTAGGGGTCGCCACAGCGGACCATCCGCATGTTTGATATGGCATGTTTTTTTTTTTTTTACGCTGGATGCCCTTCCTAACGCAACCCTCCCCATTTATCCGGGCTTGGGACCGGCACTAAGGCTTGTGCAACCCTAATGGCTGGGGTTGGTTCCCTGACTGGGGATCGAACCCGGGCTGCAGCGGTGAGAGTGCCACATCCTAACCACTGGACCACCAGGTGACACTTATTTTGTATGAGAGGCTTTCATATATTTAGTCAAAAGGTATATTTCATTTGCCCTGTCTGCTGAGGATGTTGCTAACTTTATTAGTATTTATTTAGAACTAGGAAGTGGTATAAGTGAAATGTTGCAGTGTGGTTTTTAGAAATGTAAGCACTTGTAAAACACTGCTTGAACAATCAAATAATTGAACTGTTGTGTAATGCAGTGATGCAGCATGCACTATTCTGCCTGCCCTATTTTGCATACATGAGCTAACAACACTCATGATAGGCTAGTGTCTTTGTGACTGACAGGCACAAGAGAGTATTCCAACCGTCTGACCTACAAATGGCAATCCTATCATCAGGATTCAAACTTGCCAGAGGAACGGTTTGCATTTGTGGTCCTTATTATTGTACATCAGAGAAGTGTGAGAATTCTTACTTCACAAGCTGCAACAAAAAACATCTCCATAGCTACCATCATTTTGGACGCCTCCTATCTCTACATTGCTAGATTTCTCAATGGCTATTTTAAGATTAGTATTTCCTTCAACATGGTACGTAAGCGATTTCCGGATTACAGGCTTTGTTTGGGAGTGACAAAGATGGACAGGATTAGAAATGAGTTTATTAGAGGCATGTAGGACGTTATGGAGACAAGGTGATGGGGCATGATTGAGACAGTTTGGACATGTGCAGAGGAGGGACATGGGGTATATACTGTAGAAGAATGCTGAGGATGGAGCCACCAGGCAGGAGAAAAAAAGGAAGGCCAAGGAGGAGATTTATGGATGTGGTTAGGGTAGACATGAATTTAGTCTGTTTAAAAGAAGCAGATGTAGAGGGCAGAGTACTATGGAGACGGATGATCCACTGTGGCGACCCCTAATGGAAGCAGTCGAAAGAAGAAGAAGAAGGTTGAAAGAGGCAGGAATACAAATTCAAGTAGGCATCAATTCATAGGCACTCCAGCACTTTAAACAAGTCGACTCTTATTTGATAAACTTTATTAGTCTTAAGAGCTTTGAAAAAGTTGACTTCATCTGGATTCCAGGATTATTCCGCTTACTGTTTTAGTGCACAGCCTGCTGGTGGGAGAAAGTGTTGCAGTCATCACTTCTGCAGTAGTTGCCCAATCATCCAGCACCTCTTCACCACCACCGAGCCCCTATCTGACCTCTTTCCTGAATCTCATACTACAGTCTTCCTCCTTCAGTTTCCACCATCTTATTCTTCTTTCAGTCCTCACTCTCCTCCTCTTATTCTTCACCTCCAAAACCATCCTACAGACCACCATCCGATGCTGTCTAGCTACACTGTCCCCTGCCAACACCTTACAGTCTCCAATCTCCTTCAGGTTGCATCTCCTACATAGAACATAGTCCACCTGTGTGCAGCTTCCTCCACTATTATATGTCACCCTATGCTCCTCCTTCTTCTTAAAATAAGTGTTCACCACTGCCATTTCCATCCTTTTAGCAAAATGTACCACCATATGTCCTTCCACTCCTTAAAGCCATACCTACCCATCACCTCCTCATCTCCTCTGTTCCCTTCACCTACATCCCCATTGAAATCCACCCCAATCACCAATCTTTCATTCCTAGGTACACCATCTACCACTTCATCTAATTCACTCCAGAATTTTTCCTTTTCCCACATCTCACAACCCACTTGTAAAGCATAGGCACTAATGACATTTAACATCACCCCTTCAACTTCCGGCTTCACGTTCATCACTCTATCAGAAACTCTCTTCACCTCCACTACACTCTTACTGTACTCTTCCTTCAGAATCACCCCTACACCATTTCTCTTTCCATCCACACCATGATAGAACAGTTTAAACCCACCTCCAATGTTCCTGGCCTTACTCCCTTTCCACTTGGTCTCCTGAACACACAACATATCCACCATTTTCCTCTCCATCATATCAGCTACCTCTCTCCCTTTACCAGTCATAGTACCAACATTTAAAGTACCAACCCGAACCTCTACTCTCCTACACTTCACCTTTCCCTGCCGTCTCTGTAGACGTCTTCCTCCTCTCCTTCTCCTCCTTCGGCCAACAGTAGCCCAATTTCCATTGGTACCCTGTTGGCTAACGATACCTGTGGCGGTCGTTGGTAATCCGGGCCTCGACCCATCCGGTATGAATATCTCTCGTTCGTGATCCGAATATTTGATTCGGCGCATGTTTTATGCTGGATGCCCTTCCTAACGCAAACCTCCCAATTTATCCGGGCTTGGGACCGGCACTAAGAGTGCACTGGCTTGTGCCTCCCTAATGGCTGGGTTATATAAGTGAAGATATAAGCATCTTAAATATATTATTTATTTAATATGTAAGTGACATATATGCATAAATTAAATATTCAAACATTAAAAACAAGCATTTGAACGTAGTAAAACCGCATTAAATCATGTTTGAAAACAGATAAGTTACTGTTGTAGTAGACAAATGCGATAAAAAGAGAACGGACGGAGAAATGCAGCGAGCTAACTTGAATAAAACAGCAAGCTTGAATAAAAAATGAAAAAAATATGCATTGGTGTACAAATGCATAATCATTCGCTGAAAACTACAAAAGTGAGTTAAAATGTTATCATTTACTGCTGCTGTTATTTGCTGTTTTTAGATTTAGTGTTTGTTCGCACCAGTTTAATTGAATCCTTCACGATGTCGCAAGCGATCTGATTGTGCAACCTGATGCCCGCGAGTCACGACAGAACAGATCCAGTGCGACTGTCCTGAGGTTACAAACAGTTTACACAATAGCACTTCATTAAACTGTACCATTTACACATGATGAGGATTATACAGTTTTTGCTTACCGTGCTGATGTTTCACCTTCATCCATGACTTTCGCGGCTGCGTTATCTTGCCGTCATGCTAACCCGTAACTTTAGCAGCTCAACATTATCAATAACAGCATTCGTTAACAATGAAATTAATTATCTGTTATTATCAATTTTATCGATTAGTTGTTGCAGCCCTACTATCCTATACCATACACAACTATAGTCTTCCTACAATATTTCTACTATAAATAACTCACATTTTTACAGTTTCTCTCTGTAATGTTTCATTATTTTTTACTACTATCAATACAATTACTGCAAATTATGTAACACAATGCCATTATCAATATTCTGATTTAAAGCTAAATTGGGTATGACCTAAAACACATGAAATACAACAAAATGTCCCTCCTATGAGTTGTCAATAGTGATGGAAATTCCCTTTCCAGTGTAAAATCGATCAAATCTGACTCTACTTTTAAATGAACAAAATATTATTATATGCTACATGAATTGACACTCAGGATTCAACCTCATTTCGAAAAGATCCACCTTAGAAAAAGGAAGTGTAAATGTGTGTGTGTTTGGTGCTCTAAAAAGTGTTTATTGTCATATGTACAGTAAACACCTCTGTTACACCTTGCAATGAAATTCTCAGTCTATGAATCCTCCCAGCAGCCTATGATAAATTATAGGGGCATAAGGGAAAAAAAATTTCAAAATAACTATAGTGCAAATGCAAGTTACAAAAGCATGTGCAAGAAAAAAGAAATATGAAACATTAGAAATCTGAATCTGGAAGTATATTTGAGTATACATTCATTCAGAGATATTTTCATACATAATGGTCATTTAGCCAAAACAGTGAAATATAATATAATGTCGATTTTTAAAAAAGGGGGTTGTAATACATCTCCATTTCTACCACACACCATTCTACCTAGTTTTACTATAAAATATACACTAGTACTCAGTATTTCTATAAAATCTTTTGCACTACTGTGCTCTATTCTTTTTCTCATTATATAGTTGGAAAGTTTGGCATCCTGTTTGGAACATATTCAGTCTCCATCGTTAAGTGTAATCATACTCACAGGAAACAATTGAGACTGCTGAAGCTTCCTGGCACACTTTACAGATTTCCTTACGCACGCACACACACACACACACACAAACACACACAGATCACACACACCTCTTTGTTTTTTCTCATTCCTTAGTGACAATTCCTACCCAGACAGTAAAGGAATGTTAATTTGGATTTCTACATACCGTAATTTCCGGACTATAACGCGCACCCATATATAAGCCGCACCAACTGAATTTTACAAATATTTGTATTTTTAACATATATAAGCCGCAGTGCACACCATTCCTATTATGCTTGCTATATACTATTAATATTATTTTGATTACTTTGTACATACATAGTTCACACTATACAGTCAGACCCCGACCTATGACCACTCGACTTACGACATTTCGGAGATACGACGGTCAACTACGACAAAAAATAAATAAATAAAATTTGCTCAACAGGGATAAATACACATCGTTATACCTGTTGTACATTATTCATAGTATTCATGCTTTTCTGACTGCATTTTAGGTGCAGTGGGTTGCATTGCTGCCTCAGATTTGTGAAATGTCTGTGCATGAGCGTTCTGTGTTCATTATTTTCTAAAACCTTCTCCACAACTCATATGGTTGAATGGCTGTTTGATACTGCTGTTAGTATCGATGTATTCAGAATGAATGAACATGGTGCCCTGTGATGTATTGTGTCAAATTTATGCAGAGATTTAGCTCACTGTTTTAAGACATATGATCAGATGTACAGTACAGACCAAAAGATTGGACACACCTTCTCATTCAAAGAGTTTTCTTTATTTTCATGACTATGAAAATTGTAGATTCACACTGAAGGCATCAAAACTATGAATTAACACATGTGGAATTTTATATGGAATTATATACAAAACAAAAAAGTGTGAAACAACTTTTGCTTTGATTACTGCTTTGCACACTCTTGGCATTCTCTTGATGAGCTTCAAGAGTTAGTCACCTGAAATGGTCTTCAAACAGTCTTGAAGGAGTTCCCCGAGAGATGCTTGGCACTTGTTGGCCCTTTTGCCTTCACTCTGCGGTCCAGCTCACCCCTAAACCATCTCGATTGGGTTCAGGTCCGGTAACTGTGGAGGCCAGGTCATCTGGCGCAGCACCCCATCACTCTCCTTCTTGGTCAAATAGCCCTTGATGCCTTCAGTGTGACTCTACAATTTTCATAGTCATGAAAATAAAGAAAACTCTTTGAATGAGAAGGTGTGTCCAAACTTTTGGTCTGTACTGTACATGGGTTCAAATCCCAGCACAACCCAGGCTGCCACTGCTGGGCCCTTGAGCAAGGCCCTTAGCTAAATGCCATAAATGTAAATGGTTGGTTCTGGAGCTACCAAGACAAAGTTGAAGCAGTTGCGGAGGATGAATGAACAATATATTATACATAATGTGCCTACTTATACCCCATTCACACTATTCATATTATTTCCATTAAAACTGTTTACTATTCATGCCTCAATATGTATTTGTTCTTTTAGACTCGTTTATTTAATTTATTTTCTGTTCTCCAGGGAATATCCAGCTTAATGTTAAAAAAGCAAGAATTGTTGAGTCTTGTTTGTGTTTATTCATAAAGTTATAATTGAACACGTCTTCATGGTACAGACATGCGTGTTGAATTTGGTATGTGTTAGCAGATGTGTATTGTACATGTCAAAATGCAAACACACTTATTCATGTTGTGGTGCCTGATACTAACGAACTGAAACACTTGAACAGGATTAGTTTGGCTGCTTCTAAACCTGATTAGTGTGATTGATGCCAAAGCCCTTGGTGTGAATGCCAAATAGCATTACACACTGACTTCCTGCCTAAATCACATCCAGATCCCAAGATTGCATTAAAAATTATTTGGACCAGTTTCTTTTATTTTATGAGCTCTTTAATAGTTTGAGAATATTAATATTGAAGTCTTGGGAGATGAATCATAAAGTTCTCTTTCAAATAGAGTATTTCCCATGTAGTGGAGGGAGAAAACATTTCAATATTTGATCTTCCTTCCCTTTGGATTTTCTGCTCGGTGGTAGAGAGACTGACATGCTACATATATATGAGCCATTGTATATGATTTATAATTATTTCTGCATACCATAAAAGAAAAAAATATTTAATAAAGTGATGAATCAGAAAAAATGTTTTTGTAGTGATTTGTTCATCTAAGGAAAGTTAAGCCTGAATTATGATAATAAAAAAAAAAAGCTCAACAACACATCATAACAGGGGCTGTAGGTCTTTCTTTATTTCTTCAGAAACGCTGGGCCAGTTTTACTCAGTGCATCAGTAAAACAAATGATTAGTGATTAAAAAAGATTTTTCTCTGGAGTTAATTTTTATTTTGATAAGAAAGGATGTCTTGAATAAATGTGTGTTGCATTGACGGTTTTAATTTAGCCTCTTTTAGATTTATTTATCTTTATTTTTTAGATAAAAATGGTCAGACATGCGCTCTCACGTGTTAATAAAACTAGTGCCGTTAAAATTAATTTGCGTTATTAACACATTCATTTTTGACAGCCCTAATATATATTTTAAAAGTGGAAATAAAATCCAAATTATGTCGAAAATTACATAAGCTACTTATTTGTAACAATCGCAACTCAGAATAAAATTAAATGAGAGTGAAATGAAACATTTTTTTAATATCTTTTTTATTTATTAGCTCCATTAAAGACCAAGTAAAGTACTTTTGTCCAGTTGATATCAGTTGATGAATTTTTATCAATTGAATACTTCACTCCTATTCTGTGCTTTAATTCTCCCTCTCATTCTTCTCTATTTCAGAATGTAAATCGATCGTTGCTCGGATGGAGAATGCTTCCTCTTCATCTGCAGTTCTTCCGTCCTGCACCTACAATGAGGATTTTAAGCGTATCCTCCTCCCAGTGGTCTACAGTGTGGTCTTTGTCCTCGGCTTGCCGCTCAATTTTGCTGTCATCCTGCAGCTGTGGGCAACCAGACGATCCCTGACTCGGACCAACATCTACACACTGAACCTTGCGGTGGCCGACATACTGTATGTTTGCTCTCTCCCTTTACTCATCTACAACTACGGCAGTCGAGATTACTGGCCCTTCGGCGAGTTGACGTGCCGATGGATACGCTTCCAGTTCTACAGCAACCTGCACGGCAGCATCCTTTTCCTTACCTGCATCAGCGTTCAGCGCTACCTCGGCATCTGCCATCCATTATCCCCGTGGCTTAGAAGAGCAGGACGAAAGCTGGCCTGGGCTGTGTGTGCCAGTGTTTGGATCATTGTAACATTTCTGTGTGCACCTACGTTTGTATTTGCAGCAACAGGCATCCAAAGAAACCGTACCGTGTGCTACGATTTGAGTGTGCCTGAGCGCTCAAGGCAGTACTACCCGTATGGCATGACTCTTACATGCCTGGGTTTCCTTTTGCCCTTTATGGTCATTGTGGTGTTGTATTGCAAGATGGCACGGGTTCTGTTCCAACCAGATGATGCCAGTGGTGCGGCCGCCAAGGAGAAGAAATGCAGAGCTGTGAGGATGATCGCCATTGTGGTTCTGGTGTTTGCAGTCAGCTTTCTGCCGTTCCACGTGACCAAAACCTTGTACCTTATAGTGAGAACCTTGCCTGACGCTCCATGCCATCTCAGGAACTTTTTATCGGTGGTGTATAAGAGTACGAGGCCCTTTGCAAGCATGAACAGCGTGCTCGATCCCATCCTGTTCTACTTCACAAAACCCAAATTTCGACGTGGCACCCGCTCCCTGCTGCTCAGGATCACTACATTAAGAGACAACAGCAAGCAAGAAGAAAGAACCCCACAAAGCTTACTAAACAAAAAACCATGAAGGTTATGAAATATGAAAGAATGCTTCTACCAAGTTTGAAGACCTGAGCAAGAAGAGTTGCAAAACTTTCCAATGTTAAAACCATTCATGAATTATGCAAATTTAAAAATGAAAATTGTAAAAAAAAATTAAAAAATGAAAAGTAAATTTCATCATATAGAAAAGTAAAAAAAAAAGCAAAAAAAAACACCCACTATTAATAAAATATAGAAATGAAATATTTAAAAAAAAAACCTTTTTTTTTTTTTTTTTAATAAGATTTTTAGTTTGCCTCAAGTGTAGTATTAATTCATTAATATTACCTTATTAAATCATTTTTACATTGATGTGCTGATGTGGCATAAAACTATTTAATGTTGAATTACCCATAATCAATTTTTTTTTTTAACCAAAATCAACACATAATCCCAATTTCAGTTAATCACAGGTTTCACGAATTGTGAATTACACACAGTTTTTTCTTTTACCATTACAAAATATGATATTTTTTACAGAATAGAATATTAGAATAGAATATTACAGAATATAAGGAATTATATGATCTATAATATTTCTAAAAAAATCTATTCTCATCATCTAATGTGTATAGTACACAAATATTTTCTGTGAAACTGGAGAAAGTCCTTCATTGGCGTCCGAGGTGGAAGAGAAACTGGGCAATTTTATTTATAAAATGTGAAAATATTAATTATTTTTTTAGTTGTGACACACACACACACACACACTGTATATACGTATATTGTTGTGACACACAAAATATATATATTTATGTGTGTGTGTATATGTACATCTGTCTGAAAGGCCTGAAGCACTAAAAGAGCACTAAAAAGCAGATTATATATATTTATATTTAGTATGACAATAAATAGGACAGTGGTAAAGTCATGAAAAAATAGCCCATGTTTTACCATAGGACTCCCCCAACAACTTAATACCCAGGTCTAAAGTTAGTTAATTAAATAATTATATGAGCTCTGCGCTCATCTCAGTACTCTTTCTTCCACATAACATCCTTTAATGCAGTACTGATTTACACCTCAGCCTTTACATTAAATCTGACAAATGACATGATTGACAGATATTATCTTGAATGGGCAATGGAAGAAGGTGGTGTCATCTGATGAATCTCAGTGTCTTTAACATTGCTTACCTATGGAAAAGATGCCATCAGAAAAGGAAGAGGGTCATGCCGGTGGAGGCAGTTTGGTGCTCTGGGCAATGTTCTTCTGCAAAACCTTGGCTTCTTGCATTTAAGTGGTTCTTACTTTTATCTTACACATACCACCTGTTTGAACATTTACAATAGTATTCCTGTGGCCTTTTTCAACACAATATATGCCCTGCTAAACTGCAACTCGCCGGATCTTAATCCAAATAAGCTTTTTTGAAGGAGTTACTGGATAAACAAGTCCGATACATTAAGGTCAGGGGTGCAACTGCATTTCTGCAGAGGGGTATGCAAGATCATTGTTGGTTGAAATAGTGAGGTAAATACATTACACTGCATGCAGTGGTGGTGCAGCTCCCCCCCCATGTGCAGTGCCCTTATATGTACTGTATATTCTGCATACCCCGCAGGTACACTTCTGATTAAGGTCACCCAGCAAACAACATTTAAAGAATCTACAAATGTCTTGGGGCCAGATACCACAGCACACCTTTAAAGGTCTTGTGGAATTCATTACTTGCTGTTTTGGCAGCAAAAGGTGAACCTACACATTATTACGCAGGAAGTTTTAATGTTGTAGCTGACTGCTGTGTAATCCCTCTGCTAGTGTAAATGTAAAAACAGGTGGACACCCTGTAAGACTTCACAGCTGCAGCCACTAGGTGGAGTGATTTACCAAGAAGAGCTGGCTTCAGTGTGTCTGCTCTTTCTGTAAACTGCACGTACGTGCTAGGGAAAGTGTTTATGTTCTGAAAATAATTTTACACACAGTATTTATATAACGAGTAATCATGACTGAATCTATAAACAAGTAGGCATGATACACACTGTATAAATCTCTAAATAATTATATGAAGGCATAATAAATTGCACTCTTGATTTGAGCATGTCGTAATGCATCTCACACTTAGGACTACACCAACAAACCTATAAACGGAAATGTGTGTGGATGTTTAAAAGATAATTGTAGTGTAAATTCTTGAATATTATTTACTTTTTTTTTTTTTGGCCTGTGAGAATGTGAGAATAATTTGTAAAGCTGTGAGGCATCTTGCAGCTTTGTGAGGTTGTAAAACCTGTACATGTGTGTTGTGCATTTAATGGTTAAATGTGAATTTATCTTAAAAAAAGAAATTGACATCATTGTAATACTACTTGACTGGATATTGTTATCATTTAGTATTTTGCTTGTCATGTGCTTTTGTGTGCTTTTCTCACGTCTATTAAAAAAAAAGGTTTATCTAAACCTTGCACTAATTTACAGTATTAGAAATCAATCAATCCACTAGAAGTTGTATGTATGTCTTTCTGTGGTCTGTGTCTTCAGGTATATTGTTATATGTACAAATACAATGAATAAACACAAACAATAAATTTGCATAATTAAAGACCAACTTGGTGGCATCTCAAAACACTGGGTCTCCAGGGTGTTTGCAGTTTTCTTCCACTTCCTTCAAAAAACAAACGCATGCTAGTAGATATATATGCAAAGTATGAATGTGATTGAGTGGAACTCTGCATAGATGGACTTGCAACCCATCTAGGTTATATTCTCAACTGAGTATTTATTTTTTTGCTGTTAACCTACAACAGGATAAAGCTTTTAGTGATAAATAAACGAATCAATAATTGTATCAAGTTAAAGAAAAACACACCTCTACAAAAAAATAAAAAAATTAAAAACAACACACAACATGCGCATAAAAACATGCATGAACTGTATTAAGAAGTGGATTAAATGACAGTTATATAAATTACCCTGCTGAAAAGTCTATTTTATTTCCAGACCATATTAGTGAGCTAGTCAGTGATGCTCCACCTTCGTCTTTACTTGAATAAAGTGATAAAGATTTGACTGAGAATTTCCAGTGTTGGTTATTTGGTCATTTATCATAGCTGTACACTTCTATGATTTAGACAACACTGGGGAATGAAATCAAGAAACAAGGAACACGGGTGTTTTTTAGTCTAGAGTCAAGCATGCTTTCAGTCATTCTCATAAACTGTGCCTGCCACTAACTGTTAACAGTATTAACACAAGTCCATATCGGTTATCAGATTATTATGTTACGGATGACTTGTGTATAACTATAAATACTTACACTATATTTATACAGTCTGCTACACAACATCATTATGATTTTTTTGTTTATAGATTATTGCACAACAGCTTTCATATATCAAATTGAAACATATACCATGCATTTTCATATTACTGAATAATTTCTGACCAGTATGTATATCTGTACAATATGGTATTGGCGATGAATAAAAGGAAATGCAAAATCTCATTGCACAATGTAACTGAGCAGAAAAAAGAAATCTGTCCAGGGAAGTTTAGGTTATGAGGTCAGACTGCAGAATGTAATAGTTGCAGCAGGCCAGTGCTTAAAATTTTACAGTCGTCCTCATCATTTGTCTCATCTCCAGTCGTTGCGTTATCCTGGTCAGGATGTAGATGGAATGCTAGTTCATCACGTTATTTTGAGAGGCTGGAGGAAACCAGAGATGCCAGAGGAAACCCATGTAGATACGGCGAGGAGAACAGCGAGGACTTTGGAGATAGGAATATGAGAAATGAGAAGAATGCTAATCTAGCACACAGGAGGGCAATAAACTCAAATTCAGTGACTTGTGTGGAAGAGGGAAAATGCAGTGTGAGAACATGAACTTTATTGGGAATCAATAGAATCAGATTTTTTTATTTATTATTTGTTATCATACAGTAGCCCTTAGTCTGCATCCAGGATGTAAGTAATACCCTCTTAATGTTTATTTAGTGGCATGATTGTATATATATGTGTGTGTTTTCCCATCAGAGAGGAAGCGCAGTCCTTCTTTCCCCCATTACCCCAGGGGATCTTACTCTCCCCCTTCCCCATACTCAGTCCCGCCCTCCCTCCCTCACTCCCACCAGCCATTTAGGCATTCAAAACACACACACACAACACAGCACATAAGTCAACCTTAATGATGTCTGAATGACGGTGGACACACCGGCGTCGGAAAGGAAGACGCGTTCCCGCACAGACGCTCTCAGCATCCGAAATGGGATTTACTTTGGGGCAACTTTGCGCCGAGTTTAACAAGCTAAAAGCTCAGTGTCCAGACTTTGAGACTCTTTTCCTCCTTAATGGATGGAAATCAAGCGGAAGGAAAACCAGGTTGGGGAACTCGCGTTTGCGCCAATTTCCCTAAGACGCAAAGTTTTGTAAAGTTCCGTAAGTTTTGTAAAGTTTTGTTGTTTAAAAAAACACAGAGCCGGGGCAATGGGGACGCGGTGTTAGTTTACAGGTTGTAAAAGCAAACACGCGGGGAAAAAAACCTTCTGTGGATTTATCGATCAAACAAACTAATCAAACAAACAAAAAAAAGAAACACGGAATTTTGACGCAATGGCCGAAAAGGGGGCGCAAAGCAAAAGTGCGGTTTACCGAAGTGTCTCCTTCAAGAAGCTGCACAACTGGAAGGCCGATAAAAGCGGTTCAGGAGCCGAGGATCAGCGCCACGGCTCGGAGGATTTGGACACTGGAGGAGCCCTTCCCCCTCCGGCTGCACAGCCCTCGGATATGCGCAGTGCTGCTGTGGCTAGGAAAGTTTCCAAAATCTCAGCAGCCAACCTCTCGAGGGCAGAGCCGAGGAAGGGCTCCACTCATTCCATTTCACCCTCAGTTCGGCAGCTCTCAGAAAAGTTTGGAACGAGCACAAATTCAGGCAGCACTTCAGCCCTTCAGTCTGCAACTTCGCACAGGATTAGATCTTCAGATGGATCATCTTCCCAGGACGTTTCAGGATATAGCCCCGATCTGAGCGAAGGAACCCTGAGAGACAAACTATCAGATCGCAAGTGTCAAGAATCCGGCTCTGGCTCGGATTCGGATCGACGTCATAAAAGGAAGGTTCGAAAGACAGAAGGTGCCACAAGGGCAGGTAAGAGTGATTATTCTGAAACCAGTGATGGCTCTGACAGCTTTAGTGGGAACACTTTAAATATAGAAGATGATGTTTGTGTCCTAGGGATTTCATTGTTCAAGTCTCACCGCCGCCATCGCTCCTCGCAAGGCAAAACTATTCATGTTGATTCGACCTGGCCGAGCGTTACGAAAATTAGAGAGCTTTTCGGTGATGGTCACAGAAAGAAGTCAATGTCGGATGGAGAGGACTTGAAGTCTGATGACTATCACCTTCACCATTGGTACAGCACAAAAGACGGCAACACGTCCTCTGACAAAAGCGACAGTCACTCACCACTGCACTCAAGAGGACACTGGAAGGATATAAACAGCTCAGATCATCATGCTAACATAAACCAGGGTGTGGACTCTGCTTTCAGCACTGAAAAGCAGGATGGTGATCTTAGCTCTGTGACGAGAAAACTGTCATCGGATATAAGTAAAGTTGAGATTCAGAAGATTAGCAGAAAAGATTTTACAGATAGTGACCTGCGACCCACTCCTCCCACCCCTCCACCTCGCAGTAGTTCTGTTGCCCTACCTCTGAAGTCCCATTCTTGTGCTTACCGTGAGCAGCTGCAGGAGCAGAGACAGAGGGCGAAGCAGCCACAACCATCAGATAGTTTGCATTCCTCACATAGTTCCTCAAAACCACAGACGGGCTCCTCCGTGGAACCGGCCAGCTATCGTAAGAGATTTAGCTCTGGAGAAGAGGAGAACGAATCTGGAGGGCACACTGGTAGAGATACACTCGCGTTTGTTTACAGCAGTGAAGGAATTGGCACACAAAATTCAAAAAGCAAAAATGACGCCTGGGTTAGACTCTTGCATAGGTCTTCAGGTAGTGAGGAAGACAGCCCAGCGGGATTAGCTCATCAAGTCCGACGTCGTTCTTTGAGGAAAAAGAAGAAAAGCAACTGCAGTAGAGAGAATGAGGAGTCTGATGACAGTGATGAGCAGCATGTGATGATGGAGCATCTGGAGCGCCATCAGCGTTCATGTGATTCCCAAATGGAGGGACGTAGGCTTGACAGCTTGAGGCCTAAGGCCTCCTTTAATGGGCAAATGTGGGAGAAAGGCCACACAGCTCGAGGTTCCGTGGTTCAGGAGAGTTACAGGCGGCTGTGTAAAGATTCTGAGGGACAAGTTGGCACAAGCAACCTCCCATTTGTATCACGTGTGTCAAAGGTGAACATTCCTTCATTTCTCTCCACCCCCTTGGGGTCACGCTGTAGCAGCAGATATTCCAGCACAGAGACTCTGAAGGCTGAAGACCCTGTGAGTTCAACGTCCAGCCGAGCCTCATCTTCTGTTCTAAGCAAAACATATCATGGCAATGCTACGATGTATCGTTCACCTAGTTTTGGGCATGGAGACAATTTTTCCCGTGCCCCAGTCCGTGTTCGTCCTCGGCTGGTGCCTAGCTTGAATCAAGGAGATGCTACTTCTACTGCTGCAGAAAACAGATTTGGTCTTCGTTTTGTCGGTCATGAAAAAGATAAAGATAGAATATCCATGTCAAATCCTGATATTGCTTCAGAAACTCTGTCACTGCTGAGTTACGTGAAAACTGATTTATCAGAGCTGAGGATGAAGAGGAGAGACCATGACGGTGGGGAAAGTTCAAACTCCAACATTCAAGGTGTAAAAAGCACATCAAATATGTATAGAATGGGCTTAAGACCCACAGGTTTAAATTCTCGAAGGCCCTCTCTGAAAGACCTCACTGCTACTTTGAGGAGGACTAAATCTTTCACTTATTCAGAGAAACCATTAGGGTCGGCGATGAGATGTTCCTCTGAGCAAAGATTGGATTGTGAAAGTGATGGAGATCGAATAATTGTCTCTGACCGAGAGGTGGAGAGTGATGATTGCAGTGGTTGTTATGACTACGAAGAGCCAATGCCAACCTCTCTACAAGATCTCTATGTTCAAGAAGCAAGACAGGTAATAAGGGATATTTGTCAAATGAGTGCTAACAAGGATGATGATGATGATAATGATGCTATTGTAGGGTTTAAAAGAAATGGGAATTTGGAAACGGAGGAAGCTAATAAAGAAGTGAATAAGACAGAGCAAGTGGAGATGGTAGAAGGACAGACTGTTGATACAGTAAACAAAAAAGAGGCTGATGGAGAAAGTGGAAGTTTACCAAGAGGAAATTCAGAGGAGAACATGTTTGGTGATAAGTCGTTGGATGAACTTTCAGGACATGAATCAAGTCTGACAGATGAAGGAATTGTCACAGAGCCGGAGGCTGTCTCATATAGAGGGCTGTCCTCTGGCACAGACTTGCTAGGCCAGACGCTCACTGTTTGGACTCAGTCTGGACTGTATGAGGAACACTCACCCATTATGACTCCAGAGAAGTCTCTTTCCACTCCTGCCTCATTTGCGAGGACAGAATATGAGACAGTAGCAATAGGAGATGTAAACATCAGTAGAAATTTAAACCAGTCTTCTTTAGAGGCCCCGGCTACCCCCAGTGCGCTTCGAAGACGGAGAAAATTTTCTTCAGCTGGCAACAATGGCTCAGAATCCAGCAATGGCAGTAATGGTGAGTCAAATGGCGAGTCTGCTTACCGTTCTCTCAGTGACCCCATGCCACATCGAAATCGCTCGTTGGCAGAAGACAGCAGTAACAGCTTTTCTATGGACAGTAATCTACTTAGCTCACTATCTCTAAACTCAAAGGTGGGTGTAAGTGCAGATTCCTCTGCGGATCTGTCAGAGTGTACCGGCAGCGCGGCTAGTGACCTGTCAGTATATAGTGACTCTCTGCGGGATTACAGCACAGAGATACAGAGCATAATGCAGGAACCTGGTGCGATGGACAAGCTGATTGATGAAAAGGCAAACGGAAAAGCTGTTAAGAAGAAGAGCTTCAGTGACCCCAGCAGACGGGGCGAACTAACTTCTCCAGCCCTTGAAGCTCAAAAATATTCTAATGAACCTATTAATGAGTTGGAGCAGCTTATTCCTCCGTCTAGCAGCGAACCAATTTTGTCAGAGCAAAGAGATGAACTATGGGAGCTGAACAGTAAGCAACGTCAGCTGTACTCCCTCAGGAGGTCTCAATCCCAGTCAGAACAACTCTTGCCCTTCCAACTTGACCGCAATGGAGTTAATAAAGTGGGTGCCGAGGAGCCAAAGTTGCCTTTTGACCCCAAGCTGGCCCAGGTGTTGTCTCCTTGCATAAGTCGTCGTGGTTACAAGAAACGCACACACAAAGTCACACATCAACAGTCTTCTGATGATGGGGATCAGTTGGAGGAGCAAAGCTATGAAGATCACCTGGATCCTTCCAAGTCCACTATGCCTAAACTTCCTGTAGTTAAAATAAGGCCCAAACATGTACGCCATGCCAGTGAACCTGCAACATTTGTGCCCATTGCAACCCCTAACCAGCAACAGAGATCTTTAAAGAGCCCAGAACCCCAACAATTCTTAAAGCACAGACAAAGAGAGGGAACTCCGTCTTTGGAGGATGTGACGGAACAGTACATCTTAGCATTAAATCCAGTCGAAGGATCTTCAGATGCCCCTGCTGATGGAGCTGTTGTGGAAGGTACCAGCTCTGTTCCTGCAACTTCCACCCTTGACCCCAAACTGCAGAGGAAGTCCAGTGATGAGCTGACCCAGGCCCCACTTAAAACGAAACCACGTGTGGTAGGTGACAGCTTTGATTATTTGTGTTTTATGGCTCATGTACATACTAAAAGTGTGTGGTGTGTGTGTCTTTGCAAAGAAAAAAAAAAAAAAACTACTTCTTTTGTATAAATCTATTAAAAGAAAAAAAATATGCATCGAAAGCTAAAGTTTAGAGTATAGATTAAAACAATGAAGGTTTGGCTCAATAATCCCTTACAGGAATTAGACTTGGATCTTGGAGCAGCATGTGCATGTGTGTACATGTGTATTGCAGAATGGTACCCATACCCAATGGACTTTTGTGTAACATGTTGCCTGAGATTTCAGAGATGTGTCTTTATGGCACTAGATCTGTTTTTGTCGGCGATTGTGAAAGATTAGATGCAAACAATGAGGCCAAATAGGAGTCTTTCTGTTTCTTCGGTACCTCGAACATTTACGTAGCATGAACGTATGCCATTTTGTGTGCGCGTATGTGCTTTTGATATGCCCCATATGCCTTACATTTGTCAGTGCAAATGCATACTTTTGGCTCTGACTGTTTAAAAAGTCATGCTCATTCTTTCCTGGCATGTTCTGGACAGATCATTTTACCTCTTTGTGTATTTAGATAACAATTTAGCTCCGAGAACAGTTTGTTATAACATTTCTAATGGTTGCCTAGCCATCGTTCCTGTGAAATGGCCTTAATATATTTTATATTTAAGAGTGCACTCCGCTCGAGTGTATATATAGATTAAGATTTATTACAAAGTGTTACACATTTTCAGAGATTAGTTTCTTCTCTGTATGTGTATAATGAATCCTCCCTGTTGTAAGGCAAGGTTAGGTCATATTCTCTTCCAGTACCTTTTATGGCTGTGTACTTTCTGTAGATTTTGTTGGTGCCCAGCTAATTTTGTGTGTGTGTGTGTGTGTGTGTGTGTGTGTGTGTGTGTGTGTGTGTGTGTGTGTGTGTGTGTGTGTGTGTGTGTGTGTGTGTGTGTGTGTGTGTGTGTGTGCGCTGCTGAAATTCGGGCTGCTGATTGTGATTGGTACAACTTGATTTGATACTGTGTCGCTTAGCCAAAATTCCTGGGTCGTGAAATTGAATTCTTCTTTTTTTCTTCTTCTGTTTAACGAAGTGTCATTATGACCCAGATAAGAAATAAAATGCCTTGACTTGGCCTTCACTTTCAGCTTGGATATATTGGTCCCAATCTGAGTCATCATTCACAGTAGTCTCTCTGTCTCCTACACACATACACACTTGAGGCAAAGACTAGGACATGCTCAAAGTATTGTGGAAAAAAACAAAACATGAATCACTATGTATTAGCACCCTGATTATCTAGGCTTTTGTTTGGCCGATGACTAAAGGTAAGTGAAAATAAACCCGCTGTCTGTGTACCTGTAGTAATAGTAGCCTCGTTTAGGCCCCTTTAACTTTCATTAGAATTTTTGGTTTGTCTGCATCACAGACACTGCACATTTACTGTTTCTGTTACAGAGATTTCTTTCTAGTATAAGAGGAACGCCCACTTTAATTGCTAGAGTAATTGCCTATTGTAAAAAATAAAATAAATGAGCTGTATTAAATGTTATAAAATGCAAACAGTTTGTTTTTATATAAGGTCCAGCACTAGAGTTTGTCTGATTGCAAAATAATTTTTACATTGCAAAATAATGTCATCTTCGTAAGTGGAAATATCTTGAATTTTCAGCTTTGGGTGGTATTTCTTATAGTATGATTACAAAAAACCAAATGTGAGATTGTAAAAACTGTCAGAATTTCAGGCCATTTGAACAAATTGTAATTGTTCTATTGACAGATTTTCTTTCCTTTCATATATTTCTAAAAAAAATAAGCTACATTCTACTAAAATCTACCAATAGAATAAGAAAACTACAAGTTTGAAATGAGTAATTGTGTCCAGAAATAATAATCCTCTTCTGTGTATTGTGTATTTATCTTTAATAAAAATGTTATAAGAAATACTAGATGAATTTAACTTTGAATGCTCGAACCCTAACTATGCTATTACCTGCATTGAAAGGCAGAAAATCTTCACCATGACCCCCTAATCTGCGAACACACTGATTTAACCGATCCACTGAACGAGAGAGAAGTAGTAGTAGAGAGTAGTATCTCAGTCATGACCAAAACATGTGCTGACTTAAGCACAGAGTTGCTGAAATACAGATTGAATCTTGGCCTTGACTGAAAGAATTCACTGACCCATGACTTCTGACACAGCTGCAGTCAGGTTTAGCATACACACAATCGCAAGTATAACGTACGTAATTTACAAATGTTTCCATTCACTGTGCGACATATACAGGAAACCTAGCAACCAAAATCTGTTTGCTAATCAAAGTTGTGAGCAAAACATACCTACACATTACTTAAGTGAAAAGCAAAAACATTCATATAAAAGGCCATATGCATGAAAGTAAGACATCTGGAGATTGGTAGCTGACTAGCACTACACTAGGGGTTATCTTTTAGCTACTATCACTATCATAAGGTATTCTATATACTGCGAGGTTCAACAATAATGCAGTCCTAAGGGATCCACTTTTGAGGATGACATCACCTCACTGGAAGGCATTAAAGTTTGGACGTAGTATCAAGCTGTCTGGTAGTGTGTTAAACATTTGAAAGGTTTAAACAGCTTGTTGCCAGAAGAAGAATACCATGCAGTTTCTCACAAAGCAGCTGAAGTGGTCTTATAATTCTCTATATTTTCATGATCGCACTGGTATAGTAATCATAACTGTTAATTGTGTTAGGTGAAGATTATGACTAGCAGAACAACTGGGTTTAATTGTTTGGGTGTGTTCGAGAAGAGCACCCTGTTTTTATCATTACTGCTGTGTGTCTGTGTGTGTGTGTGTGTGTGTGTGAGTGTGCGCATATGTGTGTGAGCGAAACAGAGAGCAAGCGCAATGGGGAGCGAAAACCTGCCGGCTAAGAATTTCTTTAAGCAGTGTATGACGCAAGCAGACGGTGTGAACACCCAAACATACTTGTGGTTGAGTAGACTGAGGTGAGCTGCACCTTGAACTCTCCAGTGGAAGAGAGAAATGGGTGAAGATTGTCTTTTGTGCCATAAGCACTGTACTCGCTTAGAGAGAAGTTACAGAAATTAGGAATAGAATGGATTATAGAGTTAGAAGAATAAAAGTGTGTGTGTGTGTGTGTGTTGGGGAGTTATGTATGCTCATTGTCCTGTTCTATGTGTGCACTTTGTATGTGTTAAACACAAACACAAACTTCTGCATTTTGGATAGTAAATTAGCAGTAACATCTACAGAGACATCTAGAATTTTTTTCTTCCATCTGGTAAATTTACATAATTTTGTGCTTATAATTGTGTGTGTGTGTGTGTGTGTGTGTGTGTGTGTGTGTGTGTGTGTGTGTGTGTGTGTGTGTGTGTGTGTGTGTGTGTGTGTGTGTGTGTGTGTGTGTAGTTGCAGAAGGTTTTTTTTTTTTTTTTTTAGCCTTGGCCTGCTCCTCTGACAGGGTTAGTGCAGAGTGATCCTATGCAGACAGGAAGCTGGGGAACAGCAACAGGAAGTTGTTGTGGTTACTGATGTGCTTGACGAGTTGCAGGGAAGGATGCTGGGAGAATGCTGCTTGAGACTTCCAGCCCTGAAGCGACAAAGCAAGCCTGCTGAACTCTCATTAATTTTCTCACTGTCCTCCCTCCCAGTTTACAGTTTAAAAAGGCTTCCTTTGGAGCGCAGTCATTTACAGTTTCTTTTCAGTAAAGATTAACCAATCCATCTGCTGTAAAAGTGTTTCCCTGACCTCTTATACATGTTTTTTTACTAATCTCATATTTATAGCTTGTGTACCTCAATTTCAGGACCATTGTTAGCAAAGGTCTAGATACAGATTAGTTAAATTGGCTGCAAATTTTTCAAATATTATTTAGCCAGCTAACCTTTTCTGCATAGTCTTGCTCTACTAACAAATGATACTTAAGGACATACGGTATAATCTGATTTATCTCCGGTCTGGAATTTATTGTAGTAGTCACCATTACCATACTGTGTCTGTGATTAGCATTAGCAGTTCCACAGGTGGTAAAACATTAAGGTTTGACCTCTGACTTTGCCTTGACCCTGACCTGGTTATTTTTCCCTCAGCCTTGTTCTGCCATTCCGTCCACAGTCTCCACACCTATGTCTTTTTATTTCCTTTTTAAAGCCAGTGAAGGAGGCAACACATAGCAGAGACATGATGTCATCTTTATTTTCTCTGCAGCAAGATTGGAGAGTGATAGCAGGTAGAGAAAGGGAAGATAGAACAGAGAACGCACAGAACCACCTTAATAGAATGAAAAAGCAAAAAAAGAGAACGGATAGAGATTGAGTGTATGATGAGGAGGAGGAGGAGGAGGAGGAGGAGGAGGAGGAGAAGTAGAAAAAGGAATTTGATGGCTCTCTTGTTTTCAGTTAATCAAGCAGCAGGAATGTGGCCTATATTTTTTGTGTGTAAGAGCCTTAAAGTGTGTGTGTGAGGGACTTTGTAAGTGACCTACTTCCTTACATTCTTCAATTCAAATAAAGAAAATCAGGGAGTATTAGTGTATCACATTTCAGAAACCAATCAGAGATCTTTACTTTTTTTTCTGTCCCTGGACGTGAAGGACATCACTTTATTTATCTCTCTCTCCCCCCTTTTTCTTCCTTTGCTTTTCACCTCACTCACTTTATTGCTCTTTTCTCTTTCATATAAATCAATCTGCTTCTCTTCTCCTCTTCACTTTTTGACCTCTTTCACTACATTTCTATCTTCTTTTTTTCATAGCTATTTCTTTCTATTTTCTTTTCCACATCACTCATTTTCTCCATCATTTTCTTTCTCTCCCTCTCTTTTTCTGTCTCTTTCTCTTTCTCCTATTAGCACAAGGTAAACTTTAAAGAATGATTGGAGAGCGGCTTGTCCTGGAAGTGTGTGTTTACAGCAATGACTTCATCTTCATCAAATCTATCTTGCATTGAATTCTTAAAGTCGTAAAGAAACAGTCTGGCCATAATCTTATTGTACACAATGTTCAACTAACTCCAGAGGTTTCCAATCTTCCAAAACACAAAGTTCTCTGGAGCTGATGGAGCTAACAAATGAGGAAAACAATAGTCTCCAGATTAACATTTTGTAAACTGCATGTCCAAATTAACAGTATAAAAAGGGAATTTTCTTTTTTTGCATTTTATTTTTGGCAAACAGCTGCTCCATTATATTACTCTCTCAGGCCTTTAAAAAGCAAATTGTTACTAAATAGCAGCGTTGGAAAGTTTCCTAGAAAATGGTTTCTTAACTTGGACTTCATACTGTGTATGTGTGGAGCAGAGTTTCCGCTTTGAAATTTTAGTGCCGGCCAACGTCTCTGGAAACGATAAAGTTTACCGGACATACTGGGAAAAAACGTGCCGGTCTCATTCTGGTGCTTTATTTTGTGCAGTGACGTTTTGGATATTATGTCTATTATATAAAAAAAATATCATAATAGTAGCCAAACAGGTAAAATAAAAGTTTATATTTATTAATTAAAATGTGTATGTATTTATTAATAATGTTATAAATTTGATAATATAACAAACATTTAAAAAGTGGTCACAGCAAAAGTTTAAAGTTTGCTACATAGGTTTTAATTTTATCAAGAAACTAAAGCCGATTGTAATGTATAATTTCACATGCTTTTAAAAAAAGGTTTAGCTATTACTATTAACTCAGTTTTAACTCATGTTTCTCTGCAGCTTCAGATGTCAACCTGGTTGTCATGTTTTAGCACCTCACACACACACACACACACACACACACACACACACACACATACACATATGCACACAAACTACGCAGTCATGATTTAGGTGTGCTAGACACATTTTTGTCTAGCACTTGGCTGCTTTGTGGAAATATTTTAGCCAGGCATTGTGTCAGACTTTGTTTTTGATTTTATCGGACATACTGGTCAAAAACAAGTACGGGAACTTTGGTGTAAATCACACAATTTCTGGTTTTCTGCCACAAATAGAAGAAAAAAAAGAAAAACCTTTCTTATTTATGATTATGTTCAACATGTAGCATATTTGCCATGGTGGTTAAGAGGGAAGTTTGCTGCTGTATTTCAAGTTCAATCTTTGGCTTATTGTCTATATAGATTGTTCTATGTCCTGCGCTTGTACAATACATGAGGGGTTTCTCTGGGTTCCCTGGTTCATTCCAACACAAAGATACTAGATGGTTTAGTGGAACTTACCTCTATGCATAAGTGTGTGTGGTGTCCGGTGTATGGTCCGGTGTCCTGGATTTAATCCCTTAACATGCTGTGTCCCCCCACACTACCACATGCCCACTTTCAGTGAAGAAAGGCAGTTGTTGTCTATGGACACCTGACAAAAAAAGATCTGTGCTTTCAGAGCATTGCATTCCACATTTAGTTCTCATTCGCTCTTATAATAGCCTCCATTCTGATGTTCCACTAGATTTTGGCTTGAAGCAATAGTGCACTTATGGAGTTTAGTGCTCATTTACCCACAAGAGCCTTAGTAATGTCAAGTACTGCTGTAGGGTGAAGAGGCCTGGGGTGCAGTCATTGATCCAATTTATCCCAAAGGTGTTCAATAAGGTTAAGGTCAGAGCACTACAGCAGGCCTCAAGACCTTTTACTCCAGTCCATGTAAATCTTCATGGTAATCTTCAAAGTTGTCATGCTGGAGCAGGTTTGTGTCTCTTCGTTTAAGCGAATAGAGAATTTAACTATACCAAAAATCAAAGACAACATCTACAATTGTGGGGCTTCATCTTTGTGGTAACAGTTTGGGGGATTAAACTTTTTTTTTTTTTTTTTTTTTTTTTCTTCTTCAAAAGATGAAAAATGCTGTAGTTTTATATTTTTACAAGCTAAATGTCCAAATTGGGACATTTAGACTCAACCAAGGTATAGAAACAAAGACTTGGATGGAAACAAGCTTTCAGCAAAACTAGCACCTTTTTTTGTTTGTTGCATATTCTATTTTTTTGCTATCAAGATGTACATACATTAAAATTAACAAACTTAATGAAGTCCTCTAAAGTTTCCTTTTTTTGAATGTAAGCACAATGACAATACAATAATTCATTACAGTGGGGAGAACAATAGTTAAAGTGTAAAATGATAACGTAGACAGAGTTTTCCAAACTCAAGCAAATGATGGTGGTGATAGTGCACCAATCCTGAGATGACACATTTTAGATTAAAGGCCTGCAAGATGGTGTCCTGAGTGTGCATATACTGTATGTGTGTGCTTTTCTGTCGTGTGGTGGACACACAAGTGCATGAGAAATGGGTCAAGAGGTGATCAGGCTGCTGCAGGGTTTCTCTCTTTCCCAGGGTACCTCTGACGAAGCGCCATAGTGTGTGGGGCTTTGGTGGGTGCATGTTTGGGTGGGTGGTATATGTAGGAGCAAGCCCTATCTATCAGTTTTTAGCTTTTGTTGTAGCCATTAATAACCATGTGAATGGACGGTCCTCATAAGGGTGGTATGGTGTGCGTGTGTGTTTGTGTTTGTTTGTGTTAGTTTGTTACACAAACTTACACAATAACTCCGCCGATAGGCCCAGCCCTCTGTGGTCTAGCTAACATAAACAGGAGCAGAGAGGAGGGGCAGGAAAAGAGAGGGACAACTTTCTATCATTCATCTGGTATTTTATTCCTTGTCATTGCTTGCATTCTGCGTGTGTGTGTGTGTGTGTGTGTGTGTGTGTGTGTGTGTGTGTGTGTGTGTGTGTGTGTGTGTGTGTGTGTGTGTGTGTGTTTTGACCTAGCAAACGGAAAAGGCCTGTTCCCCAGTGAGGAAACATTTTGGAGGGAATTATCAGTGAATTTCCTACATATGTCCATCCCCCGTCTCTGTACTTCTCTCTCTCTCTCTCTCTTTGTCCCTCCTCATATCTCCTAATGAGTTAAATGTGTCTTTCTTGGCAAACTTGCATAATTCACAGCATGAGAGTTGCATTAAAGTTTACGAAACAGGACAGAATCGTTACTTTGACAGAGAGGTCATGTTGTAGCAGTGCCGTGTTTAAAGGCTGAGGTCAAATATTAGACGATTATCATAGAATTAAATGTGGGTGGAGGATTACTCTTCTTTTGCACCTGTTGGTCAAAGTTTTCCAGTCATGTGTTACCCGACTTTGTTCACTTTCTCTTTGTCTCGCTTGTGTCTTTGGGCTTTCTCCATAAAAACACACACACATTAAAAGGGAGCCACCCTTTATAATTACAGAGTCTGGATGCTTATGTAAGCGGAGGCCTTCCCAAACAGCACTATCTAGTGATTGTGCGTGTGTGTGTGCCTGAATGCTCGATGTCATTCGTATGCATATGTGTACATTGTGACTGAGCAGTGTTTGTGTTTGCTTTGTGGTTGTTTGTGTGTTTGTTTAACAGTTCAGTTCTCATTTGGCCACGAGTGCAGTTGCACATTTGTGTCATTTGTGTGTGCATGTATATGTGTGCACGCACTGATGACTGTTCAATCTTCCCTCTTTTCTCATTTCTCTCAGATGTGGGCTGTCGTCCTTTCTGTAACTCCTGTTATCCAGCCTGGACAGCATTGTCTGTCTTTGTGATGTGGGATAATTTTTTTTATTCTTTCTTTCTTTCTTTTTTTTTTTTTTTTTTTTTTAAACCCATGAATCATTGTTTTCCATAAGTTTGGAAACATCTTCCTTGTGGAAAAATGATCCCAAGCCTTGTGAGAATAGCCTCCGTATATTTGGATGAGTCTCGTTCGGCTTTTCCACGTCTTTTTTTCAGATTTGAACAAGTGACAGATGTTTCAGCCATTCAGAGTTTTATTTTCCACAGACTGATGTCGGTTGATACCTAGCCTTAAAATGGTCTCAATTATCCATTATTGTAGCTTAGCAACATTAGCTACCCAGACACAATATGTAGGTGTCTGCTATAATGTATTAGCATGTTATCATGTCAGAAATATTATGCAAACAGGATAGCAAATTAAGCTAATTTATCCTGTTATTATAGGTGAAATCAGACTAGTAAACAGTTCTTTTTGTTGCAATGATTTATTTTTATTTTTTATAATGGCTCTTTTCATTACCTCTGGGAAACTCGGGTTTTAAGTTGATTCAAGTTTCATGTTTAAACGTAAATCACGTCATGAAACTTCATCTGTTGCTGTACAAACACAGCAAAGTGCTATTTCTTGTCCTGTAATTAGCATACACAAATAACACATTTGTTTCAGAAACAGGAGCATGCAAGCATATAAAAGTACAGACAAAATATAAAGAAAATGCAGTGTAAAACTATCATAGAAATCTCCTGCTAACTAAACACAATCATCCTACAGTTTTGCTCCCTTTTTGTTGAGGGTGAAAACTTTAACATCCTAGCTAATGCTAACTGTAATTATTCGGATTCTATGACTATAATCAGTCCCTTGTGCTAACCATAGACTCGTAGAGCTAATGGTAACTGTCGTCATGCTGTTTTCAGACTTTCAGCTGATGCTATTTGTTGTCTGGCTATGCTTTATTGGACTATAATTAGGTTTTAATGCTAACTATAGGCAGGCACTTAGCTAATTCTTAGTATAGCTACTGTTTTCAGACTTTAGTAAACTGAAGAGAAAGTAATCACACTTTTGGCCAATGCTAGCTGAAGTCATCCTGCAGACTCTTGACGTTGATGAAAAAATTTGCTTATTGCTGAGATTGGGGAAAAAAGTTTACACTTTGATGAAGGCTAGTAGAACATGAAAAGCTTTCAAATACCTTTTACAATTTATACATTAATGCTCAGAATTAACACTTAATTTGTTTATTCATCTAAATTTACAGATTGTAAATTAATCTAAATTGCATCTAAATTACAATTGCATAGACTCTACAATTTACAGATAAATTTTTTATTCACCTAAATTACAATTGCATAGACTCTACAATGTAGCTATTGCATTTAATGTGATTGCAGACAATCTCACAACATTCAATGTTACCTGTATGTTATCTTTCCTTAAAAATGTACCTCCTTGTCTGGGGAAGTTGTAGATCAGTAAGTTCAGATCCTACATCAGCAAGTTGCCACTGTCTGGGCCCTTGAGCAAGGCCTTTAACATTCAGCTACTCAGTGGTATAAATTAGATAATTGTATGTCATTCTGGATAGGGATGTCTTCCAAATGCAGTAAATGTAAAAGTGCGGAATATGGTATTGTTTCTTATCTTTCCTTGTCAGGCTGTTGGCTGCTGGAGGCTTTCCACTTTTTCCTGAGTCGCGAATGCAACATCTAATACAAAGGTATCACAAGGTTTACTCTCAAACACAGGCTGTCTGGGATTGGAATAAAAACCAATGTTCAGTTCTTAGCTATTTCCTCTCTGGAGTCTGAGCCCACTCACTGGCCCTGGCATACAAAGTGGTCTCTATAGTTGCCAAGGGCATAGCTCAGAGAGTGGGCAGCAGGGCTCGGGTGTGTGTGGGCTCGCTTTACTTGCATTTGGTCACTTGGCCTATCAGGGCAACATGGGCTCGCCTCACGATCCTTCTTACGCCGACTTTCAGGAGAACAGTCGAAACCTTTGGCTCATGGCATCATCTCACTGCTTTGCATGTTCCTCATGTCAACGCAGTGATGTTAGAAATACTTTTCCCTCGCGAAACACTTGCTGGAAGGGCCAGAACTACGGTACAAAAGACAGAGCTGGACATCAGGCAGGTTCCGGTTTGATCTCCTCTAAATATACAGTACTGCTTTGATGAAGATAATTGTTGAAAGAGTCATTGTTGGCAAATAATAAGATGATTAGCTAATTCTATCTAAGAAGTACAGTCAAACATTCATAGCAGATGCCAATTTAAATCATACGATCAAGAAGTCCGAGTAAAAAAGAACACTTAGCTAATGCTAAATAGTTTTTAAATGACTGACAGACACTTGACTAATTTTGACTAAATATGGGCAGTTAATGCCAGCTGAGATCAGGCCATACAATGACTCATAGCTAACTTTTCATACTTTTTTTTATTTTTATGCATGGTGAACCATAAGAGGTTGCAGTGTAGTTTTGCACTTAAATTGTTGTGTTATTTTGTGTTATTGTCTGAAATGGATGTTTGTTTGGCTGTTTTTAGCTGTTTTTATTTTTTTATTTTGTTTATGTAGATAGGCTAATCCTCTCATGTTCACAGTGCCATGGCTGTAGGTGCCATGACATCTTGACTAATTTGATATTTGAATTATAATTATAATGTGGTGTGCAATGATTTTTTTAAATTAGCTCACCAAAAAACTTTATATTCTCATGAACCCTACTCAGTGTTAAAAGCTCTTAATGTAATTTCCAGTCAGAACCGTTTTAGAAATGTTTTGGTAGTGATAGGTGCAAAAATTTGTACACAGATAGTGGTGCTTGAAAGTTTGTGTAACCTTTAAAAATCTTATAAACACTAGCACAAGTATGACCTAAAACATACAGATTTTCACACAAGCACTAAACGTAGACATTAAGAAACAAATTAAACAAGACAATTTAAACTTGGACATTAACCTATTAAAGAAAAATCTGTGAGTGGTAACAAGTATGGGAATTTCTAGAATTGGCAGATAATTTAAAGGTGAGATTAAAGACCTATGTTTTTCAAGAAATGACTTAAGTCAGGTGTGAGTAAGTTTTACACCTGACCTTTGCAACTCATTTTTGTGAAAGTGTATCACGGAGGAACAAACGAGATTTCAAAGGAGAATTTGAGCTAGCTAGCTAGTTTAGCTTAGGGGCTAGATTACTCACAGTGGCCTTGGAGATGCATATAGTTACTAAGAATCCATGTATTTATCCCTCATTTCAGTGCCAAGCAAATGCTTTATGATATAAAGTGATGTCACCCTTTTCCGTTAACTTCTAATACACTACTATCTAGCTAGAAATAGAGAAAAAGTTAATCTGGCATGTATATCAGGTAGATATCAGACAGACAAAAGAAGTAATAGAAGCTTAGATAAGGGATTTTACTCTTTTCCTAATAGTCAGTAATTTTATCAAGTCAGATTGCTGTTTATTTTTATTTTCGTGACGCTTTCTGTATTATGTACATTGATATCAATATCTGCTGTTAGTGTCATATACCTGTGCTGTATCCTTGGCCACATATTACCCTACTAAACAGTATGTTAGGACACGTTTGATATCTTCACTTATGATTATTGATAGTGTGAAGTAAGCGTTTTGTACCCCAGCCTAGAATTTTATTCTACGTGCTTGCAGTTGCATTTTCTACCAGAGAGGTTGAAGTTCCAGCAGGTTCAAACAAGCCCATTGTACATTTGTAATTAAATATCTTAAGATAATGTCAGCTTGCTATGTTTGCGTTTTTCCAGTAAACAGGTTATAGTATTAGTGTTCCAGTCAACACCTTTAGATTTAGCTAATACAAGTAACCTCCAGAAGACCTTATGCTTTCTTTAAAGTGGAACAGAATCAAGGGGGAAAACACCTTTTATTGAAACACAGGCTTTGCAGAGAAATGCTGCCTACCTAGGCACATTCCTCCTGAATGAAACAAAGGGGCAGTGTATGTACATGCTAACATTCTAGTGCGTGTTAAATATTATGATATATAAACAATTAGCGTGTGCCGTCTAGGCTAAAGTGACATCAGGCTGACATCAGATGTTAGGAATTGCGAATGCCACCACTGTATTTGATTATTTCATGTTTGGGTTTCACGCCATGTTCAGGGGCCTCAGGAGGGTTTTTTGCATGCCTTTTTGGCACCATGTTTGACAGCCTTGAAATAGCCCTCGTTTTTGTTTTCCTTTTTCAGCCTGAGCTCTGAGATCTTCAGCTTGGCTCCAGAAAGTCTTAAGAAAAAGACTATGGCTAGAAATGCATTTGAGGCAAGAAATAAAAATAGTTGGAGGGGTTGGAACAGCTTGGCACAGGGCAGGCAGCAGGATTACTGTAAAGGGGCCCAATTCATGCAGAAGGGAGAATGGCAGAGTGCATCAGAGTGCCTCCCCCAACACCACCCCACCTTTTCGTATGCATCTAAGGGCATTTGAGGAAAGTACTTTTTCCTGTGCTTGCTATATTATCGACTTAGTAAAGTTGGCACAGTGGTGGTTCAACCTTTTTTTTGTGATATTTGTTTAGTCCCATATGAATGCATTATTTACCCCTGCTGCTTTATCTTTCCTGCTTGTACCTGTGTTGGTGCTTTCTGTTATTTCAAAGAATGGCACGGTCATCTGCAGTTTCTCGGGGACCTACATATTGGTCCAAATATGCAGAGGTTGAAAGTAGCGAATTACATTTAGTCACGTTACTATAAACGAGTAGTTTTTTTTAGTGTACATCTACTTTTTAACGCAACTTTTAACAACTGTAATTTAATTTTTAAGCATGTTTTGTTGAAGTATTATACTTAACTACATTTTAAATAATTACCGTTATTGAGAAAAGATATATAAAAAGAAATTGCACCTCGGAAACAACTGCACTGATTGATTGATGGGCGGAGAACAAACACCTAAGGTATGCCGAGGCATTTTTGTATCTTTTAGTTTGCTAATTGTTGTACTGATGCATTTCATCACTACGTGATGATGTTTAGCACCAGAATTGGAAATTAACCAGCGACGTGAGGCAAAATGATCAATGCACAATTAAGCTAGCTCTATTACCTGGGTCACAATTTAAGTGTTATATGAAATGAATGAAGTGTTATATTTTGGAGTTGATCTGCTGATGTTGCATTAAATTTGACCATTACTGTATAAGCAGGGTTTTTTTTTTTTATATATAATTCTACTTTAATTTGTAATAGTGTTCCTTCAATTAAAAAACAACTAGTTTGAGATTTAAAGCTCCATGTTTTTTTTTGTTTGTTTTTTTAACTACGCTAGAATCTCCCACCCCAAACCCCCTGTTTAAAAAAATAAATAAAAATAAAATAACTTTTTAGTTAACTTTTTATTTTTTCATTTTAATATTTTAATTGAGTTACTCTTTACTTGAGTAGACCGGTAACTTTACTTGTATTTAAGTACAATTTTATTGGAGTAACAGTACTTTTACTTGAGTAGAATAATTTATTACTCTTTCCACCTATGCAAATATGAACTCAGAAACTCATAGTGGCTAACATTAGAAGTGAATATCATGAGCATTTTATAACTATCATTGCTAGCCATTATAGACAGTGGCATCCAGTCATCTATGAAATTATTTTTACAGAAGAGGGTAGATATTGCAAGTATGTTACCTTGTGGTGCAGCATGTTGGCTTTATATTTACCAGCAGAAGCACCTGTCTGTTAAACTCTGCCAGATTTATTAGCTGTTTTGTGTTAGATAAGAGCTAGCTAGTGGGTAGGATTAGTCTAGGCAAAATTAAGGACAAAATGCTATCCAAAAAAATAACCCTGTCAAGTTAACATATGTTAAAGAGCAGGATAAGGAACTATGAGCACATACATGCTAATAACTTCCTCCTCAATGCTTGAATACTTCCAGACATCAATGAAAAACATGGCCACATTCCCATCTGTAGACTTCAAGTCACGCACACTCAAAAGCTGATCTTATTGCTATACATGAGCTGCAACACACATACTACGATCTGTATATAGACATTGTTGCCTCACATTGGGCAGTATCAAATCTGACCACAGTGTAATGGAAATACAGCAATGCAGAAATTATGTGGGGTAGTTGTTTTTTTTCTTCTACTCATATTTTGCCAGTAACATGAGCATTATGAAATTGCCAGATGACTGAACAAGAACCAACAGGCAAATTAAACCAGGGTGAACTGGGGACATTATGGAAAATTTTTATAAAGATTATTCACGATCTGACAAATCTTAAACATGACGAAACAAGCTTTAGGTTTTGGTTTTAGAACTGTACAATAAAGAAAACTGAACGATCCTTCTGTTTCTCTATCATGATGTATATTAAAACCCTTTTATTGAAGCCTTGGTGTATATGCTAGATTAGCTTTCAGTATTTAGATTGAGATTGTTCAGTATCTAAAAACATTTAGAGATTGGTTTCAGAGTTTTACTGCGCAATGTAACATGATATCTTGGTACTGCAAAGCTCAGCGTTGCAACGAGTAAGAATTAAAATGATGGAACATTCTGGTGTTTAAAATAATCTTTGACTGGGTGGTGCAGCCCTACATATAGCAGAGGTATTGTAACTATCCAAAAACAGATTTTTATTTTTCTTGAACCACAGAAATTTGGTAATATTCATTTGTATTAATTAAAGTAAGATGCCTCATACTTTATATTTACAATTGATCATGTTAGATGTCTGTTAAACTAGTTAATGAGATAAAAACATGACTGGAAAAGGGCCAATTCTTCTTTCCAGAAAGCTTTTATGCCAGAAAACTCAAAAGGAAAGTTTTATCTTTTGACTGTTACAAACTGCTAATACTAGACTCCTTCCAACAATAAAAATAAAATGCAAAAAAAATGGTTTAACAAGAACACATTTTAAACATCTGTTTATTTGGAGCATCTACCATATAAGTGCTTGTAAAAATTGTAGTATGAAAACATATCGGAAAAAATATAATTAGAAACCTATGATTTTGTGTTTGATGCAGAAATAAAAAATAAAACCCTGTAGTATAATAGAGAGTAAATTGAGCAGCCGAGGTTCCTGTTCTTAGGAAACACAATGAACAGCCAAGGTTTTATGTAGTCTATGGTGAATGCATTAAGAAATATTGGCCCTGCATACCATACGTCTTTATTCACTACTTAAGGGATGGAAAATAGATATTACTCACCTTATTAATAGCCTTGAAAACATCATGCAAGGTGATGCGAATTATTCAGAGGATCTGGTCACAATCATCGGAGTGGGCGGAGAAATCCAGTAACTTGGATTCAGTATGACACTATAATGGTAGCAACATTTCCTATACGGACCAGAAAAGCATTTCGCTTCAATTAGCCCGTCGAAAAACATTTCCAGAATCTATTTTTGGACGTTCTTGTACAAATCAGTGACGGTTTAAGGGCTGGAGTTGCTCTCAGTTTCGCAAATCTGATGTCTGCTCCAGATGTTTTTTGTAAAATGAAAACAGGTTGAACAATGTGAGTCTTTATGGACAAAAGGTATATTGTATATAAAAAAAAAAAGGTGGATGATCTATTGCTAGGCATGTGTTATGGGATAACAGTTAAAATCCTATAATTATTTTATATATAGTTCTAAAATTCAAGCTGTTCCAAATAATAGAGATAAAGTGGTGAAATGATAGATAGATAGATAGATAGATAGATAGATAGATAGATAGATAGATAGATAGATAGATAGATAGATAGATAGATAGATAGATAGATAATATTTGAATGAATTTAAATACATAGGCTAGTTATTACAGTGAAAGAGAGAGAAGAATATACGCATGTGAATTACGTGTGCATGTGATGCTTCAGTAATAATAATGAAGCTCTTGGTGTTTGCTCCGTGTGCCATTTTTTTCTCCTTTTAACATTATCTTCTCTAGATCAGTAAAATTCATCTTTTGCCATCTTTTTCATCTTTGATACCAGTTGTTTCTTAGGCATTGAGGCACTGATGGGATATGTTCAACACACTTACTAGCCAATCGGAATTTGAGTATTCAGACTGACTTTGGTATAAAATGTTGTAGCAGCAGTAAACACAAGCTTGTAGATGTAAATCATTGTTCACAACAGAGGCAAATCCATCATTAATGACTGGTAAATAATACCACAAAACTGTTGAATTTTAGAATATAGGGAAAAGCAGGTGCTGGACCCATTTCTGTTGTAAGATATATTGAGACAAAAAGTGGATTTGGGAGTGGATGAAGTCAGTACAATCGAAATGCTTGTGCACCAACGTTGTTTATCATGAAAAAAGATAACCATATAAGGTGTGGATTCATTTTCTATATAAAGCACAGCTTTGAAAGTAGTTCTGGCTATTCCTTAAATATTCCCAAAAGAATTTCAACAGTTCCTTGTAGTGAAAATGGACTTTCAGATCTGATTTGTGTATATATTTTGTATATGAGCAGCCTTATAAATGGCTTTTTATCCTGTAAGTAGAGATTCCCCTTTGCTTCTGACTGGATCCATCGGGATCGACATCCTAATCTCTGTAATTTCCCAGCTAATGATGATTGGAATAATGATAATTACTTGTCATGTATCTGTGAGTGTGTGAAGGCGGGACATTGAGGCTTACTGAAGGATAGGTCTGTCAATCATGGATGGCACTAGATCCTGCCATTATCCCCTGACTGACCTTCTGTGAATAAGGAGTCTGTGTTTCTTGGATCTCCTAATAGGAGCACAGAGTTTTTGATTACACAGTGTGTTTTTGGGGGCGAACGGCCCTAGATTGTTGTCATTCAAGAATGAGCAATTTGATTTCACTGTAAAAGCCTTATTGTGTGGACAGAAATGGCCATTTCATTTTGGCTTTAAAGTGGGCTAATGGCTCATTATTTCTTTCCCACACTTTTCATTTGGTATAGAAGTCACTGACATTTTTATTTTGATGTGATGGAATCTTTATTGTGGGATAGTCCATCTGAGCAGATGAACAACAGCGTCGAATGAAATGTATCAATGTTCGGAATTGAGATAAGAGGAAGGAAGAGTTCATAGGCTATTGATCTATACCAGGCATCAACAGCCATTCAATTAAAATTAGTTAAACATTTGTAATAGCAACCTTTTTTTTGTTTTTGTTTTTTTTTATTTTATTTATAAGTATCAAGACTTATCCTCAACATATGCCTCTGTTGCTTTTTTCCTCTCTATGTACAGTATGTTAATACATTTTTACACCTAGTAATGTTGTTTTACGATAATCTTTGATTGACTTGTTGTTAGTAAATTTGTAAACCCCAGCCTTTTTTGTAGAAGCATTTATATAAACGGTTTTCGGACAGTGTACAGCGTAATTAAAGAATTTCAAAGCAAAGCCCATTGTGTTGTCAGTGTAAATGTTTTATTGTAAGTCAAACCTAACAACTAAAAGACTGTTCTTGCCAAATTGACCAAATTTCTGTGGCTTTCTTTCTTTACGTTCATGGCATCACAATTTGTGACTCCAATAAACGCCATAAAATGCAACAGAAATATGAAAATGACATAATGAAGACTAAACATTGAAAAAATACGTGTTGAACCCAGTGTGTTCTGAAACTTCCAGTAATGCAGCTCAGCCATTGCAGCATTTTCGCTTCTGTAAAAATGCTTCCTTTTGTTTTGGTGTGCCATTTTATTCGTGATTGAATAGTGAGCCTAATTTTGTATTATTTTTTTTTTTATTATTGATCTCTTTCAAGGCATTACTTTGGAAAAGGCTAGGTTTTACAGAACACTGCATTAAAGCTGTGTATTTGAAATTATTGTTACTTAAAACTTATCGCGTATCCATTCAGTCAGACATAAAAACGAGTGTTTTATTGATTTATAATTTTAAATAAATTAAATTCAATTAATCAATAATCTTCCAGAACACTTTGTGTATAGAAAAAGTTACTTGTCCAGTTGATCAGTATTGTAGAGCATCGAATTGTAGAGCATTTGACTTTTTTCCCCCAATATGGCCTCTGCTTGTGTTTTTATGTAAACGTTTTATCTAAACATCCATTTGGGCACACAGCCATAAACCATTAAAGGAATTTTAGGCCCAGTATAAAAATTAGATGACCATGATAGCAGAAGCCTTTGGCCATGAGTAAGTGTGTCGAATGTGTGACAAGCAGTTGTCGAGTCATTAATCACGCTTGCGGTCAAGAACTGCTTTTATTTTTACGAGTTCTAAAATGACGTCATTCCTATTTATCCATTATTTAAAATGAATGAATACTAATCCCTTTTAGCAGTTTGGTATTTAAAAAAAGAGTTTTAAGAGTTTTTAAAAGAATTGCATACTAAGGAGAACTTACTTTTAAGAAAAGTTCTCTTTAACTGTACTCCTGCTGAAATAAAACGAAACTTTTTCCCCTGCAGCTATGTTCCACTCTACTGCTGCCAGATGAACAATGATTTTAAACAAAGATAGAGTAGACGTTTCAGAAGGTTATTCATTAATGTGAGAGCTGCTAGACATGGGTTTATCCCTCTATTCCACAGAAATGCACGTGTGTGCTTCCATGTAGCGATATGTATTCACATATTTTTCTTAGGTCAAGCAACCACACCTGGGCCCCTGAGCAAGGCCCTTAACCCCATAACTGCTCAGTTGTATAAATTCGATTAACGTAAATCGCTTTGGAAAAGGGTGTTTGCCAAATACCATGAATGTAATGGTTAATGACAAGAAGTTAGTGTTAGTTTCTTGTCTGGGCTTTTTGTAAGCAAGGAATTTTACTTTATGTAAGTATTAAAATAATACTGAATAACTCTATTGGGAAAAGGTTTCTGGACACCTGACCATAAAATTCATATGTGCTTTTTGAACTTGCTATTCCACACTTAGTCTCGTTTTAATGTTATATTAACCTCCACTCTTCTGGGAAGATGTTCCACCAGATATCGGAGATTTGTGCTCATTCAGCCACAAGGGTGTAAGTAAAGTCAGGTACTGATGTAAGTGATGTGGCTTGGGGTGCAGTCAGTGTTCCAATTCAATTGTTCAATAGGGTTGAGGTTTGAGTTCTATAGCAGGCCACTCAAGATTTTACACTCCAATATGTGGAAATCATATCTTCATGCAGCTTACATGTGCACAGGGACATTGTCATGCAGGAGCAAGTTTGGGGCTTCTAGTTTAAATGAAGGGTAAATTTAATGCTATCTAATACATCCACAGTTGTGTGCTTCGAACCTTTTGGTAACAGTTTGGAGCAGAACCACATGTGCCTTCTTAGTGGTGAACTCTGTTCCATACAGTACTGTTAGTTATGATTCACGCACACACGATTTTCCACAATCTAAATGAATTCCAACAAATAGCAGTTAACTGTAATCTGATCTGAAGTTATGTGCAAGTGAAGCATGAGTTGCAGGAAGCACGTTCAGCGTTTTAATCACAGTGCTCACATAGTTAACAAGCTTTAACTTATTGCCGTCTCGGCAAAACCTAATCCACGTGTCGTTAGTAAACGGAGTGAAAGAAGAAGTGATTGTAACCAAATTAATCCCAGATTCACACACATTTTCCATTGGTGAAACGTTTTTACCCACATCACCAGTAAGGTCAACGTGCAATGTTCTTTGTAAAAATGACTCATAAGACCATTTAGACAAGGGAAAATATATTTTTTTTCCTGTTTTTATTTGTAAATTCTTTTTTTTTATTTTGTTTATTGCCGTTCTATTTTTGTTATAAGTTCTATTACTATCACATTCATTCTTACATTTTCTATTCTACTGTAAATTCTATTACTTTTGCTTTTATTTTTTTACTTTAAACTGTTTTTATTCTACCTTTTTTTATTTAGTTATAACATTATTTCAGTGACAAATAAAATTTGTGTGACAAAACTCATGAAGACAAATGAATGTAAATCTCAGCTTCAGGTAATCATATTTCTGTGGATTACTGCACTTTTAAATACAGATTATACTGTTAATTTAAAACCTAGATGTTTTTATTCTTGTTTTTAAATTAATCACAATAAAAGGAGCGAAGTGTCGGGCATCACAGGACCACTATGCTATGTATGTAAACATATATGAATAGGCAAGAGGTATATAAAGATATATAGTTATATAATTAAAAGATATATTTAGTTATAACATATAACCTTTATAAATCTACATATACCTTTTATAACATATCTATATAACTTTAGATATATAACATAATCTATAGAACATATTACCTGTATAAATCTACATATACCTGTATAACATATAGCCTTTATAAACAGATACAGTAATTTCCCATTTATCGCGGTGGTTACGTTCCAAAAACCCCCGCGATAAACGGAAAACCGCTAAAAATGCTATTTGATGTATACAGTAATGTAATGTATTACATTTTACTTTATTTTATAATTAATAGTTATATTTTAATGAATACATTTCATTATTTCAACATAAAACTCAATAAAAACACTTCCCCATAAGTTTTTTGGTCTATGGTGCTATCCGCGAGAGGCTGGGAAAAGCAGCGAAACAAATTAGTTATGTGGCAAATGCAAATCCGTGATAAAACCCGTGGGGCACGAGATTTGAATCGCGGTAAAGCGGAGGATTACTGTACTTGTATAAACCTGCATATATCTTTATAACATTTAACCTATATAAACTCGCCTTTTATCTATACAGCCTAAATAAATCTACACTTACCTAATCTATATAAATATAGTAATCTGACTATACATATACTTTACATAAAGCTTTTTTTTTTTTTTTTATAAAAGACACGCATGAAAACACCTGTAGTGCAGTAGTACAGAAAACAGTGTATTTAATATTTCAAATGGTTCTCTTTGCCTTGACATTTTCTTTTAATGCCAAGTTACCGTTAAGTGACTTATCTGATTTGCCTTAAATCACTTTCGTTAGTGTTAAGCATGGGTCATCCGAATATTAAATTTTTTATGTTTCTGAATTCTGTCAGCCAAATAATCCTCCTGTTTTGCGGTTTTCTTTCACATCGTGCTTTCGCTCTTGTTTTGCGCTTCTCTCTCTTTCTCTCTCTCTCTCTCTGCTTCATAAATAGCATGAGTGATGCAGCTGTAATAACATCTACGGCTGGATTTTCATTTATCCTCCCCCTTAAGTGGAATGGGTATGATGTAGACTCATTTAAGGCCAAGTGTTGGGTTTGGGGCCTCCTGCGGTTTTTAACGAGCGTAGTGGCAACTACTCACACATTTTTCTGCTACCCTGTGATGGATCACAGGGTGGCACAGGATCCCAATTTTAGCAGTGCGCCCCGTCACTGATGCATTAATGAATAACCATCCGAACCTTCTATAATCTTTTTGTTTAAAAATCGTTATTCATCTGGTGGCATCAGAGCAGAACATCAGCATTTCACAGCTTTCACTGAGATCAGTTTAAAATATGATACAGGTTTGAGTTTTCAAACCAATTAAATCTGTTTATTTTTTTTTTCTCCTTGCTTTCAGTCTTTTTAGCGATTGCTAATACAGATGACGATTTGGCACTAGACAAACTGCAACACAACACGGAAAACACGAACATTCATGACACAGAATGCTTGAAGCTCTGCCCACTTAACAATCGCACATTGTCCTATATCTCTTAGTAGCTCACTTTTCTGAATTCACTTAGGAGAAAACTCAGGAGCACACATTTGTATGTCTTTGGATGTTTTAGAATTAAATTTTACCTTCAGTTTTGAACACCCCTTTTTCATTTGCTGTTATAGTGTAATTGTAGAGATTTGTGCTGATTTCAACACAAGGGCCGGTACTGTCAGGTACTGATGTAAGGTGATTAGACAGGGTTCCAATTTATCCCAAAAGTGTTCAATTGGGTTGGGTTTAGAGCTCTATATCAGACCGCTCATTATCTTCCACTCCAAACCATGGAATCCATATCTTCATGTAGCTCACTTTGTGCACACGGGCATTGTCATGCAGGCTTGTGGTAACAGTTTGGTGAAGAATCACAGGAAAAGTCAGCTGTCCCAATACTTTTGTCTTTATAGTATGTTTTTAGAATAGAGCATGGTATTTTCTTGAATACTCAAGAAATTCTTTCCATTAATCTTCTTATTTTTGTGAATGTATTCATAGTGAAATTTTGATTTTTCATTGATTTTTGAAAAGCCCAGAGTTTAGTTAATGATGCAGACATATGCACATTTATTTAGATTTGCATAAATCATTGTATAGTATTGAAAAAAAATGAATACTTGTTGGAATTTTGGCAATCAACTGGCAGACATTAGCCATTTCCCTGTAGAATCCTGCTTTACATATGGACGATTTCTCAGTTTTCCAAGCTGTATGTACACAAATGAAACTCATTTCTCGGACAGTATCCTTTCATCATGGCCTCGGTGCTTTCATCTCGATAATAAATGACTAAATGTCTGCAATGCTATCTATACAGTAGATGTTTGAATACATATGTGCCTATATTACAACAAACAGTCATACAGTAGCTGCAGTTACCTCAAAACTGCCACTGTTTTTACACTTTCATCTCCTTCCGTGTTTATGGTTGTTTATTCTTTACAGTTGTTTACTATTTACATAGCTGGAACAGCTGTGTTTATCGACGCCAGCTCCTGACTTTTTAGAAGTTGTCTGCATCTGTTGCACAAACCGTAGCTGAGGTTTATGTTCGGGAACTGGATCCCTGTAAGTCTAAAGGGAGGAAATGTTGGCGTTTTGTGTTGGTGCTTTGATTAGAGGTGCCTATCTAATAGTTTGCTTATACAACAAGACAGATCTATCCAATAGATTACATTGCAGATGCATTCAAATAAAAAAGGTGGCTTTGTTATGCTAGGGGGTCTTTATTTTTGCCACCACAGTTGGTTTTGCTTCACTTAACCCTTTAGAGGGTAGAGTTACTTCAAATCGAAATGTACTTACCTGATTGATATCCTTTATACCTTCTATCCTGATGGGAGTGGCATTTTCTAGGATCACCACATCCCCATAAAACGGAAATAATGTAAGTTATTTATTCTTTCTGTGCGGCCCGGTACCAGTTGACCCACGGGTTGGTGCCGTTCCACGGCCCGGGGGGTTGGGGACCACTGGTATATATCATACAACTGGATATACAATATATACGGGCAGCCGTTGGACACTTTACCGTGAGATTCCTGCGCATTTTTAACAACCCATTCCACACTCAAGTTTTAATTTGCTCCAATTATAGCCTCCACTTTTCTGGGAAGATGTTCCACTAGATTTTGGAGTCTGCTTCTGGAGATTTGTGCTCATTCAGCCATTAGTGCAGTGGTAAAATCAGGTACTGATGAAGGGGGATGAGGCCTGGGGTGCAGTCAATGTTCGAATTCATCCCCAAGATTTCCAGTAGAGATGAAGTCAGATTTCTGTAGCGGACCACTCAAGATCTTTCACTCAAACCCATGTAAACAGTTTTATCAAGGAGCTGGCTTTGTGCACAGAAGGCATTATCATGCTGGAACAGGTTTGGATCTCCTAGTTCAAGTAAAAGGAAAATTTAATTCTCCCAACATCCTTTACAATTGTGTGCCTCCGACTTTGTGAAAAAAGAAAGAAGTACATATGACTGGAAAGGGCAAGTGTGATAATAAGTTTTTCATTTATAGTTTGATGGACCCACAGCATAAGGAATGTTTTTCTCATTCAACTTCACTTTCTTTGCTGTTAGGAAAAATCCATATCTTATTCTTCTGTGTATTGTTTTCAGTAACAATACGTCTGACAGTAATACAGGCTGTAAGTCAAATTACAGGTTTATATTTGTGCTCATTCTAATAACTTGTTATTGCTGTAAAATTCCTAGCTTGTCACAATGATGCACAGTGAATCGACAACTAATCATAAGTGGGTTTAAACATGCGTTATTGAATAAAGTGTATAATTATTGACCTGGTGACATTTCTATATGGAAATGTTTATTACGTATATAACATAAAAGGACGTAAGGCCTGGCAATATATATTGAATAGAATTAATATTGTAATAAATGATTACACGATACACTTTGATGCTATTTTTTCTTTGATGTGATTTTTTTCTTTCTTTTTTTTAAATAATTACTTATAGGTTTGTATAATGCATAGCATATATTGCGTTATATACACAGTATGTCCTATATATGATGTAGTAATATTATTATTCGCGTGTCCACACTTTGTACAGTCAATATAAATTTTATGTCTTCATGACACATCATATTTTATTTTATTTTTTTTTTTGGTATTGATTACTTAAAGTCCAAGCACAATTGAGAGACTGTGAACGAACAACAACTGTGTATGTGATGTCCACTATTCTAAATATAACTGTAAATGTATACAAAAGTAGTTTGATTAATTTAAAAGGCCAAACATGTGGCTATGGTACAATCTATACATTTTTCTCACTGAGGTTTTCCATAATTTTCCATATATCCTTTCCATTTCTGATACCAGGACATTTTGATGTGTTGTTTCTTGCTTCATTGTTAATAAATATATTTGAAGGGTCACTGGGGTCAAAACCCAGGTCAAATTGAGTTGTTCTTTTAAGAGTTTGTCATATCAATCCTCCTATAGAAGCAGTAGAGTCTTTTTACCTCTGAAACTGTGCTGTTCTTTTCTTTGGGCCTATTTTTATTCCTTGTTCTAACTTCATGGGCCAACCCACATCTGCTTTTCATTGTGTGGAACGGCAGCCATTCTATAAAAGACAAAGTTGCGATATGAAAGAATAATAATCTCTAGCTCTCTTGGTCACTCTCTTTTTCTCTCTGTCTTTTTGTTTTTCTCTCTGATGTTCTTTTCATTTTGAGGTTATATTGTGCCCATGTGAATTGCTGACTTCGGTTACTCTACTTATCAGCTATGGCTTATTTCTGGCAGCCCAATTCAAGCATATCTGAAGTCTACATTCAGGATCGACTCATTTCACTTTCTCCAGTTCGGCTGATCTCATGAGCAACAAATTATGACTTAATTAATCTTTGAATTGTGTTTCTTGTTATAGTGAATCTTTGTCCTGAAGTCTCTCCCATATCGGGAAGCATACTGATCGTACAGAAAACGTTACTTTACAAAGCACTGAAATTGAAGACTCCTTCTATAAATGGTCAACATAATACTACTTCTTAATATGTATGTTTTTGTATGTTACATTTTGTTAAATTGCCTGTTATTAATGTTTTTTTTTTGTGCGGCATCCACCGTACAAGTCTCTGTTAATTCCTGCTAGTACTGCTCAATGCTGTTGATTCACTGTCGCTATTTGAAACTCGTATCTTTTAAAACCCATGGTTTAATTATTAAAATGAGATTTTTCTTTTAGCATTGACAATCCAATAGGAGACAGAGAGCCGTCACTAATGCTAACCTTCATCCTGTGAGTCTTTTTTTTTTTTTTTTTTTTTAAGAAAAATGTTTTATTATTAACTTATTTATTATAATCATATTGTTCTTTAAGGCAGCTTTTGGAAATAATGCAGGTTGATCGTTTTTTATTAGTCACACATGTTCTCTTGTACCTGCTTTTTCTTTTCTGTGAAGTCAGAACTGCTTGTTAAAGTCTAACTCTTGGTCAGACTGAGATCCGTACCACAGTTTAAAGGTTAAACTAAAATACTTAGACCAGTATACGGGATGCATTTGCCCAATCAGACTTAAACGTGTAAGACGTGGCGGTTTTTTTTAAAAGGAATTTATTGGCTGTTTATTATTCTTATAAAATGTACATGTGCTTTATCGCAGCATTATTGTTGTATAAGCAACTCCAGATACAAAACTACTGCTCATTTTCCATTGTGCACCTCTTGTTGCTTATGCTTTAGAATGCTCTAAAGTGTTTTACTGATATGGTTTGGGATTGGTGTTTTGTAATCAGTTTTAGGATGATAGATGCTTAATAAGGTGCAAGATATGAAGGTTTTTGTTGGGTTTGTGTTCTCAGTCTTGATTTTTGAGAACTAGTTTTCGAGTTTTTGGTATTGATTGTTGGTTTAAGGTGGTCTTAGGATTCTGTGTTCTTGATTTTGAGTTATCAATGATGTTAAGGTTATGTGTCTTGGTTTTGGGTTCTAGGTTCTTGGTTTTAAGTTGTTAATAGTAAGATTTGGGGTTGGGGTTTGATGTTTGGTTTTTAGTTTTTTTGGTTTCTGGATACTGTCAAGGATACTAGATTAGGAGTTAATGTTGCAGTTCTGAGTTGATTCTTGCTGTGTTTTGAATTACTGGTTTTGAGTTATGTGAATAGGGTCAGGTTGTGACATTGGGTTGCTGGGTTCTTGGATTCTTGGGTTTTGGATTTCTCTTGGTGGATACTGGGTTCGACACCTTAATGTTCAAGGTTGTGTTTTATGTCAATATATTTATTTTATGAAAATATATATATGTTGTTTCATTCTTGATTTTAGCCAGAAGGCTTTACACATTGAAAATGAAATTGGCTACAATCAATGTAATCACATGGTATTAAACTAAGCCTCCGAACCCTGGAGAGAACTCTGTCTAACAGTCAGCTCTGGATGAGAAGGAACAAGATGAAGCAGAAATAAAGTCGTAATTGAGAGAAAAAATTCGGAATTGAAAGAAAACATTTTTTTATTAGGAATTAGGCAAACTTTTTTTTTATGTGGTGGGAACAGGCTTCTATATATACAGGCCGAAGAAAACGACAAAGTTTCTATAGATGGGATCATTACAAACTAAAACATTAAGAAATCTCTGTACAGTGTGTTTACTTTATTTTATTTTTTTTTCAGAGTAATATGAAATTTAGCTACAGCTCAAGATGTAACTTAGTGAACTGGTACTTATTTACTCGACCTACATTGCAACAACAGAGAACTTATTAATACAGGTAAAAAAAAGTAAGTCTTGCTTTTGGTTCTACGTTAATTTTTTCAAAGGTTATTTTGTTTGAGTTCTGGTTTATAGGTTTAGAGGTTTTAGATGTTAAGTTTATTGCGTTTAGTTAAGATTAGGCTCCTAATTCTTGGTTTTGGACTTGATCTGATGGGATCTTACTGTTACTCTTTCTGTAAATGTTGGGTTACTATTTTAGGTTATTTATTGATTGATTTTTTAAAGATGTTCATTTTAGGTTCTGCGACTTTTGAATTGAATTTTTGGTTTTTCATGTATGGAGTTCTGATTATCAGGATTCTAACCCTTGTTTCTTGTTTCTTCAGAGTGTGTGCACTATGCTGTGGTCCTGAGCTTGTGACTTTGATCTTGGTGTGTGACAACACTTAGTTAACAAGTTGTGCATGTGTGGTTCTAAAATGCTGATGTCATTGAGTTGTTTTGTGAGTGATCACATGATCTTCATCCATATATAATACATGAAAGCACATATTTTAGGGAAAGCATAGGGCCAAGCTAAACCAAAGTTGCCCAAACGTTTTCTTAAGGCCGAAAACTAAACTTAATAAAGGATCATGGAGTGAAAGGACATTTAAATTCTGCCTGTTAAATATTATAATTAAAAGTTGCCATGCTTCTCCTCATTATGATTTAATAATCTTTAGAAATAAATAGAAGACATTGCTTAACTAATGCAGTTTTACTTTCAAAGTTTTCTAGTTCAGGGAAAAATTACAGATATTGCAATATAAACATAGAAACAGTCCAGTTCATAGTACAGTAGAGTTTAATGTTAATACAGCTACACAAGCTAAAAGTTATTATGCTTGTAAAATCAATCACCTTTAATGAGAGACATTAAGCATTTTAATTAAAGTTAAGTTTTTCTAAATTAGGCTCATTTATATTCACTTATTTTTTACTTTTAAAGATAAAGATCTTTATCATCTGCTTTTTTCCCCTCTTTCCATATACGTATATGATGCTAGGCCAAATCAAAAGTCATCACTTGGCCCTTGGGCCCTAGTTTGGGCATGTATGATCTAAAAAATACTCTCTCATACTCTCTCTCTCTCTCTCTCTCTCTCTCTCTCTCTCTCTCTCTCTCTCTCTCTCTCTCTCTCTCTCTCTCTCTCTCTTTTCAAGCCCTCTTGCTTTTTAAACCATCGGCAATCTAATATCCAGGAGAACAGAAGAAACTGATACTTGTGTACTTTTACGCTTTTAGTAGCAAACCACTTTCCCATATCCATCGTGAACTTTCTGCCATCTTGTCAATTTATTTTCCGTTTTTGTCATCTGTGCTTTGTCTCTTATGCTTTCTCCCTCTTTGTCTCCTGTCTTAAAATAGCCTGTTGAAAAGTGTAGTCTTTGTGTGTGTCTAGTTTTCTGACATTCAAGGTCAAGATTTGAAGGCCATTTTTTTGCAATCAGCTCTTTCTTTCTCTGTTGCCCACTGACCCAAGTCTTGTTCATTCTTTATTTTCTTGCTATTTTTGCCTTTTAATGTTTCTGAACCAAAATGAGGAAAGGAAAAGCTTTTCCATTGGTTTTGTTCAGCTGTTTATTCGTTTGCTGCCATGGTGATGTGCAGAAGATTCATGAGGGAAAAGTGCCTTTTTCAGCAGACGATAATAAATAGGGACTTCTATAAATAGGGAGTTGAATGATATGACCATGGGAATAAAGTTTGCTCAAGAAAAAAAAAACACCCTTCCTCTTTTCCAGCTCTGGATCTTTGTTATTGCAGAAGTTATTGTTTTTCTAATAGAGAACTGGTGGTTAAGATTGTTGTCCCTCAAAGACCCACAGAGACTAAATGATATGTGCAATATATTTTACATCTTCGCAGGTTAATCTTGATTGTCTGTGTGTGTGTGTGTGTGTGTGTGTGTGTGTGTGTGTGTGTGTGTGTGTGTGTGTGTGTGTGTGTGTGTGTGTCTGCATGGCTGCATGCAATTGAAGCACTTATTTTGTACCACCTGGATGTCTATGTATGATCCAGTATCTTGGGGCTCAGCCAAAGCCCTCTGGGTAAGAAACACGGGGTTCTCCAAATAAAGAAGCGATTTTTTTTCTTCCTTTTTCTTAGTTTTCTTCTCTAAACAAGTGCTCAGGGATGCGATTCTGTCCTTTCCAACTTCTTAATATCTATAAACACCACCTGCGAGATTGACTCTCATGCCTTCGTTCTGATTTTTCCAAGGATTTTCTTTCATTTTTCTCATTTTGTAATGATTGTTGTTTTTTTGGGTTTTTTTGGTTTTTTTTTAGATTCTACATTCAAGAGTTGGTATTTAGGGGTTTGGAGTTCTTCTTTAGAGGGTTTGGCGTTTAATGTTTTGGCGTTCAGAGGATTTGAAAGCAGGATATTGGAATTTGGGTTTTGGCTTCTAAGATGTACATTTTGGGTTTTGAACTGTCTAACGTTCTGGATTTGAGTTCTGAATTTCTAATTGAGATGTAGTTCTGGGTGGTTTTGATTTTTGGAGTTTTGTATTTTTGTTTAAATTCAGGTTTGTATAAATTATAGCTTTAGTTTTGTTTTGTCCATGTATTGGGTGCTTTTTTTTTCGATTGTGTGTTTAGTGTTGGTTTTGTGTTTGGGGGTTTTGTTACTTAGGTTTCAGGGATTGTAGGGATTTGGTGTTCTTTAGGTTAAGGTTAAGGCATTTTTTTATAATTAATATATATTTTGGTCTAATATATTTTTGTTTAAGAATTTTACATTTGTGGCCTTTGGATTTTGGTTTGGTGTATATGACCTCAGGTATTTATACGGGTGTGGAAGGCTGGGGAGCTTTTAGTGGGACATGGGGGCAGGGAATAAAGGAGGAGGGAGCGAGAGAGAAATCAAGGGAGGGAGTCTGATCTAATCGGAGAGAGCAGCACACTCAGGGCCAAAGCCCGCATGGTTTAAAGCCAGACAGAAGGCTGCCATATTAGGAGAGAGAGAGAGAGAGAGTGAGAGAGAGATTAACACAGCTTCACTTTTACATTTTCTCTTCACTATTTATCTTTTTTCTTATGATTTTTTCCTCATTTTTGTCAGGGTGCTCTTGTAGTTTTTATTCTTTCTCTGTCTTTCTTAACTCTTTACAGCTTTGATCCTAATATGGTACTTCTCTTTAATGAACAGTCTTTTAAACTAAATTCAATCAGTGCACCTAAAAGTGTTGCAGAGAACAATGATAAAATTTTCCACAACCCTACAGTATATCTAGTATATCAATAGTATAGATGTAGATATTATTATAACACGCTGACGAGGACTGTTACACTGTGGTTTCAAGAATTTATAAAATAAATTTCATGTAGACTTCTGATCAGTAGGTTGTGAGTTCAGATCCCAGCACCACCAAGTTGCTTCTGTTGGGCCCTTGAGCAAAGCCCCTTAACTTCAACAGTTCTGTTATATAAATAAACTGTATAAACTATATGGACGAAAGTATTGGAACACATTACTTTTGCAACCATATGTGTTTTTACCCAAACTGCCAAGACAGAATTGGAGGCAAAATTGTATTAGATGTCTTTTAAAATTAATAACATTCAAGTTTCCCTTTACTTGAACTAGGAGACCCAAACCTGATCCAGCATGACAATGCCCCTCTGCAAAAAAAGCGATCTCAATGAAGGTATGGTTTGCATGTCTTGCAGTGGAATATCTGGAATGTAGAGCTCTGACCTCAAGTCTTTTGAACACCTTAGGGATGAATTGAAACACTTATTGCACCTTAAACTACATCAGTACCTGCCTTTACTAATGCCCTTGTGGCTGAATGAGAGCAGATCTCCACAACCACGCTTTAGGTAGTAGAAGATCCCAGAAAAGTGGATGCTATGATATCAACGAACAGGGGACTAATTGTAACTAAGATATTCAGAAAACACACGGTCGAGTGTCCAGAAACTTTTTGTCCATATAGTGTATTAGAGTTGCTCTGGATAAGGGTGTTTACCAACTGCCATTACTGTAGATGCAATGCTCAATATCACTTTTCTAGAATTTGAAATTTGATTGGCCAGGATCAATAATGCTGCATGTATAATGGGGGATATTGTCTAGCAGATAGAACTGTATAAAACGAAGTTCATGTCTGAGTTAAATGCAGAATGCTGGATCTTTCTGAAACTAGAACCACAACCTCTAGCTATATTGGTACAATAAAAACCTAGAGTCAAAAAATACAAATAAAGTAGCACTCAATCATACGCATGTCATGGCCAGTGTATTTTTGTTTCAGGAGTTATTTCTTTTGTCTCGTTCAAGCTCTGTCTTTTTTTGCTTGCACTTGTCCTTTATTATCCTGTCAGTTGCCATCAGTATTTGCAGTGCTGAAGATGTTGAGGTTTTCGTTGGAAGTGACGAGGATGGACAGGTTCGAAACAAGTTTATTAGAGAGACAGCGCATGTAGGGAGACAAGGTGAGGGAGGTTAGATTGAGATGGTTTGGACATGTGCAGTGGAGGGACACGGGGTATATCGGTAGGAGAATGCTGAGGATAGATTCGCCAGGAAGGAGGAAAAGAGGAAGGTCAAGAAGAAGGTTTATGGATGTGGCGAGGGAAGACATGCAGGTAACTGGTATGAAACAGGCAGATGTAGTGGACAGAGTGGTCTGGAGACGAAAAAAGTTGTTCCCATTAGTATTTAGTGAAGAACCTGCAAACCAAATATAGAGGCACTGTGTTATGTTTGGGGCTCATAGTCTTCAGTGTATGTCATTGTGTGTACACACCACCACAAGCATCATTTCAAACTAACTGCTGACGTCAAAGCGAAGAGGCTATCGCATTACTTTCTCGTCGAATTCCGTCTAAGTCGATGTTTGTCTTTGCTGTTGGTCATGTGTTTATAACCGGTTAAGTCATACACAAGTATTAATCATTTGGACATCACAAAATGTTTGCAAAATATTGACATTTTATATCTTGTACGCCATAAAGTGGCAGCGTTTAGCAAAAAGCATAGTTGCCAAACTAGCCTTACTAGTACTGTTACAAATACTGTATGGTTAGTTTGTTTATCTAGTGCTTGGTGTGCCATTAGTTCTTGAACATGTCACCTTCAAATGCATTCTAAGTGTGTTATTTATGTTCTTCATTCATCTTCAGGGAACTTGTGCCTTGGTTAGGGTTATGGTGAATCCAGAGTTTATCCCAGGAACTAAGATTATCCAATCTAACAGTGTTTATAGGTGGTGGGAGGAAACTGGCAAACCTGAAAGTAATTCATCCATATATGGGGGGGGGGGGGAGCCAAAAATACTAAAAAACTACAAACAGTAGCCCAAGCTAAGGATTGAACTAAGACACACGAGTGACATGAATGACCAGAAAATTCTAAATTCTCTTTTAAAAAAGCATTGAATTTATTAGTTTAGTGTGTAAGCAATAGACCTTCATTAAACTGTACTATTTCCACATAATTTTTGCTTACTCTGCTGCTATTTCACCTTCATCCATGACACCAGATTGTTTTCTTTTCATGTGCTTGTGTATCTGTTGGTACTTCTATGCCCAGGCTTCTTTGTTGTGTTTAAAATAAAATGCTTCCATGCCTTGAATGACTTGGGATGCACACTTTTTCCTGCTGCCGGTTGACCTGTAATCTCCACCATTACACAAGCGGCTGTGTTATCTTGCCGTCACGTTAACCAGTAACTTGAGCAGCCCATCTAATTAATAACGGCATTCTTTGTCAACGAATTTCATTATCAATTATTATCAATTTTATCGATTAGTTGTTGCAGCCTTAGTGTGCAATTCTTTTTTTCCATTTGACCACCAAATTTGCTTCGTAGCAGATTAAGTTGCATGTATGTTTCCCGCTGGTGAACCATATGTAGGCCTGTTTTGTGTGAGAGAAGACAAAATAAATATATATTATTTATAAATAAATGATGGAGATATGTTACGATGACTCATCCTAAGTCAAAAATATCGTAGGTCGAAGATGGTGCTATGACTGTGACAGCTTTTCCTGCTTCGTCGAACCATCGTAACTCAGGGACCACCTGTGCACCACTCTGTAGTTTTTAAAGGTATATGGTGCTTTCACCATTGTTAGTCAATTTGACCAAGCTTGAATCAGAGCAAAATATATAGGTGAATTGTTTGTTCTTTGGTTTTTGCTTGGTTTCATACTGCACGAGCTATAAAAAAAAGTTGGCTAAGGCAAGTGCAGAGTTGAATACATGCTCATAAAACTCTTTTTTTTATTTATTTATTTTTATTTATTTCTTATTGGCAATAAATAAAAGATGTAAATTTTTTTTTTTTTTACAGTTTTATTGCATTAAGAAAGTGATTTGACTAAATTATGGCTTGGATGTGATACACACAAGTAATAAAACGCAAAAGTAATATTTCTATAATAATAATAATTTATTTAGCTTTAGTTTCATGTTCTCCTTTCTTCTTACACATTTACTAAAGCTTTTCTCTTTGCTGCTGAGAAATGAATGAAAAAGTTTTATGAGTAAATGTTTAACTGTGAGCTCTTTTTTTTTTTTTTATCAGGTAATTACTTGCAACTTGAAACATAAAAACAGGAAATGAACCAAATTTGTTAAATTATAGGTCCGACTGGCTGGAAATAAAACGCTCTCAAAGACTGGTATGAACTATTTAGTCAGTTCACCTCTGAATAGTGTTTTGTTTTGGGATAAAACTGAGATAACTAGAGGAGTTCTGATCAGAATCTGTGATTTTCTTCTGCAGAATTGCACCATCTTTGACATCTTTGACTTGATTCAATACGTAAATTTGGTGTTAGAATGTTTTGCATACATTAATCCTTCATTACTGTAAATTTGTAGTGTGTTACATTAGATTCAGTAGGTGCTGATTATTTTTCTATAACAAATTACAGCTTTAATGTTGTATTAATGCCGTCATTATGGATTATGGAATGACAAAAATACATAAAAAAAAGAACAAATAGGTCTCACCAGTAAGGCAGAGCTGTAATTTAGGTTTCTGACATGATGGACTCTTGATAAAGAAGACAAACAAAATAAAAATGCTGAGGTAACAGCTACAGCTGCTGTAAAGCAAGTGATTACAGGAACAATCAATATTTTAGGTGTATTCCAGTATAGCAATATGAAATGCATCTATAAATATATATGCAACAAACTATTTAATTTAATACTATGAAGATTTACTCTGACCAAACAAATGTATAAAAGTACAGATATTTAACTTTATTTTCATTTAAAAATCTTCCCTTAACATCAATAAAAGCTGTGCCTATACTTGGCATCCGGAAAGTTAGTTTCTCCAAACAATCATCTAAAATACCTTGATGTGTTTATTTTATAAAGTGTTCTTCACTAAATGGAAATTTCCTTCTGACCTTGTGATCAAGTTCATTTCAGAACTTTTCAGTAGGAATTGGGTTCAGTGACTTGGCCATGATCTATAACAGTCTGGTCTGATAACATTACATAAGTTCTTCTTCCTAAATGCCAAAACATGCATGTGTTTAAGGTGTTTCCAAACATTTAACAGGCACTGTATTTCAATAATAAATTGACCATTGTTAATGTTGCCAAGCTGCTATAATAAAACAGAGAATAAAAAAAAATACATTTGGGACTTTGGTTACTTAATAATCAACTGCAGGCTTACAACACACCTATTTCCTATAACAGCACACCGGGTTGTAATCCATTCCATACATTTAGTGTAAAGAGTCTGACTCTTTTTATATCTCCCTCTGAAATTAGACAAGTATGCCATGCACGTTTTATTTTTTATATTACATTCCATTATTCTGTAAATATTAGGGGTGTAAATATCCAGCTGTTTATATGCTGTGATAAAGATTTTTTCAATCATTATTCCGTATTAGACGATACCTGCTATGAGGATACTTGATCTGCTAAGATACATTTCAATATGATCTGATTCTGTAGCTTCTGATTTACATGTGTCCAGCTTTATTCAGAACCTGGGGTAGGATAAAATTTACCGTTTAGAATTTATTTATTTATTAATTAATTTTTTGTAGGTCAAAAGCCTTGATTTCAATACATAAAAAAAAAAATGTATTACACTTTCAATGTTCAACACAAGAGACTACTGAATCTGATTAACATGACTTTTATAATTATTTGATATATAATTTTCCTCTCATGCAAATTTAAAAGCAAAGCCTATTGGATAAATCTTGTGCTTAACATGGTGGATTACCATTTGTATAAAAGTGTTCCCTCTACAGTTTTAGAAACATCTCTGCTACTTGTGTTTACGTTGAGTCTGTGTTAATCGACTTGAGAATAGAATCAAATTCAATAGAGACCTTGTGAATTGAAATTAAATTGAATCGTGGCCATCTTTCTTGATGCTCTTCAGTGATGATTTAAGAGAACTATTTTAAATGTATCAGTTGAAACAAATCAAGTTGATAGCCTAATAAAATAATTTTTTTTTATATATATTGTGTTTATGAGGTAGTATCAAAAAGTGTTTTTTAAAACAGTACTTTATTTATCTACTTTTACACACCATTACCAAAAATAGTTTCCTTGCACAGCAATACAGCGTTTCCAGCGTTCCTGTTACCTCTGCCAAATCTGGCGAGTAGGGTGGGTCGGAAGAGCGATCATGTTGTCTCGGTGAGAAACTCGATGTAAGGAGAGCTTGATGACCGGGTGTGCACGTGGTCAGAATAGCACTAGTTGCTCCCAATGTGCAGAGGACAATGTTTGGCACACTGTCTTATGAAGGTCAGTGCTCCCTGTGACTGTGCGTGCATCCTTGTGCTGCCATCTGTTGGCATGTTACAAAACTAGTCTCAAATTTTTTTTTTATACAATCTCAGATGTCTGTCTTTTTTTTATAATATAAAATTTGGTGTATATCTGTGTATGATCAATGCCTTTCAAAATCAATCCAGCAATTCAAACCATCCAGTTGTTACACCATTACAAAACATTGTTGTTTTTTTTTCTCAATGCTGTTCCAGTTGCAATTCCACGTGTGTAAATGTTTTGCGTTGTTCATGAGAATGTGCAGTCGCACCATGTGCACTGCTTTTCTTCCTCAACAAGAACACAAATCCTGGACCTGACATCTACAAGAAATTTTACAGCCTCTCTTTCTTCCCCGCTTTGCCTTTTTCTCTCTCACTGTTCGTGTTTTTTGGTGATGTCATCTCAAGCCGATTTCACGAGACACCTTTAAGCATGCGAAGAACAGATGTGTGCTAAATGCCAAGAGAGATGCCATGTATCGATTAAGCTTGTTGGCCATGTGTTATTCCTCGTTTGATGAATAGCGAACCCGGTGCCTCTTCTCTTTGTCTGTAGTAATAATTGAGAGGACATTCTAGCCAAGTGGAACCCAGGCCAAGCTCCCTAACCCTTTAGTCCATTGTGCCAAACACATCTGTGCTCTTACTCACATTGGTTATTACCCACTCGAGTAAATACCAGCGAAGTGCAGAAGTAATTGCAAGGTATGGCATGTTAAGAAATGTAGTGAAAAGTGACCTTTTTGGGAAAGTTTACAAAACGAAAGTGTGTTAGTCACTATGTAGAAGCGATGAGTGATTTGTAATTTTCTATTTGTGTAAGAAACTCACTGAATTTAAATGCGCCACACAAGAAGTAGACCGCCGGAGACTGTGTGGAGAAAGCATTTCTTGACAGTAAGACACATCAAGGTCTCTAGACAAGAGCTATTGTTATATTTCATACATATGTAATTCAGTGTAATTCCACGATTTGTATTTATGTGCTCATTTCTGTATCTGTATTCAGATAAAAAAAAAAAAGCTTTCCATTACCTTTTTGGGGTTTACAGTTTCTTGTTTTTGGTGTTGTGTAATACTGATTGAGAAATACTCAAGCACATTGAGTAAAGGATATCAAGGACACTTCAATGTGCTTTAGATAGTGTAGCGCATACTATAACCAGTGACGGTTGATACGCTAAGCACATCAGCAAACATCAGGACAACAGCAAAAGCGTCGCCTATATATAAAGCTGACCTCGTAGATGCAGGTGGCCAGAAAGGACAGGAATTTGGCACTTGTTTTGTTGCGCAGGTGTGAGTTTGGTTTTGGTTTCGGAGAATTTGTGGAGGTGGATTTAATACATGTTATTGATTGCTTGGTCAAGAACACCTGCAGACCTTGTAAGCAAGATTTTTTTCTTCGGAACAAACACGCATATAGTACATCTGAGTTATGAAGCAATTTACCCACTTCAAATAAATTATTTATTATTATAACAGTATCTCACAAAAGTGAGTACACCCCTCGCATTTCAGCAACTATTTTTAGTTTATCTTCTCAAGGGAAAATACTACAGAAATGAAACTTGGATTTATTTTAGAGTAGTCATTCTGCAGCTGGTATAGCAGTACAGATTTACTGTCCTCTAAAAAGAACTCAACATACAGCCATTATTGTCTCAATAACTGGCAACAAAAGTGAGTACAACCTAAGTGAACATCAAAACTGTGTCCAAAGTGTCACAAATATTTAGTGTGAGCATCCATTGTTATCCTGCACTGCCTTAATCCTCCTGGGGATGGAATTCATCAGAGCTGCACAGGTTGTTGCTGGGATCGTCTTCCACTCCTCCATAATGGATGTTAGACACAAGGCGCTTCTCCAACATCGGCTTTGCTCCACAGGTGCTCAATAGGGTTCACTTCTGGAGACATACTTGGCCACTCCATCACTTTCACCTTGAACTTCCTCATCAAGGCATTTGTGTTTGGGGTAATTACTGTGTTGGAAAACCTAGTAAAGTTCGGCCCTTTTACTGAAGGCAGGGCATCATGTTCTTGCATCTATTTTTTCCTCAATAAACAGGAGCTCCCCAGTACCAGCAGCACTCATGCAGCGCTAGAACATAATGCTACCACCACCATGCTTGACTGTAGGCAAGACACAATATTCTTGGTACTCATCCCCAGGGCATCACCACACATGCTGGACACCAAAGAAGCCTAACAACAAAGTCTTTAGCAAACTGTTTGCGGGCTTTCTTGTAAGGCAGCTTCAGAAGAGACTTCCTTCTGGGACGACGGCCATGCAAACTGACTTGTTGCAGTGTTGCGGCGTATGGTCTGAGCACTGACAAGCGGACCATACGTTTATGCTTTTGTTTTTTTCAAGCATCTTCTGCATCTGACGCACCGCACGAGGGCTCTGATTCGACCTTCTTTGTGGAGAGAAACAATTCTCAAATCCTCAGAGAGTTCTTTGCCATGAGGTACTATGTTGAACATCCAGTGGTCAGTATAGGAGAACTGTACTCAAAGCACCACATTTGAACTGCTCGGATACAAGATACACAAATTTGTATAGTCCTGTCAAGCAGACAAAAACATGAACATGATGAATAGGACATGTGGCTTTGCATGGTTACACGACATACAACAGTTATCACTTTTGCCTGCTATTTCAACAATAATGGCTGTATGTTAAGTTATTTTCAGAGGACAGTAAATCTATATCCACTGCTATACAAGCTGCACATTGAATACTGTAAAATATATTAAAGTTTAATTTCTATAGTATTGTCCTTTCAAAAAGATATAGTAAAATGGTTACTGAAATGTGAGGGTGTACTCACTTTTGTGAGATACTGTATATTAGGGCTGTCACACACGTGCTTAATGCAGCGCACATTTCTTGTTTGACCATTTTTATTAAAACTATAAATAAATAAATATTAAAACCTTTAACGCAACACACACTTCTTCATGACATCCTTTCTTTACTTATGCGCCGAGCCTCAAATCAAGGTCAGCAATCCTTTATGATGCACACATCCAGCAATTAAAACCGTCCGTGTGGAAACACAGCAAAAGTTCAGTTTGGTGTCGATTAACGTAATTTAAAACTCCATAATTACTTTAAAACATTTACAAGAGTATTTTTATGAGCTGCCCTGTCATCTGAAAATGTAAACAGGCTTGTCTGTTTGAGCAACTGGCTCAGTGCAAAGAAAGAGGAGTAATGGGAACCTGGTATTTCTGTTCTTTTTTTTTTCCATGTGAAAATTGTTCTTTTCAAAAACTTCACAGTATGACCTTTTAAAACATGTGTAGTCTTCATACTCTATTGTAAGTAATTTAACTAATGATAAACAATTTACATTTGATAAATTTACATTTGCATAAATTACCCATTACTGTCCAGGCCAATTAGAGTGATAAAATTTGAAATGTATAAAGTTTTAAACAGATGAAAATGTGCGTTTAAGTTGCGATTAATCACAAGTAAACTCGTGACAATCATGCGATTAATCGCGATTAAATATTTTAATTAATTGACAGCTGTAATTTATACTTATATACATCATCATCCCTATACAATGATGTACATGTATACATATGAGGCTTTTTTCATAAAATAAACATCAAACTTAAATTAGTGGATGAAATTAATTGGCGCACGGAAATAATTGTCATGGGATTATCATGTAACTGAGACACACACCATTAGGTTTAGCTGCAGTCCTCCTTTAAACCTGTATAACATTTATGTGCTGATGCAAGTTGTATCATTTCACATACCTGTTCAGAATTTGTCAGGATGGCATTTATATTCTGAAAGCATAGTCAACTCATTTTTTCTGTTGCCTCACACGTCTTACACATGCCTCACCTTTTATTATTCTCGTTTCTATTCAGCAGAAGGAAAGAGAAGGGTGTGCATTACACCGGATGAAATCACGTCAGGTGAATTTTGGGAAAAGAGCAGCCTCCTTTAGTTCTCTGTGACAAACTGAGTAAGCAGTGTAGCTATTCAGGGAAAAGGCTCTAGGGATCAGTGGGTGTGTTTTGTGTGAGAGAAATAGAGTGCATGAAGAGATAATAGCATTTAGACTTATTTAAACAAAAGATAAATGTTTAGAAAAAAAACATTTCATCCCCATCATTTAAAGTTAAATGATTGCAAAGTTCCTTTTTTTAACTGGAAACAAAGCTCACCATCAATAAAGAAATATTTCACAGTTGAAAAACCAGACAAATGGTAAATTTCTGCTAGGCGACACATTTTGGGGGTTAAAATGATCTTTTTTGAGGTGGAAATTTTTTTTCCACGTAGCTGTCTACCTGGTTTAATAGAAAATGAGTCTGTAGCAGTAGTAGGATATGCAGTCATACAGTATTTTATTTTATAATATTCTCCTTTAAATGAACTTAAGTATCCAAAGTACTATGATTTATTATGGCTATATTATAATTTTTAAAAAGACTTTTGCTTAATCAACTCAGTTTATGTAAAAAAGGCTTAATAGATTAGCAAACCAAACTATTAATAGATGATATTTATGAGTCAAACACTAATTGATATCTTTAAAAAATTACCATGAGCCAAAAACCTTGAATCTAAACAATTTCCTGTAGAACCAAATAAAATAACAGGATTTGAGAACAGTCATTTTCGGTTTAACCTTTATTTGTAAGGTTTAATCCTTTACTGTTTCACATGAAACCTAATGATATTTGGTAAATATAATAACACTGAACATGCTTGAGAAGGAGCTGATTCTCAAAGTTTTTGGAGTCCAGTCTTGTAAAATACATTTTGCTGTATTTACTGTTTCCCTGTTTTAGATTAATTAGTTAAGATTAGTTAAGATACTACTCAAAGTAATGTGTTTTAAAAAATAAAAAAATAAAAACAGTTTGGCTATTTAAATTACATTACTGGAACATGAATTGAAAGGAATAAACACCCCCCCCCCCCCAAAAAAAAAAAACAGCACTTACATTGGCAACTTAAGTGAAGTGCAGACAGTTTTGATAGCCCCCTCTCCCTGATCTTTAATGATGCAAAGCATTCTCTCAGCAGTGAGATATAAGGAATTCCACCTTGTTGCGGATCAGATGAATCTCGCACACATCCATTATCTCTGCAGTAGCCGCCAACCCGCCAGACTTATTCCTCAGTGCATGGCACTTTGAGAATGCTGACCGGGACAGGTTCCTGTAGACTTTGTTTGAAAAAGCTTTGGCTGCCTCGACTGTGGGAACCAAATGTAATAATTGGCTAAGATGTTTTGGAAGTTGGAACTGTAAGCCAGTATCCTCATCTAAAACAGCTGTGACCTTTACAAAGTACACATTGACACCATCCACATCCTCATCACCACACACCTTATCATTAATCTCATCTTCAGCCTCATCTGAACGGAGTTTTTATTCTCATCTTGTTCTCTGTATATACAAAATACTTAAAAAATCTGACCTGTTCCCGGTAGTCATACGAACAACCCTGTTCTGGATGCCAAATTCAAAATAAATGTCATTTTGCGCACAAGCCAAAACATCAAAATTGTGTGGGCCTTTGAGCTGCTTGCATCCTAGTGCTATTGAGCACCTCTCCAGACTGTTAAGATCAACCTAGTGGGCTGTGATGCCTAATGAAACCTCTTCTACTTGAGCTCCAACATTCTGTTGTGGTTGCTATGAAATCTATCCCTGCCATTGCTTTTTTTTATATTAATCTTCATCTCAAGTATTCATCTTATGTTGCAATGTGGTCCTTAGGCTGAAGATCATTTATGAAAGCTTTAAATGATGGCTGTTCCACGACACTTAAGGGTTGGAGACTCTGGGTCACAAAATTCAACACTGCATGATCAACTTTGGTCTGTGTTATTAGCTTAGTTTCTCCCAAATTAAGCTGTATGGAGGTTGAAGGAGCCATTTTTCTTTTCCTTGGTGCTGTTAGGGCCTTATATCTCTGCAAAAAGGAGGCATTAAAAAAATGTATTACATATCCAGGGATCAGTCTTCCTCTTTATGACAAATAAATTAATGTGCTTTTAGCATGTCATAGATGTAAGCTACAGAGTACAACATTTTAAGCAGAGGCTTAAAACAGTTTTGGGAAGCTGAAGTAAAAAAAAAATCTGTTAAGTTTATTTAATAAAACTAGCCAAAATAGAATTTATATTCCACTAAAAAATGCATTACCATCGATTAAATGTCATTTCACAATATCAGAGCACTCTGATTAAAATACTACAAATTTCAGTGAAACTTAGCTTTATAAATGAAGAAAAATAGCTCCAGTCTGTGTTACTGCTGCTTTAGGTTGCAGTGTTACCAATCAGCCCTGGCTACTACCATCACATATATTCCAACAACATACCTTGAAAACTGTTTTTTGCAAGCTACTGTTAAATTAAAAATGACCACCACAAAGAAAATGGCTTACCTCTATGTATTTCCTTAGTGGAAATTAAAAGGAGAATTCTTGTATGAAGAAATCTTACAGGACCAAGGCAGGCAGAGAAGGCAGTTAAAAATGAAAGACTCATTCTTCTTATCAACTAATAAAAAAGAATTTCAAATAAGGCCATGGGTTCTGTGGCAAGTCAGAGGTTTCTTCCATCATGTATCAGTGTTCTGCTTGCTGTTGAACTGATGCTGAACTGTATGTTTGTAGATATCAACAATCGCCAATCAAAACGAGCTAAAAAAAGTGTGCACTTTGTATATTTTCATTTTTAATAGTCTTCACACTTGCTTCTACTGATGTATGTTGGGGTTAATGATTTATTGAAAACTCATGATTACACAATTTCCCCAGCTACTCCTACCCCATAGACCCTCTCCATCTTCTGATATGTTAAGTGTTATGTTGTTTGACTTTTTCAGTTTATATAAGTCAGTGGTGGTCTTCCACCTATCACACTGAAAGATTTGAAGCGCTGCCTGCTCATTTGATCTTGAGGCATTAGAGACAATGAGGAAGGCTTAAGGTCTTGTTTCCTTGTTTTACATCTAAGTGAACAAGAGTGTTATTTATATATTCCCTCCTTTCTTCTCAGGTGTGGTCCATTCCTTAGGCTCCTTTGACCAAACTGCTATCAATAATTGACCTTAAGTTAGTCAGGAGAGAGAGAGAGAGAGAGAGAGAGAGAGAGAGAGAGAGAGAGAGAGAGAGAGAGAGAGAGAGAGAGAGAGAGAGAGAGAGAGAGAGAGAGAGAGAGAGAGAGAGAGAGAGAGAGAGAGAGAGAGAGAGAGAGAGAGAGAGAGAGAGAGAGAGAGAGAGAGAGAGAGAGAGAGAGAAAGAGAGAGAATATAAATAGAATTGTGGAAGCTGGTGGATAGGGTTTTAATAACAGAGATGTTGGGTAATGAAATCAGCTAAAAGGCATGTAATGTTATTAGATATCTGGTTTCTGTGCAACTGTGTGTGTGTGTGTGTGTGTGTGTGTGTGTGTGTGTGTGTGTGTGTGTGTGTGTGTGTGTGTGTATGAGAGAAAGATGTTTGGCTTGGCTGAGGTGAGTGTCTCTTGTGGTTAACTTTGATAAGGTGTGTGTGTTGTTACTGCTCAGTGTTACACTTCACTGAAAGAGGCATACTTTTCTGTAATAACCTTTTGTAAATATTATTGTGTTGTGTGTTCCCAATGAGAAGTACAAATATAGTCTAATAAAAACAAATGAAATCCATGGATCCATGGATACAGTCTGAACATACCCATCAATCATACACCACAGAACAGAAGTGGAGCGGTTTTTCGTTGCTGTGGGGATTTGTGTTCATTCAAAAGCATGGGCCTTAACAAGGTCAGGCACTGATGTCCAAACTTGACCACCACCATGACTTCATAGGAGACTATCAATGCTGAAACAGGTTTGGACAATTTAGTTATAATGTAAATCTAATGTAAAAACTTTGTGGCACCAGTTCAGGAAAGAACCACATATGGGTGTGATGGTCAGATGTTCACAAACAGTGAACAGAGTTTGTATTATTGCTGTTAATGCTGCTCTGTTGATAGGATTTCACCACTATGTCAGCCTATCAATGCATGTAAAACGTGTGCTTTGTGAACCCATGGGGTATCACAGTAGTTTCTGTGGTTTTGAAACAAGAGATCACCATGCAGCCACACTGATGAATGAATGACACTGAATTTGTGTCACTGCTCCAGGCTTTCCCCTCAGTTTGAGCTTAGGTTGCTTATGGTTTCACATTGTCTAAGTGTGTGTTTGTGTGCATGTCATGGACTGGATTCCCAATCAGGAGAATACATAAAAAAAAAAATACATAAAAAAAATATATTACATATCCAGGGATCAGTCTTCCTCTCTATGACAAATAAATTAATGTCACGTGCTTTTAGCATGTCATAGATGTAAGCTACAGAGTACAACATTTTCAGCAGAGGCTTAAAACAGAGTATATTCCCATCTCAGGCTTAGTGTTCCCAGGATATTCTGTGGATCAGCAAGTCGCTGACCAGGATGAAGTAGCTGTAAGTAGAAGTAACTGCTTTTTCAGCTACTTAGTATTAACACCCATTTACCCAGAATGACCAGCACATATAAAATTATACACTAAATACATTAAAGCATGTACACAAAAAAGAATACAAACCTGTAGGTTTAAGTTAAGTTTAAGTTAGCAAATTTTTCTCATTTTTCTGCTTCAGTACATTCAGCATTCATGTTTAGGTCGCAGTTTTATTTTCCATGTATCGATGTAATTGTAAATGTAAATTAAGCTCCGATTCTAATTCTGCTTGATGGTGAGTTGAGTTAAATTTTCATTATATATGTAATATGAAAAAAATAATGAATCTATATGTATAATAGTAATATGATATGCCTACCCTCTGGTCCATGTAATTATTTTCTTGGTCCATGCAAAAAAGGTTGGAAATAGAAACGTCTTTTCATGAACAGGTCACCACCAAACAACTTAAATTACTACCTAGTACCTACTTCAACATGTTAGGCTGCAGTTTTTGACTTGAGAAATGGGTTAGGGTTTTATTATGTTTTCAGTGTGTCTATGCTCTGATGATTGCAGCTCTATAGATATGGACTTGTAAAAGTGTGCTTGTGTGTGTTCTGCATACCAGGTATAAGGGTAGACACCTGTAACGTCATTCCTGAAAATGTGCTTGCTCACACACACACACACACACACACACACACACACACACACACACACACGCACACACAGAGTTACCATGATGTTTCTAGTCAGAAGTCATTTTAATAAATGTTTCTGTGGCAACCAGGGTCGCATAGCAACCAGACCTCCAATGGAGGTGTGTGTTGGTGGCTTAGGGCCAATAGCTGTGGAATGCTGTGTGCCTGTGTGCCTGTGTGTCTGTGTGTGTGCACGAGACAGAAACACACTCACTCACTGAACCATAAAGCTCAGAAGATTGTCTCTGTATCCACTCACCCTCAAAACATTCCAACAGTATTTAGGAAATAATGAAAGTCATGTTTGGGGTGTGTGTGCAGGTGGTTGGTCAGTGTGTGTTAGATGCTGTGATTTTGTTTATGCTGGAGGATTAGGTGTCTCAGGCAGGCATTCCCCTGATACAACACCCACCCACCCACAAACACACACACACACACAAACACACTGTATCTCAGGGATAACTATGTGTGACTTTTTTCTGTTGTTCCAAACAGCATACTGCACAATAAGTACCATACCGAAATAATAATGACACCAGTGGTTTTCTGAGATATGACTTTAGTATGCTAGTATGCAGTTTGGGACGCAGCCCAAGTATTCATGAGTGTAAGTATAGAATGAATTGCCTACATTTCCTTTGTATCATAAATAAATCATTAAAAGAAATGTACTTTTTTTGTTTATTTGCCAATTCCCACTCATCTGTTCCACTGCATCCAATTTGCTTATACTGTATAACACAAAATTAGGAATTCTCGGAAATCTCGGAATGATGTCATTTTTAACATCTGTGCATTTTAGTTGGATGGCGGTTACATGCGCTCCTCCGTGTTTATTTGTTTTTAGCAACAAACAATGAATGTTTGCTGTTCACCTCATAGCTTGCAAAACTGTTTAGTCAGTGTTGGAGATTTAACAAGCTACTGTTTCTGTATGTTTCTTGATCTGACATGCATATACACCTTATAACTCCTTTAAAGGAGGTTAAAGTGGTGCTTTGTTTAGTGTTGATTCTGTGAGCAGCCATGTTGTTTTGATGTCACTTCAACTCTCAAACTCCACACATTTGAGGACAAGCACTGTGAAAGATGAAAGAAAAAAGAGGAAGATTAAATGAACTAGTTTGTGCATAGTCAAAAAACAAAACCTTATGTTTGCTCTGAGGTAATTCCACAGTGCTCTGATTTGTAACCGAGATATCAGACACCTCCAGGGCTTAGCCCACTTAGCTAAACTATAGCACAGAGCTAAAATACAATCTAGAGACCAAAATATTAACACTGGTTGCATCTGATGTAGTTATCTTTGGTCCACAATCTGTATTTGTGATGTATTTTATGATCTTATCTGTGTACTTTGTTTTCCTTGTTCTGCACACTGTCAGAAATGCTAGACTGGCGTTGTATAGTATTAGCACATTAGCTAAAACACAGAGCAATAAATATAACATCGATGTTATGACTCACTCTTTCACGGTGTAACCAAGTTCAAAATAAAGACATACTGAGAAGTACATAATCACCACCTGTTAGTCACAACCCTGCTGTTATAAGGGCCCTAGCTCAGAAATCAATCACACAACAATGCTAAATAACCTGAGTATCAACTATTATTCATTAGCTTCTCACAGTGGTGGATGAGGAAAACGAACAATGTGCTTGATTTAAAGTACACTAGGTAAAAATTACTCCAGTAAAAGTGCTCCCTTTAAACTTTCATTTGAGTAAATGTACTTAAGTATCCAAAGTACTATGATTTAGTATGGCTATGATGTTCCTATTATCCTTTTTGTCAAAGACTCTTACTAAATCTCAATTTGTGTGGGAAGAATCTGTTACTCTTAATACACCAATTTATTAATAGAATGATGTTAATTAGTCAAACACTGATTGGTATCTATGAAAATGATCATGAACCCAAGACCTTTTTAACTACTTTAAAAAAATCAAATAAGGCCACGAGTATTGTGGCGAGTTCGAGTCAGGAGTTTCTTCCATCATTTATTCCTCTCTAAATGTTCTGCTTGCTGTTGAACTGATGCTGAACTCTGTTTGTGATAGATTACCACCAAGCGGCAGTCAAAACAATTTCAAAACAGTGCATGCTCTCTACCCTGATTGGTGGCTTGCTAGGTTCGTGACAAGTTTAGTTTTTTTATCCACTCGTATATAAAAAGGTTTGACTGATTTTACTAAATGTGGTTGAGTAAAAAAAAGTCTAAGTTACTGTCCACCACTGGCTTCTCATTAATTCTGCTTTGTTTACCAAGTAATAAAGCTAAAGCAGCATCAATCCTGAACTTTTTGTCTTGTAGAGCATCATATTGACTTTCACTCTCTGATAGCAAATTGCCTAGTGTGTCTTTATTGTGATTTTCTCCTGTTTACCACTGTGTAGACGTATGTCACTTATGCCTGATGCTGAGAACTGATGTGTTTGATGTGTCAGAGCTAGCATGTGACGTCCAATTTGACAATTTGCTGACTCTGTCTCACTCACTTTCCTGATTGACTGCCAGTTTGTGTTTTTACCCATGTTGTTGACTGCCTTTTGTCCCAAATGTTGACAAGTGTTGCATTCGAAGTCGCTCTGGATAAGACTGTATGCTAAATGCCATAAATGTAAATGGAACATCTGAGCAATTCTGACCCAACACCCCTGACACACTGCTAGCATAAAATCCTTTTTAAGAGTGGAGACGGTGAGTGTTTTTGTCACTATATGTCTATGTTGTTGCATTATATTGCCCAGCAGTACATATTTTCAGGAGTGAGTTTAATGTGTAATTGCTTCTGAGTGGCCATTTCGAGCAGTGTGTACTGTTTCATCTCAAACCTGAGTGATGTATATTTCCACATGTATAGAAACAATAATGATTGCAAATCCATGAAGGTGGACTCCTTAACAACTGGCAGAAATCACACTCAGGAAATAGTGATAATGTCTCTTACGTTCTAATTGGAAAGGGATTTAGTGAATGCAATGCTGTTTGCACACCAAATACGCTAATAATATTCTATGAGGTGTTAATAACTCCTGCATTGTATTATAATAATTGTAATTCTATTTCGATTTGTGTCCTCTCTGGACATTAAGGTAATAAACACTCATTGTGAGCCCGTTTCGTATTGATTTTTTTGTTGTTGCTTTTTTTTAAACAGTATTTGACTTCACAATTTAAAGAAAGAAAAAAAAAGTGATTCATTATGATTATATTTATTTATTAGATTATTAAGGAAACAATAACTATACAAATGCCTATTCCTTTCATTTGTTGATGATGCACATGTGAGTATAAAGTGGATTTAATACCTAGGTTGAAGTTGAGGGTAAGCTTGCATGATTGTACTCAATTTACATATTTTTTTAAATCTGTGTTTAATGTGTATTCAAAAAGTGTTTTTTGATGGACAACTAAATACAGTCAGAAAAATGATCTGAACAGACATAAACTCATGAAGTAGCCTCTGCATGTGGCGGATCACTGAATCCAGATAATCCCAAATAGTGCTGTGAAAACTCAGTTCTTGAGAATTCACACTTGTAATTTTGACAGCAGGGTGAAAACATTAGCCAGCTGACTCATGTAAAGTTCTAATGAAGTGTATATGTATATATCCACTTTAGTTTTTTGAGGTTAGTGTTAAGATATTAAGTTATGTTATTAGCATATGTGACAAAGTACTTTTGCTTATATCAACTAGTTTTTGTCTGGATTTGTTCCTGATGTTTATTTAAGTGTACTTAATTGATTTGTTGATTGCATTATAATGGGGTGGGGTTTTTTTTATTTAATAATCCAAGCAATAAAAATGCCCAAAGTATTATATTTTGAGAGAGAAGGGTCTATGAAGAGGCATATTTTTGTGTGTGTGTTTGTGTGTGTTTGTGTGTGTTTGTGTGTGTTTGTGTGTGTGTGTGTGTGTGTGTGTGTGTGTGTGTGTGTGTGTGTGTGCAACGCTTTTAAAACAAAGAAGCTTGGTCAGAGGTTCACACTCACTGTGCTATGGTCCTTTTCTTTTATCCTCCTTTACATAATTTCTATTCTTGCTCTTTCTCCTCCTCTTGTCTCCCTATGTCTCTGCATTAGCTAGCTTCCTGCTCTGTGCATTATGCCTGTATTAGATTATCTTGAGGGGTCGTCGTTGACCTGATGTTCTCATCGTGTGTGTGTGTAGATTGTGTGTGAGAAAGATAGAGGGAGAGACAGAGAGACAGAGAGAGAGAGAGAGAGAGAGAGAGAGAGAGGTAAGGGACGGAGTGAGTGTGCTACTAATAGTTCAAATGATTCTGTGTGTTCTGTGAGCGAGATTGGAAAAAGATGAAGACGGCAAAGTGACGTGAGTGCATTTCCTTCGTCCTCCTCCCATTCTCCACCCTGAGCCTAAAAATAAACGAGTGTTTCTCACGACGAGCAAGAGATGGTGGGAGAGATGGTCGCCGGAGGAATTTCCGGCTGAGTTTGGGGTTAAGTACACACTGAGCTATTTGATGTGCTGTGTATCGTGATGGCTCGGCTATGTGTGGGTAAAGCTCATCAGCCACTGTGGTTCTGCTTTCCAAATTTAGGATCTAGACGGCCTTTACTTACCTCGTCTGTATCTCTAATGTCCACTCTCACCTCTGACTCCCAACGAACATTTGGACACTTGCACGTTCATGCAGTTAACAAGGCAGGATTTTTAAAGCTGGATAATTGCACGCTGGAAAAACCTCGCCAGGTTTATCTCCTACACCTTTTTGATTAATCTACTGTGTGCAATTGCTAAGAGTTTCTCTCCAAAAAAAAAATTCATTTTAAAAACGAGCTGAAGCTAGGCAAAACTGATTGTTTTGCTGGTAGTTTGAGGTACTTTAGGATGCACAAGATTGCGTTCATCCACAAAACTGGCTCATGAATGAATGCCATCACCTTCCAGGTACCTACATATGGTTTCAGAGTGTACCTGCAGAGCTTGAAAGAACTAGCTGTTGCCAAACATTCAGAACACACATTTAGTTCCGTACAACTTTGTTTTGCTTCGTTTTGTTTTTTTGGTCAGACAGATACAAACTATTCAAAATATATATTAATGAAACATTTAGTATGTGCATATTCAGATTAACCTAATTTAATAGGTTAGGTAAATGTGTCTATGTAGCTTATATATCTCTTTATGTTTTATGTCTGTGTTCATATATGTTAATATGTGTAGCACCGTGGTCCAATCAGACATGACATTTCGTTCTTTTGTATGGCCACTGATCAGACATAAGATTATGACAACCTGCCTAATATAAAAGCCCCCCTTTTGCTGCCAAAACAGTTCTGACCTGTCGAGCATCAACAGCATGAACAACTTCAGCAGTTTGATCTACAGAAGCTCGTCTGTTGGATTGGACAACACGGAGCAGCCTTTGATCCTCACGTGCATCAATGAGCCTTGGCCCATGACCCTGTCGCCGGTTCACCACTGTTCCTTCTTCTGACCACTTTTAATAGATACTAACCACTGCAGACCTGGAACAGCCCACAAGAGCTGCAGTTTTGGAGATGCTTTGACCCAGTCGTCTAGACATAACAATTTGGCCTTTGTTAAACTCGCTCAAATCCTTACGCTCGCCCATTTTCTTCTTACAGATCAACTTTGAGGACAAAAATGTTCACTTGCTGCCTAATAAATCCCTCCCACTAACAGATACAATGATGAAGAGATCATCAGTGTTATTCACTTCACCAGTCATAATGTTATAATGTTATGCCTGGTCAGTGTATGTCGTTATGAAAATAAAGCGAACTTGAACTTGAATGTGCTCGAACATAACGGATAGTGTAAAGATGCATAAAATCGTTTTAAACCAGCAACTTCATAGATGTTCATTAGATATAGATTTTCAGCTCTAATATACACTGCATAGTGTGTGAGAGACTCTGGAGGTTTCCTCTAACTGATTGTGAGTGGAAAGTCAGTTTTAAACGTAGTAATGATATGAATGCGTAATTACAGCATCGATATTGTAAATGTTTAGCGTTCATTTCCTCCTTTAAGCTTGTACCTACTACTTAGCCAATTAGCAAAAGACTAAAAGCTCTACCCTCTCTTTGTCTCTCTGTCGTTACAGTTTTATTAGGTAACCTAATGAATGAGGCCATATTCAGTATGATTACACTACATGGACAAAAGTAGTGGGACACCTAGATTTTCTAGCCGTATGTGGTTCTTTCCCAAACTGATATCACAAAGTTGGAGGCACACAGTTGTGTAGGAAGACTTTGTATTAAATTTCACTTAAATTACGATACCCAAACATGTTCCTACGTAATAGTGTGCACAATGAGATGTGGGTTGCCAGGGAAGATTTCAAGTGGCTATAGAACACCTTTGCGATTAATTGGAATGCTGACAGCACCCCAGACCTCCTCACCCTAAATCAGTACCTGACTTTACTCATTCCCTTGTAGCTGAATGTACACAAATCTGAGCGGAGCTTATTATAGCAGCAAGTATAGTGGGGAAGTAGTAGTTCAGCCATTAAGGCTCTAAGGAAGGTTAGGGGTTCAAGCCCTGGTATCCCTAGCATATAGTGCATCAAATACAGTGTCTTTCTTTCTTTCTTTCTTTCTTTTTCAGTTTAAGATAATTGTACAGATACTTTACAATCTCATACATGCTTTCTGCCTCTTTATTTTTATTTTTACTTTTTGCATCTCTTTACTGCTCTTCTGTGTCTCTCTTTCATTTCCAGTTTAGTTCACATTTATTAGTACAACCTTTGTTTTGCTATAATGTCTCGCTGTTTTTTGCCCTTTCTACCCCTTTCTCCACCATTCTTTTCATTTGCTTACACCTCCCCCTTTATTTTCTTGCTCTCATTTTCTTCTTCTCCTTCTCTCTCTGACAATAAGCTCATTCAGCAGGCTGATACAGTGCAGATACAGGTTTCTCCTCCCTCATGTAGGATACACTTCTTCTGTAGAGACAGTGGGTTTGTAAGTCTTTTTTCGTTCTCTCTCACTCTCCCTTACACACAAAGAAGTATACACACATGTTGTAGTTTATCAAGAGCTATATATATTTTTTTTTCCCCCTTGCTGTGTGTCCCTACAGCATTGTCCTGTGTAGTTCTCGCAGAACAGGAGTGTGTTAATGTGAGTGGCGCCCCCTGCTGACCAGAGGGACCTTGTTTCTGTCCTTTGTTTCTAGTTGCATTGCTCTTTTATAGCTCGCTCTAAACCACTGGCTGCCACCAAAACGTAATCTAGACAGACAGACAGACAGACAGACAGACAGACAGACTAAAAGTCAATAAGAAAGAAAAGAAACACAAAAGATAGTTGAGACAGGGAGAAAAACAAAAGGTGCAAGGAATCAGTTAGAGTACAAGAGACATATGGAGTGTGTGCGTGTGCACGGGTGCATGTGTGTGAAAGAGAGAGAGAGAGAGAGAGAGAACTTGTCAAAGATTAGGGTAAATAGAGAAAAGAGGTGAAGATGGAGAGAGATGAGAGAAAAAGCTAAGAGTGAGAGACTTGGCTGCATTTGAACAGGAATTGACACATTGCTGTGTGTGTGTGTGTGTGTGTGTGTGTGTGTGTGTGTGTGTGTGTGTGTGTGTGTGTGTGTGTGTGTGTGTGTGTGTGTGTGTGTGTGTGTGTGTGTGTGTGTGTGTGTGTGTGTGTGTGTGTGGAAACTGCAGCTGTGCACTGCTCTGCCATGTTGTGATTTAACTTGATAATGAAACGTGCTACGTGCAGCCATGCACTCAATCACACCACACACACACACACACACACACACACACACACACACACACACACACACACACACAGAGGTTTGTCAGGTCTGACCCTAACAGGTGTGTAAGCCTGTACCTATCAGCCACTCTTCTCTTTCATGCATGTGCAGCATGGATCTGTCATCCATCCCTTGCTCCTGCACTTATCCGTCAACACTCAGCTTTTCCACTCCACCTCTGTTTCAGCAGTTGCTGATGCAAAACCTGCTCAAGAACTCACAACTGCCTTTATCGGATCGGTCTTCTCTCATGACCTTGACCTTATTAACTTGATCAATAACACTTAGGTGACTCCTAATGGTAATGTATGTAATCAATCAAGACTTTTAACATCGTGCAAACCGCATGTCTACACGCTCACCTCAAAACACATTCTGCTCAGTAATGACACGAATTTAATGCAGCAGGAGAATAATTGTAACATTTAAAAGACATTTAAACTATTGTAATATGATTATCCGAATCACATATACTGTATATATTTTTCAAGTATGCTGCTTTGACACTGACACTATAATATGATTTATAAAATGATTTTCAGAGGCTGGGTCACGTTAACCTGAGAGCTCACTATAGGAAAATCCTTGACTGCTCTTTTTTTCCTTCATTAAAGAGCCATCACGAAAGATCTAAAAGTTAGGTGGCTTTTGCATTTAAATGATTCCTGCCCCTGCTCATAAATCTCCACCCCCAGGATCTATGATTGCCTAAGTATAGAGTCAAAAAAACGACCGTGGCTAATCCATTTTCTTTTTTATTATTAACATTTTCTGCACACAGAAGTTCCAATTATTTGTAAGGGTAAGTTTTAATTGTCCAGTTTGTGTGAACCTGTGCCTTCTCTATCCACAAATTCCTGTTTTAGCCCATCTGCCTCACAGTTTGAACCATTCTACCTTCTGAGATGCTTTTCTGCTCACCACAGCTATAAAGGGTTTTTGAAATTTCTGTCAGCTTGAATCAGTTTAGCCATTTTCTATTTCTTAGTACTTTTTCAATCACCCAACATTTTGGTCCACAGAACTAATGGTAACCAAATGATTTTCATTTTTCACAAAACTCTATAGTCTGCTGCTTGTAAAAAATAAATAAATAAATAAATAAAAAAAAATCCAGAAGATCAGCAGTATACTGAGTAAAATACTCAGATCAGTCTGTCTGACACCAGCCATTGTGAAAGTCTTTAAGATCTCATTTGAGTTTAAGATCACATTGATGGTTTGATTCTTTAGAACTTCAGGAGACATATTGTTCAGGATGTTTTCTTTTCTCTCTGTCAGTCAGGTCTGTCTCTTTTTCACTTTCTGTCTTGGTCTCTATTTCTGTGAACATATTTTAAAAAGACAGCAGGCAGGGAGGGACAGGAAGGGAGAGATGAAATGATATGAGCAAAGAGAAAAATGCGCTGTGGCTGTTTTATTTTTTTGTCACATTGACACTTAGATTATGAAGATCGTAAAGAAAACTGTTGTGTATATATATGTACAGTGGTGTGAAAAGTGTCTGCCCCCTTCCTGCTTTCTTATTTGTTTTGCATGTTTGTCACACTTTAATGTTTCAGATCATCAACTAATTTAAATATTAGTAAAAGATAACACAAGTGAACACAACATGCAGTTTGTAAATGAAGGTTTTTATTATTGATTATTATTATTATTGATTATTGGCCAAAACTACATGGCCCTGTGTGAAAAAGTGTTGGCCCATAAACCTAATAACTGGTTGGGCCACCCTTAGCAGCAATAACTGCAGTCAAGCGTATGTGATAATTTGCAATGTGATAATTTGCTGTGTCTTCGCTGTGGAGGAATTTTCCACTCATCTATGCAGATTTGTTGTAATTTAGCTACATTGGAGGGTTTTTGAGCATGAACCTCCTTTTTAAGGTCATGCCACAGCATCTCAATAGGATTCAGGTCAGGACTTTGACTAGGCCACTCCAAAGTCTTCATTTTGTATTTCTTCAGCCATTTAGAGTTAGACTTGCTGGTGTGTTTTGGATCATTGTCCTGCTGCAAATGTCATGAATAGGTGGCCAGACATTCTCCTTCAGGATTTTTTTGTAAACAGCAGAATTCATGGTTCCATTTATCACAGCAAGTCTTCCAGGTCCTGAAGAAACAAAACAGCCCCAGACCATCACACTACCACCACCATATTTTACTGTTGGTATGAGGTTCTTTTTCTGAAATGCGGTTTTACTTTATGCCAGACGTAATGGGACACACACCTTCCAAAAGGTTCACAAGTTTCACAGAGTATTTTCCCAAAATGGGGAAGATGTTTTCTGGCAAAACTGAGACAAACCTTTATGTTCTTTTTGCTCAGCAGCGGTTTTTGTCTTGGAACTCTGCCGTGTAGACCATTTTTGACAGGTCCCTTTTTTTTATGGTGGAGTCATGAACACTGACCTTAACTGAGGCAAGTGAGGCCTGCACTCCTTTGAATGTTGTTGTGGGATCTTTTGTGACCTCTTGGATGAGTCCTTGCTGTGCCACTCCTGGGACTCCATGTTTTTGCCATTTGTGAATAATGGCTCTCACTGTGGTTCACTGGAGTCCCAAAACTTTAGACATGGCCTTTTCCATACTGATAGATCTCAATTACTTCGCTCATTTGTTTCTGAATTTCTTTGGATCTCAGCATGATGTCTAGCTTTTAAGGATCTTTTGGTCTACTTCAATTTGTCAGGCAGGTCCTATTTAAGAGATTTCTGCCACACTGCAAACAGGTGTGGCAGTAATCAGGCCTGGGTGTGGCTAGAGAAATTTAACTCAAGTAATAAATAAACCACAGTTTTAACAGGGGGGCAAACACTTTTTCACACGGGCTATGTAGGTTTAGATTTTGTTTTCCCTTCACTTTTCCCTTCATTTAAAAAACTGATTGTTGTGTTCACTTGTGTTATCTTTTACTAATATTGTAAATTAGTTTGATAATCTAAAAAATTAAAGTGTGACAAACATGCAAAAAAATAAGAAATCAGGAAGGGGGCCAACACTTTTTCATACGCGCGTGTGTGTTTGTATGTGTATATTTATGTATGTGTGTGTGTGTATGTATGTGTGTGTGTATATATATATATATATATACATATACAGTGGGTACGGAAAGTATTCAGACCCCCTTAAATTTTTCACTCTTTGTTATATTGCAGCCATTTGCTAAAATCATTTAAGTTCATTCTTCTTCCTCATGAATGTACACACAGCTCCCCATATTGACAGAAAAACACAGAATTGTTGACATTGTTGCAGATTTATTAAAAAAGAAAAACTGAAATATCACATGGTCCTAAGTATTCTGACCCTTTGCTGTGACACTCATATATTTAACTCAGGTGCTTTCCATTTCTTCTGATCATCCTTGAGATGGTTCTACACCTTCATTTGAGTCCAGCTGTGTTTGATTATACTGATTGGACTTGATTAGGAAAGCCACACACCTGTCTATATAAGACCTTCCAGATCACAATGCATGTCAGAGCAAATGAGAATCATGAGGTCAAAGGAACTGCCTGAAGAGCTCAGAGACAGAATTGTGGCAAGGCACAGATCTGGCCAAGGTTACAAAAAGATTTCTGCTGCACTTAAGGTTCCTAAGAGCACAGTGGCCTCCATAATCCTCAAATGGAAGACGTTTGGGACGACCAGAACCCTTCCTAGAGCTGGCAGTCCGGACAAACTGAGCTATCGGGGGAGAAGAGCCTTGGTGAGAGAGGTAAAGAAGATCCCAAAGATCACTGTGGCTGAGCTCCAGAGATGCAGTCAGGAGATGGGAGAAAGTTGTAGAAAGTCAACCATCACTGCAGCCCTCCACCAGTCGGGGCTTTATGGCAGAGTGGCCCGACCGAAGCCTCTCCTCAGTGTAAGACACATGAAAGCCCGCATGGAGTTTGCTAAAAAACACCTGAAGGACTCCAAGATGGTGAGAAATAAAATTCTCTGGTCTGATGAGACCAAAATAGAACTTTTTGGCCTTAATTCTAAGCGGTATGTGTGGAGAAAACCAGGCACTGCTCATCACCTGTCCAATACAGTCCCAACAGTGAAGCATGGTGGTGGCAGCCTCATGCTGTGGGGGTGTTTTTCAGCTGCAGGGACAGGACGACTGGTTGCAATCGAGGGAAAGATGAATGCGGCCAAGTACAGGGATATCCTGGACAAAAACCTTCTCCAGAGTGCTCTGGACCTCAGACTGGGCCGAGGGTTTACCTTCCAACAAGACAATGACCCTAAGCACACAGCTAAAATAACGAAGAAGTGGCTTCACAACAACTCCGTCACTGTTCTTGAATGGCCCAGCCAGAGCCCTGACTTAAACCCAATTGAGCATCTCTGGAGAGACCTAAAAATGGCTGTCCACCAACGTTTACCATCCAACCTGACAGAACTGGAGAGGACCTGCAAGGAGGAATGGCAGAGGATCCCCAAATCCAGGTGTGAAAGATTTGTTGCATCTTTCCCAAAAAGACTCCTGGCTGTATTAGATCAAAAGGGGGCTTCCACAAAATACTGAGCAAAGGGTCTGAATACATAGGACCATGTGATATTTCAGTTTTTCTTTTTTAATAAATCTGCAACAATGTCAACAAATCTGTGTTTTTCTGTCAGTATGGGGTGCTATGTGTACATTCATGAGGAAGAAGAATGAACCTACAGTGAGGAAAATAAGTATTTGAACACCCTGCTATTTTGCAAGTTCTCCCACTTAAAAATCATGGAGGGGTCTGAAATTGTCATCGTAGGTGCATGTCCATGGTGAGAGACATAATCTAAAAAAAAAAATCCAGAAATCACAATATATGATTTTTAAACTATTTATTTGTATGATACAGCTGCAAATAAGTATTTGAACACCTGTCTATCAGCTAGAATTCTGACCCTCAAAGACCTGTAAGTCTCTCTTTAAAATGTCCACCTCCACTACATTTATTATCCTAAATAAGATGCACCTGTTTGAGGTCGTTAGCTGCATAAAGACACCTGTCCACCCCATACAATCAGTAAGAATCCAACTACTAACATGGCCAAGACCAAAGAGCTGTCCAAAGACACTAGAGACAAAAATGTACACCTCCACAAGGCTGGAAAGGGCTACAGGGAAATTGCCAAGCAGCTTGGTGAAAAAAGTTCCACTGTTGGAGCAATCATTAGAAAATGGAAGAAGCTAAACATGACTGTCAATCTCCCTCGGACTGGGGCTCCATGCAAGATCTTACTTCCTGGGGTCTCAATGATCCTAAGGAAGGTGAGAAATCAGCCCAGAACTACACGGGAGGAGCTGGTCAATGACCTGAAAAGAGCTGAGACCACCGTTTCCAAGGTTACTGTTGGTAATACACTAAGACGTCATAGTTTGAAATCATGCATGGCACGGAAGGTTCCCCTGCTTAAACCAGCACATGTCCAGGCACGTCTTAAGTTTGCCAATGACCATTTGGATGATCCAGAGGAGTCATGGGAGAAAGTCATGTGGTCAGATGAGACTAAAATAGAACTTTTGGGTCATAATTCCACTAAACATTTTTGAAGGAAGAAGAATGATGAGTACCATCCCAAGAACACCATCCCTACTGTGAAGCATGGGGGTGGTAGCATCATGCTTTGGGGGTGTTTTTCTGCACATGGGACAGGGCGACTGCACTGTATTAAGAAGAGGATGACCGGGGCCTTGTATTGCGAGATTTTGGGGAGCAACCTCCTTCCCTCAGTTAGAGCATTAAAGATGGGTCGATGCTGGGTCTTCCAACATGACAATGACCCGAAGCACACAGCCAGGATAACCAAGGAGTGGCTCTGTAAGAAGCATATCAAGGTTCTGGCGTGACCTAGCCAGTCTCCAGACCTAAACCCAATAGAGAATCTTTTCTCCGTTTTTCTCAGCGACAGGCCAGAAACCGGACTGATCTAAAAAAGATCTGTGTGGAGGAGTGGGCCAAAATCCCTCCTGCAGTGTGTGCAAACCTGGTGAAAAACTACAGGAAACATTTGACCTCTATAATTGCAAACAAAGGCTACTGTACCAAATATTAACATTGACTTTCTCAGGTGTTCAAATACTTATTTGCAGCTGTATCATACAAATAAATAGTTAAAAAATCATACATTGTGATTTCTGGATTTTTTTTTTAGATTATGTCTCTCACAGTGGACATGCACATACGATGACAATTTCAGACCCCTCCATGGTTTCTAAGTGGGAGAACTTGCAAAATAGCAGGGTGTTCAAATACTTATTTTCCTCACTGTAAATGATTTTAGCAAATGGCTGCAATATAACAAAGAGTGAAAAATTTAAGGGGGTCTGAATACTTTCCGTACCCACTGTATATATAGTGTATATACACACACACACACACACACTATACTTAGATTTAAGGCAGACAGCAAAGTGCACTGTGCCCTCCAAAAAACACTTCCCAGGTTATGACCCCCTCACGATTTACTGCTCCCAGGAGACTCTGCCTGAAAAACACTGTTCTGTTCCAGCTAGAGAAAGAACAGAGAAAATGAAATCAGATACAGACTTTTTTTTTTTTTTGTAAGATGACTGGAATAAAGTTTCGTTACTTTAAACTATGTGCAGAGGTGGTAGCTCAGTGGTTAAGGCATTTGACTTTGGATCGGAAGGTCACAGGTTCAAGTCCCACCATCACCAAGCTGCCACTGCTGGGCCCTTGAGAAAAAGCCCTAAAACCATCCCCTGCTCAGTTGTAAGTCATTCTGGATAAGGGCGTCTGCCAAATGCCACAAATGTAAATGTAGTCAATTCATGAGGTATATGAGGTTTAACAATATAACGTTCAGTTTTGTTAACATTCCGTTGGTTTATCTCATGAACATTAGCTGATACAGATTAACATTTAACAGATTTCATTCTTTGTTTGTTTTTAATACATAGTACCATCATTACCATCAAAAGTAATCTAATACTTGACTGCTATGCCGTTTCAAGGCAAGGTATGGCTTATTTGCTGCTTAATTCATGACAAAATTTAGATTTTAAATGTCTGGAGTTGATTCCAGTTGTTGAATTTACATTTGGCAGCTGTTCTTGGGAACTCTCACTAATGTATGTGGTCCAAAAAGAAAGAAAAAACTGACCTATCAGAGAGATATATCCAATCCTTTTTGTGGTGGAGAAAAACTGTAAAAAAAAAAAAAAATGGCTGGATTAAATAGGCTAAAGAAACAGATTTTTTGTCCAGATTTTTTGACAAATTAAACCAATATTACATTGTCAAATTATAAGAAAGGAATAGCATGGAGAAGAAAAGGACGGGACCGTGCTCAAAAGCATACCGCATTTTCTGTCAGTCATGGGTCAGTGTTGTGGCCTGGGACTCGGATACAGATAGCGTCATTGTGCCACAGAACTTATATTTTATGAAAATCAGCATGTATTTACAATTATGTATTGTATATTTTTTTTGTGATGTAATCGTGAAGCCTGGTAAAAGCTCAGAGTTTTTTTTGTGTATTCGGGCTGATGGAAGAGAAAAAAAAATTTCTGGATACTTTAAAGCAAACCATACAGTTTCTCCTTCATCTGCTTTTACATTCTCATATGGACGACAATTGTTTCTTGAGTGCATTGAGCATGTTTTTACATAATGATGGTTCCATGTCGAGTCCATGGTTTTGCGGGGAGAATCAATCAGGAGCTTTGCCACATGCTTATGTCGGTCGAATGCCAGCATCTCTTTTGGCACTTGTTAAGAAAGAGACATAACATTCCTGAGTGAACTCACAGCTCATGATTCGGAAGGCTTGGCAGTATCGGATAGGCCAAAACAGCATTTTCTGGAAGAGGAGATGAGCAGAGGCAAAGAGAGAGAGAGGAATGCTAAAGGTTTTCAGATAATAATCCTCCTCTTGGCTTTGATCAAATGCTCTATTTGTATTGCGTTCAAGAGCATTTTACATTGAATGCTTAAAAAGAGGTTTTCTTGATTATAAACAAATGGCTACAATTCAGCATGTGTGGTTTCATAAAATCTTCTTAAAAAAAAATGTGAAAACTATGGAGATTACCACGAACTTCACCATGTTATTCATCTATGATCTAGAGAAAAGGTTTTATGGCGGAGGGATCAGTTGTCAGCTGGGTGTGTAACAGTAAGATATGGAAAAGAAAACATTAGCATGCACATGAACGCTGATAGATGTCATCATCCGAATAAATGTATGACATATAGATGTCGGCATTCTTTCGAATAGAGTAATGTACTGCTAAATTAGAAATTTCATCACCAGAAATGGTTGCTATAAAATATATAGGGAGAAAAAACAAATGTGTTTGAAACTTATGTAAATTAAAATCTAATATCTTTAGTCTGTGAGGGAATTAGCTGATTTTGTGGGAACTTTCCTTTAAAATGTCATAAAGCATTACTTAAAGCTAATGTTATCTAGTAGGGACTGAATTTTGTGCATTTTTTATCATAATATAATAATTTTGTGTTCTTGCAGTTATAACACTTTGCCAAAATAAGTAGCAACTTATAAGCATGGTGCTAGTGCAGATAGAAACTATGCACTCTAACTGCTGACTTTATTGGGAATACCTGTACACCTATTTATCTATGCAATTTCAATTCCATTCCAGATCCAATCAATTCATCAAAGAACAGGAATCTGTTGGCTTGAATTGGGCAATCATTCCCTTGAGTTTCTTTCTTAACCTGATATCTGTAAATTAATAATTTGAGGACCAGAAGCTAACCAACACTTTTACTGTTAATATATTTTGGTTACCTGGTGCAAAAAAAGTTACATTTTTCAGTTTTATTCTTTAATACTAGAAGATACTTGAATATTAGTTATAGCTTGCTAAATAAAGTTCTTCAAGCCCCAAGATTACTTTTTCTTAAGGGTTAATTGATTAATTTATTTTTATTGTTGGGTGTCTCAGTAAACAAATTAGTATGGTTTAACATTAACAGGATGAATCAAAACTAGACTGCAAGCAGTATGGGTAAGTGAAGACAAAATTAGTATTAAAAATGGTTAGTTTTGTTTATTTATCTTCACTAGCGGCTTCATTTTGGTAAGGGGCCTTGGTGGATCCAGTGTCATGAGACAAAAACATCACATTCTTCATCTGTAGTTTAAGTTAGGTCGAATGTTTGAATTTTGTTGTCTGTATGTACAGTATATTGCCTCAAGAAGATAGAGTAGCTCTTGTGTGTAGTGTATTGTTGGAAAAATATTGTTGTAACCTCAGGTGATTGGTCTTTCAAGTGTGTGAGCTGCACGTTTGTGCCTGTGCTTATGGGTTGCTCGGAGAGCCATGAGAAAATCATTGTTGGGGAAAAGCATTGCTTTGGTTCTTAGCCTGTGACTGCTATGGCAACAGGGATGAAAGGTGTATTTGCAGCTCATCATGACCTTTCAGAAAAGGCTTTCTGATCTTGTACACACACACACACACACACACACACACACAGGTTGAGTTGGAAAGCATATCAAAGCAACCCTCAGCTGTTGTAAGGTTATAGTAGAAGGAATACTTTAGAATTGATGATGTAATAGAAAGTGCATTATCAATTTGAAGCACACCATGGAGACACTGGAACATTCATCACTATGTCATCATGTCTAAAATGTATTACATCTTGTCTTACGTGCCTATAGTATTATTCACCTTTTACTTTAAAGTGCGTGTGGCTAAACACAGCCAAAGACTAAGCATAAGCCTAAGCATGATGTTCCTCATTCTTCTGAAAGACTTTCACCAAAATTATAAACTGTCACTTTAACATGCTTAGAATTTATTGGGTTGAACAATTGTGGTGCTGTTTTGTTTAGTTTTGCTTATGTTTATCAGGCATTCAATCAAACTTACCCATTAGAATATGAAGACTAATTTTGTTTTTGCCTGCCTCTATCATCTCCATCCTGTGCTCAACTGTTTTTTTATGTAAGAAATGAAACATTTCGAGGCATGGTGTCTTATTGCATTATGAGAGGTATTAAACACTCTCATAGGATGATGGATTTATTTTAGTTATATTTAAAAGAAAATATACATATATTTAGCTATGCTGTAACAGTTTTAGGTTTATTATAGAACCCATTACACTTTTATTAATATATAGTCACATTTAATATTGTGGAACATCTGTAAGACCAGTTGTTTCCTGTTATCACTTCTAGCAGTTGGTACCAGTTAGGACTCCTTAGGCTTTTTTTCACTCTTACTTGAAGTTAACACAGACTGTCATGCTCCAAAAAAAAAAAAACAAAGTGCTGAGAATTCTTTCAGAAATGTTACATAATTTAAGTACATTTCAAATGTATAAATTAATATATGTCTTTGTAATGTTTATTTTTTATTTCTTTATAATTGAGGTCAGAATATTAGGATTAGATATTATATCTAAAAAAAAAAAAATATCTATCTATGGTATATCTGTCTATAGTATCCATAATAAGGGTTTATGTGGATGAGCTATTATTATAGAAATGTTAATATATGAGTACAGGGGCATTAATAAAGACCTGTCTTACAGCCAGCATTTATGGAATATTAATCAGAATCTTCTGAACGATATTAAAACAATTTGTTTTAACTTGGCTTCCTAATGTTCTCCTGTTGAAAAGGCTTATTTAGACTATATGGGGGAGAAAAGTATTAAAAAAAGACACCTAACCAATTAAAAATATTGTATTGTATGTGCTTATTTTTCAGTCCCCATTTGCTGTTCTCATAGCCTCCACTCTTCTGGGAAAATGTTCTACCAGATTTTAGAGTGGACATTTGTGTTAAATTCAGCCACAAGGGCATTAGTAAAATACGTTACTTGTAAGAGGGTAAGGAGGTCTGGGGGCAGTCAGTGTTCCAATTCACCTCAGAGGTGCCTTAATAAGGTTGAGGTCAGAACTCTATTGCAGACCACTCAAGATCTTCCACTGTAACCCATGTAAACCATATTTTAATGGAGCTCACTTTGTGCACAGGAGCATTGTCATGGTGGAACTACTTTTGGTCTCCTAGTTGAAGTGAAGACATAATTTCATGTTACCACATCCAAAAGTCAGGTGTCCACCTATAATACTATATATATGTGTGTGTGTGTGTGTGTGTGTGTGTGTGTGTGTGTGTGTGTGTGTGTGTGTGTGTGTGTGTGTGTGTGTGTGTGTGTGTGTATATATATATATATATATATATATATATATATATATATATATATACATACACACACTTCAAAGTACATCTCTTCAAAGTCTATTAAGGACTGTTTATTATCTTACTATTACTATGTTTAGAAAGTCTGATAGTCTGCATAGTTTAAGGCATTGTTTAATGTTTGTGTACTGTACTAATTAACATGTAATTTGTATTCATTGCAAATGAAATGAAATAATATGAACCAGTCTTGCGATTTGAGAATTCTACCTCACATATTATTCTCAGAAATGACTAATTTGTTGCATCCTCTACTTTTAAGTTGTGTAGGCTTTATGTTTTCAGATTGTTAGCTTGTCTGAGCTCCTCCTTAGCATGATATCTCAAAAATATGTTGAATATGGTTGATGAATGTTTATATGTTCTAAGTGGAATTATATTTACTTAGCAAATGAACTGGCTAGATTTTGGAACTGATCCGAAAACAGCCAAAGTGACAGGAAGGTCAAATGTCTTCGATAGACTTTTTTTAATAGCTGTGTAAAGGGTATTTCTGGCATGCAATTTATCAACAACAATGACTGGACAAGTTCGGTGTTGGAAGCATCACCATTGTTGCCCATTGATCTTGGGTTTCACATGTTTGGGGCATGTGGGACTTCTAGGAGGGTTAAGGAATTCTAGCTGAGATTGCTTAAAGCAAATGATGAGGACTCTTTAAATGGCACTAAAGACTGTGTAACAGTTTTGTTTACAATATTCATTCATTCATTCATTCATTCATTCATTCATTTTCTCCCGCTTATCCGTAATTCGGGTCGCGGGGGCAGCAGTCTAAGCAGGCCCCCGCCTTCGACTGCTGCCCAATCCTCACAGCACCGTCCCTAACGGTCCCTCCTGCAGGTGGTGAGCCCACGGGAAGGCGGCCCTACGTCACTCCGACGTCACGGACCTTGATATTTCCCTCGTAAGGGACCCCCGGAGCATAGAGGGTTAAGGGCCTTGCTCAAGGGCCCAAGAGTGGCAGCTTGGCGATATCGGGGCTTGAACCCCAGACCTTCCGATCGGCAACCCAGCGCCTTACCCGCTGGAGCCACCACTCCCCTTTTACAATATTCGAATAAAGAATTCTGCACGTCATCATTCAAAACCCTTGGGCTTGTTTTTATAGCAAAAAAATACGATGTTCCTTCATATTTGGCTAAATTTTACTCGGAAAGCAAAGACACACGCCTCATTGCTGTAAGGATCCGTCTTCTGTGCGCAATTTAGGCAAAGAAAAAGCAGATTAAATACTTTGAAATCAATGCTCTAAAATATCAAAGTTCTTAGCGCTTCCTTTCTCGTTGTGTTTTGAAGCGAGGCATAAAACAGCTGCTTTTCTTAAGCGGAAAATATATTCGTGCCCTGATAATAATGTTGTGTTAAAAAAATAAATGCAGGCATTTTAGAGAAAAAATATTATTTATATATTAAGGGGGGATGGGTGGAGGTGGTGAAAACGTGTGATTAGACAATACCATATGTATTTTGGTCTTCTGATTTGACTCCTATACAGTAGTTGTAAACTATTTGCTGTGTTAATGGCATGTGCATTGCATTCATAGCATCCTAGGCACTGCTGAGTCACTGCAATGTGTTTTTCTCCTGTGTTCATAAGTATGTGTGGGTGCTGCTTATGAATCACTGCTCCCGTGTAGCCTTCCTTTAAGCGCAGATTATCATCAGGTTGCTGGAAAAACAGGGAGCGAATCGCCCTATCTGGCATCCATTGGTCGAGCCTTTAGTGTAATCAGAGTTCAGCTGCTCAGAGCTGCTGCTGCTGATCTGCTGCCTCTTATTAACGGCTGAGGGGAGAAGAGGAAGGCTGCATCTCTCCTTCCTTCTCTCACTCTCCTTCCTTTTCTATTCACACTTGTTTTACCTGTACGAGGGACTGAGAACCCAGACACAGAGGAGGCGTGAAAAAGGCAACACGCACTCCCTTCATTCAGTGAACCAGAACCAAAACATTTCTATAGCGTCATTGGATTGCTGTTTTTGGTGTGTCGTCCTAAAAGAAAAAAAAAGAAAAGGAGCATAGTGATTGGTGAGACAGGGACCCAGGGAGCGGCTCCCTGGGATGCTGCAGATGGTTCGGACCCTTGCGCAGTTCACCATCGCTCTGGATGAGATGCAGGAGAACGGAGAGAGCCTTGGGGATGATGGAGGAGGAAGCGGAGGAGGAGGGAATGCTGGCCGTGGAGGAGGAGGATCGAAAGTACCCAGTGAAGAGTCCGATGGAAATGTCGGGGTCACGATAAGCCCCCCGATCCACACCGAGGTACAGCTAGACGCACTCAGTCACTTCATCCTGTGAAATCGAGGCTAGAGTTTTACAGCATTGCTGACCTGTTGTTGGTCACATGATCTTACTTTTATCTTGTGTCATCTCTCAGCTGTTGTTATGTCATGCTGGAGATGTTCACTATTAGTTGTTGAAAAAAGAAATGCTGTAACTTTGAGCCATACACTTTCTGTCTGTTCTTTATCTTGAAACAGAGACATGCAGGGACTTTATATCTTTTTTTTTTTTCTGAATCATCTCCTCACCTTCTTATGCTTGCGTGTGAAGTTGTTTCGATCACTCATCTACACGTACATCTTTCCAGGGCATACACATGAGTGTGTACCTGTCGGCGTGTGTTTACAACCCCACCCTACTCTGACACCCTTGCGTAAAAGCCTTTTGCTCACTTGTTTGTGCCGGCAATTCCAGTGTTGAGCACATCATAAACACTGTTGATTTGTAGCAAATGGTTGAAATGTGGATCTGGTAATATATAGCCAGAGAACAATTTTTTTTATATATATATATATATATATATATATATATATATATATATATATATATATATATATATATATATATATATATATATATATATATATATATATAATTTCTGCCCAAGAAATTTTTTTTATTATTTTTTTTATTTTTAAGAATCAATCTGAAAGTCAGCAATGCATACAATCCTGTTTACTATTCAAGAGCAAGCATGAAAGTCTTAACAAATTGAATGAATGCACAAAATAATTGAAGATCATAATGAAATCTACTGTAGGATCAACTTTTTAAAATAACAATCAAGATATTGAACTGTAGGATAAACTTAAACAAAAAAACAATCAAGATATGAACGATCTCACAACATGGGGACGTTAACATGATTAATAGTTATTTAAATTGATATTACTTAGCAAAACAACAGGAAGTTGAAAATGGGAACATTTGTACATGATGGATATATAATCAACTCCACACTGCAGGAACTAAGGAGGTCTTCTTATGACTCAAACTGATAATCTGCACAAATGGGATTTACTTCTCCGTGTGTTGATGTAGGAAGTGGAACCGGCGAGATTGGATTTTGCTTTTGCTGTGTGAACACAGAGCCATGTTCTCATCCCATTACAATAGTTTTCCTGATTCTGTTTGGCTTTAATGTGTTTTATTATTCTTATCCTGCTGTAAACCTAAATATTATTTATATTATGAATAGCTGGAGGAGGGACTTAAGCATTTTTTTTAAACGTATAATGTGGGAGATAGAAGTTATTTTTGCTCTTGTATTTTTTCTCCGTCATTCTCATCATTCTTTGTCACTCCTATTCTCACAATCAGTCCTTTTTGATCATGTTCTACTTCGGACAAAAATAGACGGCTACCATGTGACCAGCGTTAAAAAAGTGTCATTAACAAAACTACCACCGTAGCATGTTTCTGTTGGGTTTCAGGGACGAGCTGCTAGCAACATATTCGATTTATTTTAAGACCTAAAATGTGAAGATGTGGTTTTTTCTTTTAAGAAGAAAAAGAAGAATCCGTTTTAATGGCTAAGTATGCCTGACTTTACAGTTACTGTTTAGAACAAACCAACATGAGAATGAAGCAAGGTGGCAAATAAAGCAACGTTCTGGAGTTCCAGGAGGAATGTTTTTGACAACAGTGACTCTTTAGCAGTCGTGGGATTAAAACTCCCAACTTTCTGTTTTATAAAAATGTTCATGGCACAAGAGACTTCATGTCCATCATGTCTACAATATGTACATGTGGTAAACTAGAAATATGCTTTGAAATATTTCTGGAATTTGAACATATTTGATGCCGGAGCCTTGCAGAAATGTCTTTCCGGCATAAGTTTCTACTTTTGAGACTTGTGCTTTCTGCCTATAGGGATTACATTATAGAAATAAGGGTCCGATTTAATGACCAAGGCTGTAAAAACACTCAGTTCTGCCTAAAGATGATATTTTAATTGATAGCCTGTAGCTAAGTGTATTTCCTTAGGCAGCAAAATGTCAAAATTTGACCAGATGTTTGGATGTGTTCCTTAATAATAATAGCTAATAGCTAATAACTTGTCAGGCGCAAAGAACGTACTGGAAACCGAAGAGATTTCAACGATGGCCTTTTAATAAGGAACAAAAAGGGCAAGGCAGAAAGCACGAAGAATGGCACCAAACAAGGGTAAACTAAACTAGGAGAAAACTGTGGCAGAGTGAGAGCAAATAACACACAGAATCTTGCACGCTAATAGAAACCAAACGGGGTGGCTTGGGTAGTCCGAAATGTTCATTAGCCTAAGCTGTAGAACGGACAATGAGCTTGTGGATAAACGGGGTTATTATAGTGTGGTGACTGATTTGGACCAGGTGTGGATGATCAGTAAGTTGGAGAGCTGCTTGGAGTAATTGGAGGGTTTGGCGAGGGTGTGGCTGGTGGATTCCTGACATAACTATATTATATACGGTGGAACCTCGGAGCTCGCGAGGGTTAGGGACCAAGACCGGTCGCGAAAATTTTTTTGATAAAACCTTTTGATACGCCCCTTCCAACCCAGTAAAAACCCAAAGAACACTATACGAAATTGATTTAAATGAGTAAATAACACTATTTTACTCCATAACACTTAATTATTAGACAATTTTAATGAGATAAACCTTGATTAGAAATGTTAAAACTAGCGTTTTGAGCAGCTCGCGGTTGCTCACGAGCCGATCTGAATGAGAGTCGCCGGTCGGAATGAAAGTCGCGAGCATGCGGGGTCGCGAGCGCTGAGGCCGCGAGCTCCGAGGTTTCACTGTATAACTATAATAGCTAATGATAGCTAATAGATAGAGCGAACAGATTGCTGCGTATGGTTTTACATGGACACATAGATGACCTAAAGGATAGATTAATTTATTGAGTCATTTATTGCTCAGTCATTTTTAGGACATTTTAATGTTCTATGAAATATGAAAGTTTTTTTCTTTGTCATCCCAAGGAATTTCTTTCCTTATCAGTTTCATCTCAGGGAGGTTGCTCATTAGGGTTGTAAATCCATGTTCAGTTGTCTCGAGAGCTGTTTTTTTGGTTTTTTTCTTGTTTACTGTTGAGAAAAATATGCCATACAAAAAATACCCTGAATTTAATTAAACGTTTATAAGTGGTATTTATGTAAGCTTTTGAATTATTCACACGGATGTAAGAGAGGAACGATCTAAAGAGCAGCAATTATTATTATTATAAATATTTTTTTTTTATTAGCTCTCCTACATGCTAACTGAGTCAATCATTTGTCTTTCGGTGGAGTCAGGAAAAAGTCTTTTACAATTTTCTTACACTGTTGACTTCTCAAACTAACTACATTGTAAATTGCTAGAATGAATAGATAAGATACTGTGTGCAAAAGAGGAAACCTTTATTTTTTCCAGAGCAGTCTTCGACCAGGTGATAGGATTTCCTAATGTGTGAACATCTGTTTTCAGTTCTCCAGCTCATTGAATTGCTTTGTAGTGAATCAAATCATTTGGGATTGTCATTTTAGGCAGATAAATAAGAAAACGGTGAAGAAACCCATTTGAAAACGCACTGCTTTTACTACTAGGTGCTTTGTAATGTTGGGGCTGCACAGGGAAAGTGCCTTATAGATTAACCTTTTTATAGATGACTAGGAGTTCGTATTGATTTTATTGTTCATTGCTGGAAGGTTGACTGGAAGAAATTTCAGAGGGTTTTTTCTTTCTTTTACCTGAAAATAAATGACCAGCCTCACTTTGATCAATAATGAGTGTGAAAGATCAGAAATGTATAAACATACTACATACATGTTCTTGTTTTGGGAGCATCCGTGTTATGTAACAGCATATTGGCGGTTCCAGGGAAAAGACCTTCTCTCAGTACTTGGTCTTATAAACATCAATGGCATGATAAAGAGATGGAGCGGAGAAGGGAAAGGATGGAAGAGTGATTTTGTGACCTTGGAGCACAAAGATGAAAGGTTTTTTTGGCAAGAGGGAGTAGCAGCATGGCTTCTTCTCTGCTGCTGTATCTAGGGACACTGGTCACAGAGACGAAAGGATGGAGTGACGACAGCAGGCTATAAGCGAGTGGAGAGGAGGAGGGGTTGGAGAGCTGCTGTCTGACCCAGGTGCTAGGCAACTAGCTTTGCATGTTCCCGAGTTGCTCTCTTTTTTTTCTTCCATCACTTTGATAAATTGGCACATTGATTATCAGATCTTAAGTGTATTTTGCTACAATGTCTCTCTGAGTTCTTGGTAGGGCAGTAATGACAATATAATTTGTCCAAGAACAGAGATTTTTCATGTCTTTTCTGGGTGGCTAATTAAATGACTGGTTTATACAACCAATTTCTGCTTCACGCAAATTTGTGAAATGCGAAGTTATTTGACAGCTGTTGCTGGTGATCAAGGCAGCAGACAGTTTAAAAGTGTTTGTGCATGTGTGTACATTTTATTGGGGCTGTAAAGGTTGTAAAATTTGGCAGAAGTACTAAGCATTGCTGGATCTCTCTGCAACCCTAAAAACCTCCAGCAGAGCACACTTCAGAAGGAAATGAGATCTCTCCAAGGCCTTCATAAGAGAACCAGACACCAGCTTCACCATGCCAACAAAAACTCATCAAAGACCGCAGTCATAGCACCGTGTTCAGTATCTCGCTGGGTTTTTGGGTTTTAGCCTTAAGGGCTATGAAGAACAGAGCTGGATGAGTCATGGTCTGACGGGGTCAAGAGGACGCGGTGCTTCTTAACACAGTCAGCTGTACAGAGTCCTGATTTGCACACTGGTGATTATGAGTTTCGAGATCGGCAATTACCATTATGGGCTCCAGCAGCAGGTCTTATCAGGGGTAATTACGCTGTACAGTTAACCGAAGGGAATCCATTTAGTGGCATAAACCTTTGACTCTGGGTAATTTGCAAGAAGTTGCCAGTTGACAGAATCTCGTTTGGAGGGTATAAGTTGCCGATGACTGATTTTACTTTTCAGCCCACCACTGTTGTAAAGAGTGATTATTCTTTTTTAGCATAGTTTAATGTGTCTCACTCTGTGGGTTTTCTTTTACACTATGTGAACATTTCCTGTCACTAGTTTCTAAAATTCCAATGAAAATCACAGAGATGACACCCTTTCTCAATTAATTTAAATGAACTGTAGCTCTTGACCTGTATGTGTTTTATTTTTGCATTGTGCTGCTGCAAAATGATCGATAAGTTGCGTAAATTCAACAGGTGTACAGGTTTTTTTCTAATAAAGTGCCCAGTAAGTAAGTAAGTGTAAAAAGTAAAAATATTCAATGGTGAATATAAGAATAAAATATTTGTAACTTTCTGAAATATGTGAAAAAAGAGGGGAAAAAAGGAAGTTCGGATACAGAATCAACATATGTCAGCTGTGCTCACTCAGATTCCTGTTCATGGCAGAAGGGCAGTCTTTTGCTTTTGTAACCTATTTGGCTTGGCATGTTGTGTGTTCTGAAATGTTTTTCTGCTCATCACTGTTGTGAAGAGTGAGTATTTGTGTTCCTGTTAGGCTGAACCAGTAATCAAACACCTTCCTGTCAGATCAAACCAGTCTGGCCATTTTGTTGTTGTTTTTTTGCACTTTTTTTTTTTTTTTTTGTAAGTATGAGAAGATAAGTTGTTTTTAAAATATTTAAACAACCGAGTTCTATTAGTCATGCTGTAATCGTGGTGACTAATAAAACATTTCTCCACTGTTCATGAATTTTATTTGCATGTTTTTACTTAATGCACTGCTGCCACATGATTGGTTGATTGGATAGTATGAAATTGTGATGGGTGACTGTAAGGTCTTATTTATACACAAGTTAAAGCACAAATTGCTGCTTTTATTTTTCTTATTGTAGCAAGTATGTGTTGACTGAGGTAAATCTAGTGTTTTAAAACTGTGATTTGACACATCATTAGTCTTTTGCAGAGCCAAAATCTGAGTAAAATTGATACCTTTGGTTCATTCCTTACTTGGGTGATATAATTTTACAGAAGCCATAATTAAACAAATGTCTTGGCTGATGGGAAAACGGTTTAATTTATTGATTTTAAAAGTGGCAACAGAAAAGATAAACAAAACCTCTACGGAGTCCATGTACTAATATTTTTATAGTGTCAAGAACCGAGAGCAGGCTCCAGGTAAATTGCTATATAATGATATAAATATTTAACCAAACAAATCGCATTTGCAGTACTATTTCATTATTCTGGTTGCTGCGCTATAGCTCTGGGCTTTGGGGAAATCTCATCTATAAAACTAAAATGCTGCCACCCATGCTTGTTTTACTGATTCAATTGTGTTGCCAGTGCAATCAGACCATACTAGCTGGAAGTGGACTGAGGCTTAAGCAGTTTTAGAAGTGATTTTTTTGTTTTGTTTTGTTTCACAGCCGTGTCCGAATGCTTTGTCCTCACCTGTCTTAATGAACCACACCAATAAGAAGGGCTTGAGTCAGACAGTCTAAATGTGGAAGTACCGTACTAGTGTTTGCCTCCTATCCTTATTCTAAACTTCTCAGATCACTGCTCAACCTTCAGCGTTGTGGAAATTAAGGGTCTAATGTTGGGCTGCAGCTATTGATTATTTTAGTAATCAAGTATTTTACCGAATAGTCCATCAATTAATCGAGTAATCGGATAAGAAGTTATTTTCCTTTATTAAAGAGCAATTCTAAATATACAAGAGAAAATAAGACAGGTCTTTTTTTAAACGAACATTCATTTTATTTTCCTTTTTTAGAAAAATATACATTTTTACTGCTGAAATTGCGGACAAGAATATCTGTGAAAACTAAACCTATTTGGTGCATTTAATTGCAATATTACATCAAAATACAAATATCTAAATAAAAATTTATAATCAAAAATATAAAAACTTAGTTTAAAATTTAAATTACTTTAAAAAGGTAAATGCACTGTATGTTGTTTTTTATTTGTTTTAGTTTGAAATGATTCCAAACTTTGGAAACTTTTTGTCGTTTTCTTTTGCCTGAATTTTCCCTCACCCCCTCTGTAGTGCCATAAAGCGTTACACATTGAAAATGAAACAAACTACAATCGGTAGAATCGCATGGTATCAAACTAAGCCTCCGATCCCTGGAGAGAACTGTGTCTAACAGTCAGCTCTGGAGACGACGGAACAAGACAGATGAAGCAGGGGAGCCTCGTTCATACACCAACAGCTCCAAACTTCAGGCTGACAACATGGTTACCGGTGGCTGCACCAGAAATGGATGTTTATAAGAAATAAAGTCGTAATTGAAAGAAATTAAGGCAGAAAAAACATGTGAATTGCGCAAAAAAAAATTGGGCAAACCTTTTTTCTTTTAATGTGGCAGAAATGGACTTCCATACAGCACACAAGATGCTGCAGAATGAAAAATCGAGGAACATGGAGAAAACGGCAGGGGAGAGGAGAAGATTCAAGCCGAAGAAAACGAAACATTTGTTTTCAAATGTTAATTTGGAATAATTATAGATTGGATAATTGGGATAATTTAGAACTAAAACATAAAGAAAACACCATACAGTGCCTTTAACCAGTGCGTTGATTTTTTTTTTTTTATGTATATATTTGTATTTGAATTTTGATGTAACATAGCATTTAGTATTGCTATAATTCTTATTCGATTACTCGATTAATGGATGGAATAACCGATAGAATACTCGATCGCTAAAATAATTGATCGCTGCAGCCACAGAATAAATGCATGTGCAGATAGGTGTATGTATTAAAGGAGCAAACCTCAGACAGCGAATTTGTATACTATAATCATTTCCATCATATATGACCTTTATTTGTAAGCAACATATTTTGATATTATATACTTAATTCATTGGTCAGAGGATTTACCCGGTTAATTATCCCCAGGACATTTAGCAGGCTGTGTTCATCTCGGTGCTCATCCCTTGCAGTGATTTTAAAACAATATTTAAGATCTCACTTTTGGTGGTCTTGAAAAATGAATGACCCTTTGAGTTTATATGTTTAAATCTGCTCTATGCATATTTTAAATCCACTGTGGATTTCACAGTGCATGAGCGATTCATCCATCTTTTCTTGCTGTTCTTGGCAATTTTTTTTTATTTCTCCTTAGTTCTATGCTTTTTCATTCTTTCTGTCTTCCTTTAACAGCTTCAGCAATCATGTTTACACAGTTCAACCGAGACGCGACGAACGAGACTTTGCCTTTCACAGCTTATTAAGGGAAACGAAAATATCCCCGATTCTCCATTTTAAATTGTTCTCTTGTACCTCTTGGTCACACAATGTACCATGCTGTTTCCCAGAAAACCATTTAGACCACACCTTTTGTGGAATATGATTGCTTTGCAATTACAGGCCATATATTACATAAGGGCCTATTATATACATCAGTAGTACAAGAGTGCAAAGCACCTTCTAAACTAAACATAAGCCAGGCGAGTAGCTCTTTTTATCAGATCATTTGTAAGCTCTTTATGTAGAGTATCCATCATATAATTCCTATAGGTTAATGATATACACTGTAGAGGTCCTCTCAGAGGACTACTCAGTACAATTTAGGATTGATAATTACCTCATTATGAGCATGTGTTTCTCCTGTTTGCCAGGTTTTTCAGGATTTTTGTGGATACTGTAGGAAAAAGTCAGCTCAGAAGTTATAGCTCAGTGGTGATGTTGGACTTCTGATCCGAATGACGCTAATTCAAATCCCAGCACCACAAACCTACTACTGTTGGCCATGTGAGCAAGGCCATTAACCCCTCAACTGCTCAGTTGTATTAATAACATAACTCCAATTCGCTCTGGATATGTCCAAATGCCATAAATGTAAAAGTGTCTCAGGGTTTCATTATTGTACAAGGGTTTGACTTTGACCAAAGAATATCCTTTTTTTTTTACTTTGTTGCTGTACTTAAATAAATTTTTCTTGTGTACTTTATCAGAGTATTTTTATTTTGGGAAATATTTACTTTGGTACGTTAAACGCGTAACATCGTACTTTTCACTCCACTACATTTCATAAAAACATGCCGTTCATCACTATGTATGAAGTGAATACATAAATCATAACCTGTCACGGGACTCCAACATAACCACACTGTTCTGGTAGGAGTGTGTGTGGAGTACGGGTCTCACTGAGTGCCTGTAACAATAGAAAACTTTTTAAAACAAATTTTTAAAAATGTATTTCAATATCGATCATAAAGTTCTTTTACTTTTGAGAATTTACTTTCAAAAGCAAGTTCTTTCAATTGCTAAAGTAAAAAAAGTCCTTATTTTTTTTTTAAGCAAGGGCATTGTACAGTGTTATTTAAGCAAAGGAATGGTATGCTTCGTCTGCCACGATTTTATTTTGTGTAGTCTTGAGATATGACAAGGAAGTAAGAATTTTATTATACACAACAATGAAAATCTTTTGACTTGATATTGAATCAAGTACATAATTATGTTGGGAATTCACAGAGCCTAGGTTCAGCTTCCCAACTTTTATGAATTACCTTTCCTTCTGAAAAGCTAATAGATAAACATACACAATAACCTATTCATATCAAATGCAATCTTCTTCAAGACAGGTTTGATTTAGATTGTTGTTAGATTTTTTTCAGTTAAAGGAAAACTTTAGCAACTATATTACGTGTAAGATATGTCAAACTGTTGCCATTAACAGTGCTAGGTGTTGTTCAGTATTTCAGACACTTAATAGCATTTATATTTATAAAAACAGGGAAGTTGTTGCTGAGCTACAAACAGTAGCAGCCATTTTGAAGCCAAATCACTTTTTTACCCTCTGCTTATACAGTAGTTAGGTATTGTTATACAGAGACATTACATTAGGAAAGTGTGGCTTTTTAATTTACAATATGTTTTAGAGTCAAAGGTGTTATTGGTTTGTCATGGCGTTTTGTATTGCATGCTAAAAGCGTGTTAGCTACATTTGCGGTCTGATGTAAATACCGGGCCGTGCTCAAATCACATCTCAATTTAGGGATCAGGCAGATTTTTTTTGGCTCTGTTTGGAGATACAGTATGAATGCGTAAACAGGAAACTCTTATTTTGATTAGAGACCAGCCAGTTCGCATCATCGCAAAATTTGTGTTTTTGAGATTTGGAGACTTTGTTTATGTATCCCCAAGAAACTGTAACCATGTGTTACAGTATCTCAGAAAGTATCTTCTCAAGGGACAATACTATAGAAACTTGGATATATTTTAGAGTAGTCAATGTGCAGCTTGTATAGCAGTACAGATTTACCGTCCTCAGGAATTAACACAACATACTGCCATTCAGTCAGTGCTCAGACCATATGCCACACACTGCAACAAGTCAGTTTGCATGGCTGGTATCCCAGAAGGAAGCCTCTTCTAAAGCTGGCTCACAAGAAAACTCGCAAACAGTTTACCGAAGAAAACCTGTCCAAGAGCATAAATTACTGGAACCATGTCCAGTGGTCTAATGAGACTAAGATAAACATGTTTGGTTCAGATGATGTCCAGCATGGTCTGGTGAGGACTACCAAGAAAACTGTGTCTTGCTTACTGTCAAGCATGGTGGTGGTAGCATCATGGTCTGGGGAGCTGCAGTTCAGTGAGGGGATTATTGATTCCAACATGTACTGAGACATTCTGAACCAGAACATGATGCCCCTCCCTTCAGAAACTGGACCACTTTTGTGAGATAGTGTGTGTGTGTGTGTGTGTGTGTGTGTGTGTGTGTGTGTGTGTGTGTGTGTGTGTGTGTGTGTGTATTATATCTATATATATATATATATAGATATAGATATAGATATATAAATAATATTATAGTATATAGTTATAATAGAGAATGGTTTATAATCACACTATCCAGTGTCACCCAGATGTGGAAATGTATCCTTTTGAGTCTGGTTCCTCTCAATGTTTCTTCCGCTTTCCACCTCAGCGAGTTTATACTTGCCACATTTGACCCTAGTTTGAGATTTATTACTGGATTTTTTTTTAAAGCCGCTTTATGGGAATTTTTCATTTCTTAAAAATGCTATTTAAAGTATGTGTGTGTCTTGCTGTTTTGATGGCTCACTATATTGTGTTTCTCTGCAGGATATGAGAAGACATGTCATGATGACTCTACTGGACACTGAACAGTCATATGTGGACTCTCTGAGAACGCTGATTCAGGTACAACAGCTCTATTTTATAGCCTCTTTTTTTTCTTCTCTTTATATGTCTCTCTCCTCTCCTTTTTTCAGTATCTCCTTTTATACTTCTTTCTCTCTTCTTTTGGCTTCCACAAGGAATTCACTTGCACTCTTTGACCCTGGTATATAACAGTTTACTTTAATAAACCTGTTAGAGTTGTGTGTGTGTGTGTCATAGAGAGAGATTAAGAAAGCCGGCAATCCATTGTAAGGTGTTCCTGACCCACGGGCTCTTTCAGCGTGTGTATCGCTGTCGCGTCACCATGGTTACGTCGGGTTTGGCCCGAGATGCTGCGGCAGTTAAACGTTTCCCATCACTGCACAATCGCAGCAGCGATTAGTGGCCTCGGTCTGTTTATCAGCTTTAAATCAGCCCTGTGCGCAACGTCACTCAGTTTAAGCACTAAATAGAGCTCACGTGGAGAGACAGGCGCTCACGCCGCTTTCAGCGAGGCCATGTACCAAAAAAGAATAATTTTTTCATCGTGAAACGTTTTCATTGGACAGACGTATTTGTCAAAAAAAATTATAATTATGCACTCATTCATTTACCTTTTGCCTCCTTTAAAAGGGTCATGGTGTACCATAACAGTGGTTTATATTTTCTTATGCAGGTCTGGTTTTTGTGGCCTCAATCCAGTAGCACACGCCCGATAAAGCTCTAGCTTTAGCGCAGCAGAAAGGCACTTTAAAAGGTGCCCAAGGCCACTTTAACCGACTCCTTTCCAAATAGCTAGTTTCTAAGTAACTGCTAGCAAACTAGCATGATCCCAGAATCCATCCAAGAGAAAAGAGGTACCTATTAAACCTCTCAGTTCTGGCCATGTGAGTTTGGAGGTGCTTTCAAACCAAAGCAATCCTCATTTTATGTTACTTGAATTTATGTCTAGTTTCTGTGCATGTTCTCTCCAAGTTTGTGTGTGTTTTCTCTGGTTTTCTCCTAAAAACATTCTGGTCGGTGGAATGGGAAATTGTCTGGAGATGTGACTGACCGGATGAATGTGTGATTGCATGGCTTCTTGTGATGTATCGGAGGAAATGCTTTACTCTTTCCTCATCTTTTTTCCGATTTGTTTCCTTTTACATTTATTTAAACAAAATAAAACTAGTTAGCAAGCATATTTTATCATAAATAACAAGTAATGGACAAAGTACAGCATACATGCACTAAAGCAAAAGTACACACACCCTGCTTGAATATTATTCCAATAAAAGTATTTCTTTTCTTTTCTATTTGAAGTACAAAAGTCGTTGTATTAATCCATTAATCCTTTTCTATGAGAACTGCTGTATATTTGAATATTTGATGCATCTCAAGTATCTTTCTGCGCATTATAATTTTTTTAGGAGAGCGTTGCACACTGTTACACACACTGTTACACACTCTGAGAGAACCCTTACAGTCATAATAATCTTTGAGTTACATTTGTGGTCACGTGATTAGTTGTCATGTGACACCGTTTATGTATTCGTTTAAATGTAGCGAGGACGGGAATATTTTTCTGAAATGTAGTGGAGCAGAAAGATATTATGCATTACAATGTAGTGAAGTAAGTTTCTCCAAAATGAAAATACAGTCAACCCCCGATAATCTGCTGCTCGGAAAATTCACGGGTTCTCATTTGGAACCTGACTAACAGCAAGTTGCGGATTATCTCAAATTTCGTGGGACCAAATGTTCAGGAACATTACATATGTTTTCAACACAACATATGTTTTCATGTAACAAATTCATAAACATATTTTTTTAACACATTATTGTGTTAAAGTGACATAATGTCTAGATGAATTCACTAAGGTACCATAGGGGCTTCATGGGTGCGTCCAAAATTAGCAGATTTTCTGATCTCATTACGTTCTAAGAACCCCCGTGATTTTCGGGGGACCACTGTACTCTAATAAACACGCTAAAAATACCTTTGATCATGATTGATCTGGTCATTTGAATTATGTATTGCAGAACTTTTGCATATTTTGTCTTAGCGGCCTGAGACAAAAATGTGTCAGTCATGTTTCATTAAAACATAAGGCCACATTAATCCAGAAAACGTGTCTGTGTTGAAACATGCTCTAGTGTAAAAATAGAACATTTATTCTAGACAGTAAAACTATACATGATTGTTTTTATGGCCGGAAAGAAAGAAATAAAACATCCCACCAGGTATTTTCTTTGCTGGAAGTATATTTAAAAGAAATATATTGTATCTGTACAAGAGATTATCAGAGAAAATCATTTGTAATATTTTATACTACTGTTCTTGAGATTTTATTACACATGTTGTGGAGTGTGTGTGTGTATATATAAAAAAAAAACAGGTTTATGAATTAGAAAAACAAGTAATACATGTTTAATGAGGAAATACTGCAGTATTTATGAAACACTGCATTATTTATTATCTGTGCAGGCTCACACCAGAAACCCCCTTGAGTTTAGTTGAACAGTGAAGCAGAAATGTATTGATGCATTTTTTTTGTTTGTTTTTGTTTTTTGGATATGAATAAATCTTTAAAATGATAAGCTTTAATTCAGTCTAACATTCTTACTCACAAGAAGGCATGTTTTAATAACATTTCTAAGATTGGTGACCACAAGTCACCAATCTTGTGGTCATTTTAGTTTTTTTTTCTTCTTATAGCTGTTATTTATGATAGATTAGCTATTTTTATGTATAGATATGACTGTGGTACTTGTGGTAACTGGTGCAATTTGATGATAAATCTTTGCAGAGCTACATGAAGCCACTGAAACAGCCGGATAACTCGCTGCTCTGCGATCCGTCTCTGGTGGATGAGATGTTCTACCAGATCCCTGAAATCCTGGAGCACCACGAGCTCTTCCTGGAGCAGGTGATCACCTGTGTTAATGACTGGCACGATCGCCAGACTATCGGTGACCTCCTGGTTCAGTCGGTGAGTAAAGATAATCTTTTTTGAGAGGTTTTGGAATCTTAATTTGTTTTTTGAGTGCATGGGGTTTTGTTTTAGTTTATTTGTCCCTGGGACCAGCAGCATCTTAAAGGTCATCTCTTAAGGCTTTCTTATAGGATGGGCAGGGTAAGTATTAGCAAAAATATAGAAATAATAAGTTTTTAATTCCAGTCACTGGTTCCCTCTCATACCTGCTAATGTCTCAGGCCTGTCTAATGAAAAAAATTAATTTATTACAGTTTTAATTCTTTTGTTTGATGCATATAAATAAATGTCCTTCAATTCACTGTATTGTAAAGTACTTTAATGCTATAGCTATTAGGCATCCTTTTTTATTCCACCATGTGCATTGGTCGAGGTGATTTTTCATTGGCATGAATCAAGGGCATACATTTCTTTCCTTTTTTTTTTTATTTTTTTTTTATTTATTTTTTTTTGCACTACTGCAATAAGATGTCCTATAACTTTTGTTAGCCTAGTCATTACATATTCCTTGAGGCCTGACTTGCTCAGTAGAGGCCCCTAGTGGTCATTATTTATCCTCAGCGATATCTTTCTTTATATTGGAAGCGGTTATAATGTTGGTTTATTTATTAAACAAAGGTTGTGTTTTCAAAATGTATGACCAAAAATATTTGGACATACGACTATTACTTCCAAGGTCAGATGAATGCACACAATTACAGAGATTGCATTTGTGCGCTGTGGTGGTAGAATTTCTTTCACTGGAAATAGGAGGTCCTCTCCAAACGTGTTCCAGCATGACTATTTCTCTGTGGAAAGTGGTAGCTCAGTGGTGAAGATTTCGGACTTTTCAGCAAAAGGGTGTGAGTTCAAATCCCTGCCGCACTAAGATACCACTGAGAAAAGACCATGATTGTGAATGATCTGCTCAGGTGCTTAACTCTCAACTGCTTGATTGTAAGATGCTCTGGATAAAGGTGTCTGCTAAATGTCATAAATGTGTGCAAAGCGACGTCCATGAATGATCTCATTAATGACCTTTACTCATGACCTCATTGTGACTGAACCAGATGCATTCCAAAGTCTATATATATATATATATATATATATATATATATATATATATATATATATATATATATATATATATATATATATATATACATTTAATAAATAGTGTAGTCAGGCTATATAAACCCACGCAACCAAACACTAACCAATGCTTCTATGTCATCATTGACGGTGTGATTACCGGAAAGTAGCACAAGCTTTGACACAGAGCTTTACCAAAAAGCATTCTAGGTCCTTTGAAGCTCAAGTACCCAGCATAAAATCAATACACAATGTACACAGTGTGTCATTACATAGCTAAACATATCGAGAGAAAAGAAAAGCAGCAGCACAGTCACTAGCACAGCAATATTTTGTGCAATGCAAGGATCCTTTACACATTATAACAACAGATTTGTTTACATTTCTGACTCAAATTTCAGAATAGAAAAAAACCCCTTTCATTTTGTTTTGAGCACTTTGCTCAAAATCATCGAATCTAATCTAAAAAAAAAAAAGTGCGAATCTAATGTTAAAACTTTTTTGCGAAGTTTAATTGCAATTTCTTTCCGATGGCTGCCCCGATGTTACAAAATGTAGCATCACAGCAGTTTTCTTCTGTTTTCTTTTTTAATTACAGTAAGTCATACTAAAGTACCTAAAGCACAGTCTTAATCTGATCTATATCTCATTTTTATTGTGCATGGGAATCTTCAGCAAGACATAGTCGTAACTTATAGTCACCAAGCAAGCTCGGGTTGATTAACTAAAATATGTGACAAGGGAATATGACATACAATTAATTTCCACTGAGTTGTTTTTTTAAAATAGAAGTCATCTCTCCAAGCAAAGAAATGGCCACTGCCGAAAAAATGTGCTTAGGTTAAATTTGGAAATCTGAATATTTTTTTTACCTCTTTCTTCGAAAGTGCTTCTCCATTAGTGATGTTGTCATCAGTCATGGCACTCATTATCCATTACCGTTTTGGAATTAGAGCAAAGAGCGGGTGGGGAGAGAGTCAGTCGGGCTGGAGCCTCTAAGTTCTCTTCATGCTCTTGTACAGGTTTTGAGTGCTGCCGTGGTTCTTCTTATGCTCTCCTGAGTATGGTCAGAAGACACCTCTGTGTCTGCTATTGAATCCATAGGGAGCCATTTTGTTTATATATAACCTTTTAATAGACACTCAAAATGCTTATATACAAAGGCAATTACATAAAGTAGCCTGCATTCGTACTTAAGCAATAGGTAAAAGAACCTTAATGGGAATTGGCTTATGGCTTAAAAGTTATGTGCTGATGTCTATATAATTAGGTTTTTATTATTATTATTGCTGTTTATTTATTATAATTTAGGTGGCCACCTAAGGGCCAATATTAACAGTTCTTATTATGATTATAGATAAACATACTGTCTTGAATATTTTAATTTTGAATAGCATTTAGGTTCAAAACTTTTACAAGGTAATGTAAAATTTGCAAAATAGAGCTAGAGATGAAGACATTAGAATTTTTCTACCACTCAAGCACAGTGTACTATAACTTTGTCATTTAAATAGTATAAAATATGTTATGAATAATTAGCAGTGGTGGACAGCAATGAAGTAAATGTAATTGCTTATGGTACATAAGTAGCTTTTTTTGCGTATCTGTATTTACTGAAGTATTTCCATTTGGGGAGACTTTCACTTCAACTTCTCTACATTTTAGAGTCAAATATCTTGAACTACATGTAGCGATCATTTGTTCCTTTTTATGTACAAGTGAATACAAATGTAACTGGTCAAGCACGCAGCAAGCAACCAATCAGGGTAGAGCGCGTTGAACTTGTTTTACTTATTACCAACATACAGTTCAGCATCATTTCAACAGAAAGCAGAACATTCTGAGAGGAATAAATGGTGGAAGAATCTCCTGACTCGAACTCGCCACATCATCTGTGGCCTTATTTGCTAAATATTTGGTAAAATATTTGAAAATAAGTTTTTGGGCTAATGAAAATTGTAATAAATATCAATCAGTGTTTGACTCATTGATATTATTCTATTAATAGACTGGTGTGCTGAGAGTAACATTAGAGTCTTTTCGTATAAACTAGAGTTGATAAAGCAAAAAGTCTTGTGACGAAAATGATTTTAGGAACATTATAGCCTTTATAAATCCTACTATGTTGGATATTTAAGTAAATTTGAAAGAAAATTATTTTACTCAAGTGAAAGTTTAAAAGGAGCACTTTTACAGGATTAATATTTTACTTAATGATTCTCTTCTTTAACTTTGTGTACTTTGTCCACCACTTATAATTAGCATTGGAGAGTTGATTTACTGCAAACGTAAAAAATATAAAATGTATCCTCTTATACCAGTCATTATTCATTAACATTTAGTACCTTTTATTTATTACAGTTGCATATAATGTTTTGTAACATTCATAAATTAGCTCCTATTACACTTAATACAGACTTTTTCAGCCATACGAGGTTCTACCCCAGACAGTTAGCACAAATTTGGAGGAACACAAAAAAACCAGCATGTCGATGCCCCTGTACACAAAGCTAGATATATCTATGGGTTAGAGTGAGAGATCTTAATTGGTCTGCTATAAAGCTCTGACCTCAACCCTACTGAACAACTTTGGGATTAATTATTATCATTCATTCATTCATTCATTCATTCATTCATCTTCTCCCGCTTATCCGTAATTTGGGTCGGGGGGGGGGCAGCAGTCTAAGCAGATTCCCCAGACACTTCTCCGTGTCCAGGGATCGGGCTGTCAGGGCCCCCGCCTTCGACTGCTGCCCAATCCTCTCAGCACCGGTCCCTTACGGTCCCTCCTGCAGGTGGTGAGCCCACAGAAAATTAATTATTATATATCATAATATTATGTAGGGTATTATAATAGCTAATGGGGACTAAATGTGGAGGTCCAATAAAAGCACAAACGAATCTTCTGGTTAAGTGTCCACAAATGTAATTGATTAATGCACTAGTTTTATTTATTTATTATTTATTTTACATTTAGTCCCAATTTGCTCTTATAATTTCTTAGGAAGATGTTCCACTAGATTTTGAAGTGTGTTTGTGGATATTTGTGTTCATCATCCACAAGGGTATTACGAAAAGCAGGTACTGAAGTAGGGTGAGGAGGCCTGGGGTGCAGTCAGCATTCCAATTCATCCCAAAGGTTTTCAGTAGGGATGAGATCAGAGCTGTATAGCGCAAGGGGTTATATGGTCATATTTTCTCGACCTTGTGAGATCTCTGGCTGCTGCATTCTGAACTAACTGAAGCTTGTTTATTAATGATGCAGGACATCCACTTAGTAATGCATTACAATAGTCCAGTCTGGAGGTCATGAACGCTTGGATGAGCTTCTCTGCATTAGATATAGATAACATGTTTCTTATCTTACCAATATTTCTAAGGTGAAAGAAGCCTGGTTTTGTAACATGGTTAATATGATTTTTAAAAGACAATTTGGTGTCTAAAATAACTCCCAGGTCTTTTACTGTTGAACTAGTAGTTACAGAACATCCGTCTAAATGCAGGTTGAAATGCTGGACTTCTGTGTACTGGTTTTTGGGCCGATTAGCAAAATCTCTGTCTTATCAGAATTTAATAATAAAAAGTTTTAATTCTTTAACACACAGGGGCATTGCCATGCTGGAACAGGTTTGGGTTTAAATGTGGTTTATGGGTTTATGTGAATGCAAAATTTTATTACAGCGCATTTTAAGACGCCTGTACAATTTAATGCCTCCAGCTTTGTGGTAACAGTTTGGAAAAGAACCACATCTAGCAGGGAAGGAAAGGTGACCCAATACTTTTGGCAATGTCGTGTAATATGTTAATAACATTAAAGTTATAGATATTTAATAACCATGTTGGTGTTTAAGGAATGGCTTTTTCATATTAATTTAAAGATAATGTGAGGAAATGACATTTCATTGCTGCTATAACACAAATAAAGGAAATGTTCCAGGAAAACAAATGTGATAATTGTACTTGTTCGCATATTGCTGTTGTATAAAAGGAAAAACTGTAGGACATTTTTCTCTTCACTATTCTCCTCTTGTAACATGTCTTGTTGTGCATTATTCCTAAGAAAGAGGCTCAGAAGATCAGTTTTAAATCATTTAATACAAGAGTCCAGGGGAATCATGGTACAATTGTTACTTATCCTTTATATTTATTTTGTTATCAACTGTAAGTATGACTGACTATGGACAGTTTAAAACATCTTTTTAATCATCTGATTGTGGTGTTGAAATTTCTGAATACCTCATCGACAATGTTGAATCAGATGGAAGTAAAATGTTTGCGGAGAAAAAAAAACTCAGCTCTTAACAAATCAGGATTTTTTTCGGCAGAAAATCGTACAAAAAAATCAACTTACGAAATTATTTAAAAAACAGAAGGTCGGCATGTTTGAAAATAACTTGAAAAGCCTTTAACTGATTCAATGGATGTTCAGGTAGGATGTGCGGGAGGAGGAGGCAGTGTTAAATAATGCATCAAGTAGAAAATGGCACCGTTTGAATCAAAGCCTTTGTGTGTATGTGCCCTTTTTACATTTTGCCGAGCTTATGAGACATTGCTTGTCTTATTGAAGCTTATAAGCTGTTCCCTCCTGTTCCAGCATGTATATATTACTTACAAGATGTATATAATTTTTGGTTTTTACATCCACAATTTTGTAATTATTTGATCCCAATCGCTTGGCGTTCATTTTAAATTGAAAGGAATCCATATTTAGCCATGTGAGAAACGCCTTAATTAAGACTAAAATCTATGAGTTCAGACTGGTGCAGCAGAAAAGGACACATTTCATGATAGATGATGTTAAAATCGTCTGTGTCTGGGAGTTATAAGGAAAAATCTCCTGTTCTCCTGTCTGGATAGGAAGAAAGGGCACTTTCTGTCCTAGTGTTTTGTTATAAAGTTTGAAAGGAGGCAGGCTTCACATGTCATAGTGAAAGAATGTGATTGCTCCACCCTCCCTGGTTGGTAGCTGTTCTGTGATAAGGAGAGAAAATGTAGAAAATCACAACAACAACAAAAAAGAGGAAAAAAATTAAGTTAAACAATTAAACTTTTTACAAATTCATGCTTTTGGAAAAGCATGCCCAATTCCAACACATAGTGTACATATAAATGTTTTTTTGTCTTCTGATGATATTGATTTAGTTCATTCCTCTGTATGAAGTCTTCATTTCTTTTCTTTTTTTCTTTCAAGAAAGAAACCAACAAAAGGTTTTAGACACCTGACTATAAGAATTTGTGTGCATTTTGAACATTATTATTCCGCATTGGGAAGAGGTTTATGGATGTGGTGAGAGAACAAATGCAGGTGGTTGATTTGAAAGAGGCAGATGTAGAGGAAAAAGGGGTATGGAGACGGATGATCCGCTTTGGCGACACCTAATGGTAGCAGCTGAAAGTAATAATAAAAATAACATTCTGCATTTAGTTCCCACTTGTTCTTAGTCAATTCTGGTACTGTTGTAGGTCAGTCAATGATGTAGGGTAAGGAAACCTGTGGTGACTACAGCGTTCCAGTTTATCCCAAGGCATTCAGTAGAGTTAAGCTCACAGCGTTAAAGCAGGTCACTCAAGATCTTGTGCTCCAACCCATGTAAACCATATGTTCGTTCATCTTGCTTTGTACAAAGGTGCATTGTCATGCTGGAACAGGTTTGGCTCAACTGAAGGAGGAATTTGATGCTACATCTTTCACAGTTACCGCATCTCAAAACGTCCTATTGAATTGCGCCTTCACTTTTGTTTGTAACCACATAAAGCTGGGAGAATTAGGGTCACCCAATTCTTTTGTCCATATAGTGTATAATTTTTTTATAGGAAATGTCTATTGATTACAGGCAGAAGCAAAGAAGAAGGTAATATGGATGCTTTTTTTCACAATAAATATTCAGAACACTGTTTATCCATATTATCATATCTGTGCTTATTTTTTTATAAAAAAAAGAAATAAATTTTTATCTGACTCATTCCTCAAATTATTAATAAAGTTGTACAGTATGTAAATGTTTACTGAGGCCAAGCCGAACTAAAAATGCTTGTCAGATTTACGAGTTTAATCAGGGTTGATTTTGTGTGTCGATCCCTGTGTACGGTGGTAAATTAACAAGCTTGTTAATGCCATAGCTAAATTATATTTGGTCATGCCCTACTAAACATGAAAGAGTAATGCTGCTATTGCAGATGAAACTTTAATTAAATAATTTGAAGGCGATAATTCAAGTTTCAGATTAGTGAGTAATTAGGAAGATATTACTTTAATGGGATATTTATTTTTGTTCAATATTTTCATGAGTACCTTTTTTTTTTTGGTACAAAATCATGACTCAGACTTCATGCTTTGGCCAATGATCAGCAGCACAAAATTTAGGTTTATCTGAACATAACTGTTGAGTTTTTTGAGAGATGAAGTGAAAGCTTATAAAATTGTGGTCAAAGTAATCTGTCTCTGGTGACTCTCTGCTGTCTCTTTTCCCAGTTTTCCAAAGAGGTGCTGGCGAACATTTACTCTGCGTACATCGACAACTTCTTGAATGCCAAAGATGCAGTGAGGATTGCTAAAGAAGCCAAACCTGCATTCATGAAATTTTTGGAGGTATGTTTTTTTTTTATTATTTAAATTTTTTTATTTAAATGGCATATGTGTTTGAAACTCGCTCTGTTCTGCTGTCTGGGTGGGACGAATGACACTTTCTGCTCTAGTGTTTTGTTAAAAAGATTGGCAGGAGGCTGGCTTTACATGTTACAGAGAAATTATGTGATTGCTCCACCCTTGCTTAAGTTTTTGTGACATGAACAAGTAAAACAAGGTTCTCACAACTCAAACTTTAACTAAAGGTGTAGATAAATGTTTATGTAAGCCAAACTGAACTAAAAATGCCTGACAGGTTTACAAAACTCCATAAAAGGCAAAGCTCACAGAAAGCTTTAACATGACAACTCGAAAGAGTGCACAAACATTCCAGCAATGCTGCCCAGCCATCGCAGCTCTTTGCATTAAACCCATGTATGATTGAAATAAAGATATTAATAGTAATTTATTTATTTATTTCATAGTTTGTCGGCTTTTAAGCTAAATTCATACGTGAAAGAGTGAAACTAAAACATTGGTATAGGTTGAACTTTTAACATCTCCTTTTTGACATGAAAAACGTCCACTAAATCCAGCTTTAAATCTGGAATACACTGAATCCATTTCAAACAGATTTAACCTGTGTTATTCTTGTGAGCTAAAGCAACAAGTTATTTCCCAGAATGCATCACAAGTGTCAGTTTTAGCTAAGAGGAACGGCACTGAGCCAGCAGATGGCACCCTGAAGTGAATGTGTAATGCATTTAAATGTGGTGTCGTTGCCAGATCACGAGTTTGGAACCGATAAACTGATACTGCCTCAGATATATGTGGTTGGGAGTCAAAGAAAAAAGCAGTCATGTTGTCTGGGAGAAAAGAGTGGCATTACTTTCTCTCCTGTCAATCCTAGCTACACTAACCAAGGAGAAATCTGTAAGCTTGTGTATTCAGAAGGAGGCAGATAGCACTTTCGCTCGAGTATGTCGCATTGCACTGTGATGTCGCATTAAAAGAAATGGTGGCAGGATTTACTTGTTTCAGAGGAAGCATTTGTTAGCCTTTAATTTCCCTGGTTGGAAATGTAATAAGGGAGAGCTTGCTCATGAGTGGGAATTCGCCCAAACTGCAAGAAAACACATGAAACAATGTCTTCGAAAGCATGTGCGATTCATTTATGAGCAATTTACTGAGAGCTGACAGTTTATTAGGTACATCTTTTGTTCGGCTACAGCCAATAATTGTTTAAGATGCAGAAAGATCAGTCATGTTAATAGAGCTTAGCATGACGGTCTCTTTCCATTAATGGTTGAGAAGTAAGACAGTTTAACTCTTGTCAGCATTGCATACCTACAATCTATCACATTACCTGTATAATAGTTAACTACAGTAGTGCAGAGATATTATATTGCTCGTTTGAACCACTGTTCTTCATGCCTGTGTACACCGTTCGGAAAAGACACAGCAAACATCATTTTCTCTGACAGCAAACATCCTTCTCTTTGTCTGTTTTTCAATACATTCATAAATGTTTGTAGGTCGCATTGCGTGAGTGCTGTTGCAAATTCATTAGAGTCGCCACAGGCAAATCTGGCCCTCGTCTCACAGTCCTTGTTTGTCCTGTGTGGCTAAATGATTGATTTTGCTGACACCTAGTGGTGGTGTCGGAAACCAGCTAAAGAGCAGGAAGGATATTTGCGTTTCTGTGTTTTTGTGAATAGTTTTGTAAAACATTTGAAGTCGTATTACAATCGAGCCATAGTCTTTCTTTCTTTCACACAGCAAAGTATGCGAGAGAATAAAGAGAAGCAGGCTTTGGGTGATCTGATGATCAAACCTGTGCAACGCATCCCACGTTATGAGCTCTTAGTCAAAGTAAGTATTTGAGTTTTAATCAAATTCTTTATCTCATCGCTCATTATTTTTTCAATTGTACATGCCTCTATATCCTGATATTGTATATTGTGTCTGTATTATGTAAATACTGTATAACATGCTGCACATATTAAAGTTTATTGAAGTGTGTGTGGTGGGGGGGATTGTCAGGATTTGTTGAAACACACTTCAGAAGACCATCCGGACCACTCACACCTGCTGGATGCTCAGAAGAGCATAAAGCGATTGGCTGAGAGGATCAATAAGGGACGACGAAACGCAGAGGAGGTGGAGCGAGAGACACGGGTCATGCAGGAGATCGAGGCACACATAGAGGGGGTGGAGCATGTAAGACATGCATTACTCATATCACTGCTGGCTTTTTCTTTATTGGTGTAATGATGCACTTAGATAATGAAGCAGTTTATTAGAATTATTTTTCCAAAAAAAAAAAATAATAATAATAATAAGTTTGAATTTATATATGGAACTGCATGTCTGATGTAGCTAATAAGTACTGAAAGTCTGTCTCACCCAAAATACACTACAGTACACTATATACACAAAATATATTTGTTTGTTTAGATTTGGTTTTTGGTTAGTTTAGATAGTTACTAGTTACTTTAGATAGACTTGTAAGTTATTGAGTGCCCTGCTACAGAGCACTGACCTCGACCCAACAACCCTTTGGGATTAATTGGAAGGTTTGCCCACCCCAGGCCTAACTTGACCTGAATGAGCACAAATTTCCACACTAATTGCGTTACTTAGTAATGCGTTATATTACTTTTGTGTTACTTTTTCTTACCTGGTTAAGGCTTGATCTCTTTCAGGCCTTACAGGTGTAATATACTGTAGATAATTGCCATTAAGAAATGTTATATTAGGGCAAAAGACATAAACATTTAAAATATATATACACACAGTCTATATTTGTGCCTGTACTTACAAATTTGTATCAGTGTAGGACTATATAAATCAGATATTTTAACTTTCCTACTTACATACAAACGTATTAATTCACGTACTTATTATGCGAGTATGAAAGTAGTTTCATTAAGTAAAGTAAGCAAGTAATGCACATTCTTGAACACAAGTTAGGTAAACAATTTAAGCAAGCGAGGAATCAAGTAATATTTAAGTGAATAAGAGCGTCTATCTAACTAACTATTACTTAACGCTCTTATTCACTTAAATATCATTACTTGATTCCTGGCTTGATTCCTTGTTTGTTGCTTGCTTATTTTACTTTATGAAACTACTTTCATACTCGCATAATTTCTCATTCACCTTACTTACCAAGTCTATAAATATTCATAAATTGCATAGTTCACTTGCAAACTTAAATTATGTACCTAACTTACCTTACCTTTAACTTGCTTTACTTACTTACTCACTGATTAGTTTACTTGACTTTACTCACTTTCCAGCCAAACCACCGATCACAATAATAATGATGATGACATCATAAGAAAAATATATACACAGCTGGTGCAACATCACCATATACAGTGGGTACGGAAAGTATTCAGACCCCCTAAAATTTTTCACTCTTTTTTATTTTGCAGCCATTTGCTAAAATCATTTAAGTTCATTTCTTTTCCTCATGAATGTACACATAGCACCCTATATTGACAGAAAAACACAGAATTGTTGACATTGTTGCAGATTTATTAAAAAAGAAAAACTGAAATATCACATGGTCCTAAGTATTCAGACCCTTTGCTCAGTATTTAGTAGAAGCCCCCTTTTGATCTAATACAGCCAGGAGTCTTTTTGGGAAAGATGCAACAAGTCTTTCACACCTGGATTCAGGGATCCTCTGCCATTCCTCCTTGCAGATCCTCTCCAGTTCTGTCAGGTTGGACGGTAAACGTTGGTGGGCAGCTATTTTTAGGTCTCTCCAGAGATGCTCAATTGGGTTTAAGTCAGGGCTCTGGCTGGGCCATTCAAGAACAGTCACAGAGTTGTTGTGAAGCCACTCCATCGTTATTTTAGCTGTGTGCTTAGGGTCATTGTCTTGTTGGAAGGTAAACCTTCAGCCCAGTCTGAGGTCCAAAGCACTCTGGAGAAGGTTTTCATCCAGGATATCCCTGTGCTTGGCCGCATTCATCTTTCCCTTGATTGCAACCAGTCGTCCTGTCCCTGCAGCTGAAAAACACGCCCACAGCATGATGCTGCCACCACCATGCTTCATTGTTGAGACTGTACTGGACAGGTGATGAGCAGTGCCTGGTTTTCTCCACACATACCGCTTAGAATTAAGGCCAAAAAGTTCTATCTTGGTCTCATCAGACCAGAGAATCTTATTTCTCACCATCTTCGAGAACTCCATGCATGCTTTCATGTGTCTTACACTGAGGAGAGGCTTCCGTCGGGCCACTCTGCCATAAAGCCCCGACTGGTGGAGGGCTGCAGTGATGGTTGACTTTCTACAACTTTCTCCCATCTCCCGACTGCATCTCTGGAGCTCAGCCACAGTGATCTTTGGGTTCTTCTTTACCTCTCTCACCAAGGCTCTTCTCCCCCGATAGCTCAGTTTGGCCGGTCGGCCAGCTCTAGGAATGGTTCTGGTCGTCCCAAACGTCTTCCATTTGAGGATTATGGAGGCCACTGTGCTCTTAGGAACCTTTAGTGCAGCAGAAATCTTTTTGTAACCTTGGCCAGATCTGTGCCTTGCCACAATTCTGTCTCTGAGCTCTTCAGGCAGTTCCTTTGACCTCATGATTCTCATTTGCTCTGACATGCATTGTGATCTGTAAGGTCTTATATAAACAGGTGTGTGGCTTTCCTAATCAAGTCCAATCAGTATAATAAAAAATTTCTGTACTCAAATGAAGGTGTAGAACCATCTTAAGGATGATCAGAAGAAATGGAGAGCACCTGAGTTAAATATATGAGTGTCACAGCAAAGGGTCAGAATACTTAGGACCATGTGATATTTCAGTTTTTCTTTTTTAATAAATCTGCAAAAAGGTCAACAATTCTGTGTTTTTCTGTCAGTATGGGGAGCTGTGTGTACATTCATGAGGAAGAAGAATGAACTTAAATGATTTTAGCAAATGGCTGCAATATAACAAAAAGTGACAAATTTAAGGGGGTCTGAATACTTTCCGTACCCACTGTATGCTGAAAATGTTCATAATAATAATTATAGCCTTAATAATTGATGCTATTATACACCTAGTTAAATCATTGCCTCGTCAAATCACTTGCACATCCATGACTGATCATTCCCTCTGATTACGCTAGTCACGTTGATATTATTGATATTAATGATTAATTCAGTATCTGACTTATTAATATCATGTGCTCTCAGATCCTGAATCCTCAGAGGAAATTCCTGAGACAGGAAATGGTGATGGAGGCGGTAAGCAAGCAGGTGGAAAATGCTTGTTAATAATTGTTCCACAATATTTGATTGATATTTGTTTGATTAATGTATGCTCTCTCTCTGTAGAAATCAGTAGGAGGGAAGAAGGATCGCTCTCTTTTCCTGTTCAGTGATTTGCTGATCTGTACTACTCTGAAGAGGAAGTCAGGCTCTTTACGCCGGAGCTCAATGAGTCTGTGAGTGGTGTCGATTTCCTCATTACCTTTTAACTAAGAAGCTTTAATTCAGACACGTGTATTTTTTAATCACTGGTACATGTTAATCTCGCTGTATCATACAGCATGTCTACGCTTACATGTCCATTTAGCACTTTTTTTTTTTTTTTGTGTGTGAGTGAAACACACTCAAATCCAAGCACACTTTACAAGGTTCAACAGGAGCTCTCCATTATTACATTGAACTCATGACCTTTCTCCTTTCATGAGCAAGGCTTTAAATAGAAGGAGCTGTATGGACAGCCTTTAAGCTAACAGGTCATTGTGGTTTCGTTCAAGAACATAAAACACTCGACGCAAGGACGTGAAAACCGTACGGCCATGAAATGGAAAAACATTTCCAAATTTTCTAATTATTATAACGTTTTGAATACTACGGCCTTTCTTAAACTGGTTCTCTTTATCTCGATTTTTCTTACGTCTAAGTAAAATGTAGATTTATTTGGATTTAAGGATTTTTAGGGGGTAGATCCTGAAAAAATAGAAAATGTAATGCTTTTGCCTCCAGATACATCTTATTTAATTGCGAGCCTCCCGCTTTGTAGTAACAGTTTAAGAAAGAACCCTATAAGGGTGAAAAAGCCAAGAGTCTCCATACTTTGTCCATAGAGTGTATTGTCTATAGCAGGTTTTACTTATTAGCTTAATTTGCAATTATTTTAGCATTAAATAACTATAATAGAAATATCATTCTAAATATTATATCATACACCTTTATTTATAGCATATAGATGTTTTGCTAATCTGCCTCGTGTGCGCTTTGCTGAAAGACTAGACACATTATTAAAGTGAATATAAACAGTTCTGTAAAAAGTGAAAGTATGTACATGATCTAATTAAAAACAAAATAATGATTATTTTTGCCTGTTTGCCAGTATGATGCACATAATGTTCTAAAACGTATTTCATTGCACATTTATTCAGATCCTGTTTACATCCTGCTCCCAATATTTATTATAGACTGTGTTTATAATCACTGATTATGAGGCACTTTTGCATTTTATTGCAGATTATTTGATCCAACAGTTTTACAACAAGCTTTTAAAAGATATTATAAACCATTCAATGGTAAAGGCACCAGATAAAGAATTATAGATCAGTAATTGGGATGCTAATGAATATTATTGATGTGTATTGTTATACTTTGTGTTATTATCAGATTCCTAAAACACTGAAATCTTCTTTTTGGATATTTATGCAACCCTAATAATGGATAATACGTACTGTCACTAATGAAATAGTCAATATTATTTAAAGAAGATTTCTGTATTTAAAATAACAGATTAAAGCAATTAGCTGTTGTTATATAGCTCAGATAAATATTCACTAAATATTTGTGGAAATGTTATTGGTTGATATCCTTAAAATGGTGACTAGTGAAGAACAAATCATTATTTTTTTTGCGCTGTACTGTTTGCAAAACATAGTCTTTAAATATTTCCTTGCACCTGCCACAAAATAATACTAATTCATTACTGGAGCAAATTTTGACCTTTACTTTTATTATTATTGCAGTTTTGAGACATGCATTATCTAGTGGTGGCATTACCTATATATTTTGATGTAGCACCCTCTAGTGTGAAAAGAAGGCATTGCATCTACTTGTTTCTTAATTTTTCTGATGTGTATTGCGAAATTCACAGGCACTGTTCTGAAATCTGTTTATTATTTTGGATTATCCCATAATGTCATGCAGCTCTTTCAACATATAGTGTTTGCAAGCTCAATTAAAATAAACATTAAAGCAAAGACATTCATTGTACAGGGTCAGAACTACAAGAGTCAATTCAACATTTTGGTTTCATGCATAATTTCCTGTTGAACACTTTATACATAAGAGTACTTGGACACTGTTTATGTAGCTCATGGGATCATAAATCTACACACTTAATCCAAACAGACAGTACAGGGGTGACATTACAACTGATGCAGAGTCCAAATACACAAAAACATTAAGCAAAGCAGGTCACAGATTTAGCCGAGTTCAGATCCAAATGATACCACAGTCATCCTAAGAGGGGTGGTGAAGTAGGGGTGGTATACTGACTTTTCCCTTTTAAACACAGTGACACTATCCAATCTCTGAACTCATGCATGCAGAATTAGGTGGATAGCGTTTTGCCTTGGCTCTCCCAGGTTAGTAGGTATTCGGGATAAATTTGGGCAACTTAATTTCAAGGAAAAATAGATTAGATATTTGTCGAACTGATTTCTTCAATATGCCACTGCTTGGTTATGTAAATGAGCTTACCTAATTGCCCTTTACAGTATTTATGTCAAAAACCTTGTGGAAAGGTTTTAATGCAATCTGGCCTTTTTTGTTAAACCCACCCAAAATTATTTCTATGTTTCTTTTCAGCTATTCTGCAGCTAGTGTCATTGACACCGCTAGTAAATATAAGTTCCTGTGGAAACTGCCCTTGGAGGATATTGAGTTAGTGAAAGGTAAGATTTCCGACTGTATGAGTTGATTCAGAGAAGCGTAGCTGAAAAAACGAACATTTGTTTTATTTTGAATTGTTTCCTCTATGCAGGCTCAAGTCAGGCCACCAACAGGGATACGATCCAGAAAACCATCAGTCGTCTGGATGAGGACCTCAGTACGCTCGGCCAAATCAGCAAGCTGTCAGAGACGCTCAGCTTTCCTCATCAGGTCAGTGGTTGTCTGTGGTATTGTAGCCCACCTGACTGGTCTGGCTAATTTTTGTTTTTTTTTGCTATTAGAGGCGTTTCTGACAAGATTGACTAATTGGAAAATTGCATAAATGAACAAATGTTTCTTATAAAATAAGCAAACCGGCAAAGGTAAAAAAATGATTGGGGACACTGTTTTGCTGCACAATATGGAGCACTCTTAGAGGGCAAAAAGTGTGTCTTATAGCGCAGAAACAGTGAACAGTGGTCTGTCATTCTACGTACATTAACATTAAAAGTACATTAACACCCCCCCTTCCCTTCCCTTCCCTCCTCCCCCCATTGTCTAGAGTCTAGACGACGTGATAAAGGACCTGATGGCATCAGTTCACAGGGAATTAGCAGAGAAACAGTCGCTGGCGTTCAGCATGACCTTCTTGCCCACTAAACTGGAGCTAAGCACAGCATCTGCAGACAGCACCTTCATCTTCGAATTCAGCAGTCCAGACGCACGCAGCAACTTCGAGCAGGCCTTTGAGGAGGCCAAAAAAAAGCTTGGTAATCACAGAGTCCTATCCAAACCAGAATCATAATCTTTTATTCAGACAGACAACACAGGAAACAATAGTTTGCACTTTAACAGAAAGATTTATACTGTACAAAGCTAGAACCACAGCAGATCTCATTAGAAACACATACAACTGGACATACGGAAGAGTGACAATTTAAAGAAAAACAGATACATTTTTCAGTTCAGTGTATGTAAGACTAATGTTTATTCCTCCATCAGCACCATTTTAAAACTTAACAATCAATACTAATGTGTACTAGGGCTATTCTGGTGGCCCACTGTGACTAAAAAAGTAATAAGGCACTTTGCATTTCCTTTAATCTGTCATGTATCATGTGCATGTGCATTTAATAAATAATAATCAGATTTATTTCAGATTATATTATTTTATGTTTGCTAAGAAGAGAAGTCTGTAGTAATATGCCTAAATCAAAGTTGTTATTTTATCTTATTTACGCCTCTGGTCCTGATACACTTGTACCAGTTATTTCCAGTCCGAGATGGCTTCTTCTTAATAAATGGGATTGAAACATTGTACATAAACAGGCTACCCTGCAAAATTATGTACTTAATAAAATGCCCTGAGGTTGCAAATACAGGGAAGGTCTAGCTAATAAAGGTTTCTAGACACATGTTCGATAAAGCGACAGGAGTGTATGACCTCATGGAAAAAGAGAAAAAAAATATGTTTAATGCATAATACATACATAGATATGATTTATTAATATAAAAAAATGCCCATAAAAAGGCAAACGTGTAAATATACGAGTCTAACAAGACTTCAAATGTATTCATGTCTAAACGGTTGTGTGCAATACAGTAGAAAGTAATAAGTAGAAAGGATTCTACAATTTCCAACATCTTTTGAATAAAATGAATGTGTGCGCATTTTTATCACCTCTCCATAGCTATGAATAAAGACGAATGGGACCCTGAGTTCCTGAAAGCCATTCCCATCATGAAGACCCGAAGTGGTATGCAGTTCTCCTGTGCCTCGCCAAGCCACAGTAGCCCAGAGAACGTGTGTGAGGTGTGGGTTTGTAATAGTGACGGTTATGTAGGTCAAGTGTGCGTTTTGAGCATCAGGGCCGAGCCCACGGTGGAGGCCTGCATTGCTGTCTGCTCTGCACGGATCATCTGCATCGCAGCTGTGCCAGGACTCAAGAGCAGGTCAGGGTACATATAACACCGAGTAAATACTGCATGTTTATATAGAATCAGTGCTTAGTCCTGTTGAAAAAGTAAAAGAAAAGAAACTTCAAAGAAATCATCAAAACATTTCTGAAGACTTACAGAGTCTGTCAAAAGTTTGAAAAAATCTTTTTTTTTTTGTTGTTTTTGAGAGACACATGCATGTTCCCTTTGTTTATATTAAACAAACCAGGTCATTTAACAGTAAGAGTATTTTCTTTGACCGAACAAATATATAAATGTGCACAAAACCTTTTTCTTTTAATAAAAGAAACAAATCCTTCCATAGCATGAATACCAGCTTTACACACACACACACACACACACACACACACACACACACACACACACAAACACACACACACTCTGTGTCCAGACAGTTAATAGATAAAATACTTTGCCATGCCTGATAGATAAAATACTTTGCCATGCCTGATGTAAAACTTTTCAAAGATGTTCTTTGTTAGTTTAATTGTTCTTTTTGACCTTGAGTTCCAGTTTATTCTAAACCAGTGCAGTTCAATAGGATTTAGGTCTGGTAACCAGAGCTTACAGAGCCTGGACTCATGCTCTGGGTACTCATTGTCTTTGTCTTGTTGTATGGTGAAGTTGGTTCCGATTAGCAGCAGTCCAGGTGGAATTGTGTGGCGTTAAGGTATGGAATGGTAGCCATGTTGGTTTAATTTTCTTTTTACTTGGAATTAGTCTCAAAATTTGGAATTAGTGCTCCAAAACAACACCTCTACGTTTGGCAACATCATCTCTCCTGTTCTTCATCTTACACAAGTTCTTCTGTTAGAGACAAAAATCCCAGTTTTGGATTCGTCTGTCTAAAGAAAAATTCTTGGCTTGCTTTTTTTTTTTTACTTTTTTTTTCTTTTACCTAGTTCTTTTACAACAGGAACATACATGTGTGTCAAAAACAACAAAAGGCTAAGTGTTTAAAATGTTTTGACTGGCACAGTTTCTATTTCACTTATCTATCTATTATCTTTCCCTCTTTTTTCTTCTCTATAATCATATATCTATGAAGTCATAAGGTAATGTTCTAGCATCAGATATCCGCAAGGAGTTGATCCATCAAATTAAACCTTTAACATGTATGACGAATGAGCCCTAATAACATCACTGTATTCTAGCTGCTGTTTTGTACACTTCGAATTATCAAGACAGTTTATATTGCAACAGCTCGGCATTAGCATTCACCTGGTAATTATCGTGCTGCAGTAGCAAGCATTTGAGAGATTAGGATCATAGCTCTTACTTAGCATTAGACAATGCTTTCCCACATTGCTTGGTAATTCATCATTTAAAACGGTGTGTGATTTAGTCATCTTTTTTTGTGAATCTTTCTTGTAAAATTTGTATTAGCATTCAGTGTTATCACGCTAGCTACCATTCGAGGAATAAAACTGTTACAGATTCCTTGTTCCTTGGTAAAAGTAGCAATAATTTGCCACCACTAACAAAAATGAGTGTGTAAGCCGAAGCAGACATCTGTATTCAGCTGATATCTTAATGAGCTGTATTTTTCTGAAATGGAAAAAAACGTGTTTGTTAGCAAGGTAGTTTTGAATTTTTGCAAACAAGTAAGTAATAATGCATCAACATTAAAATATAATAAAGACAAAAACCTGTACTAATGTGTACATTTAGCACATACGCTGTATTTTTTTCTCTGAAAGAAGTGACTACACTCTGCTCTTGTGTATTGTATTGTTTTCGTGCTTCTGAGGTTTGGGGCACTGAGGTAAAAATGAACCACTGGAAGACAATTTCTTTGCCCTTTTATTTACATTCAGTGCATTGTATAGATCTTCTACCACTAAGATCTAAATCTTGGCTTATACCATGGAGCAATAAATTAACAAATATGCATTATAGCATATTTTAATACTTTTTTGTTTGTTTTTCTCTCAGGGAGCGTGTGGAATTAAGGCACTCTGTTCCCACGGCACCATCCGAGTCCGAGTCATCACCGGCTCCTTCTGTCCAACCCCAGCTCCACATCTCCATCTCTCGCTCCTCTCCGGAGCTCAGCGACGCTCCTGCTCCCACAGCACCTGAGCTAGGGCCCTTTGAAAGCGACGACTCGGATGACGAAGACTCGCCGAGTCCCTCGTCCACGCTGCAGAGCCAAGCGTCACATTCCACCATCTCGTCCAGCTACAGTGAGTCATTTTCACTCAAGCAAATCACACTGTGATAAATAAATCTAAAACACTGATAAACACCCTGTAATAGAAACACCAGCATGTTTTATTACTCAATAATGGTTTAGCCCTAACCTTGGATCTGGACATGTATCCCTTTTTGCTGAACTACTCTAATGTGTCAGGAATAGTAATGTCATATTATAATTGTTACATGAAATGTATGAATGAAATGTAAAATTTAAATCAATTTCAACCCCTAGATTGGAAACTTTTGGATCTTTACATAGCAGAGTAGGTTCTTTGTAGGTTTTTGAACATTTTTAAATAACCTTTTTTGACGTTTGTGGTTCATGTCCATTTCTAATGTCCACGTTTATTTCACTCGTACAGTAAGCATTAAATCTGTGTGTCTCGCTCTCTGAATGGGAAGGATTCTCTTTATTCTACCTGCTCTAGACGTGTTCCTTCGAGAGGGATAGTTAGTATACAAATCAACATTACTATGATATGGTCTATTGCTGTAGCTTTAGAGCTTTAAAGATATCTGTGGTTCTGTAACTGGCTAAAGAAGAAACCAAAATTATACTGCAGCCTAGGAGACGTCACATACAGTACAGTACCAGCCTGGCTGAGGCTTCCTCACATTTGTGTAACCCATTTTCCTGTCGTTCGTTTACACTTACCTACATTTAAATGGTTGCCAGAGAGTCAGAGAGATATAAAGGACAGCCTTTAAGACCGGTGTAAAAGGGCCATGGTGCTGCCTCAGCTATTTCTGTTTAGTCAGGAGCAATGAGTTCAGTCTGCCTAGCAAGGACAAATATAACTCCATTGAGCTTACAACATTAGCTTTGGTGGTCTTGCCATGTGATTAAACCAGCATAGTATAGCAGCAGGTTTCAATTTGGATTTTTAAATACAGTGGATTATATAAAGTCTACAGGGATCTTTTTAAATGGGAGGTTTTTGTGGTGTAAAAACTAAACCATGATATATTACTTGTGCAGCCAGGTTATGCCTTTTTTTTTCTTTCCTTAAACATTAGTATTTTTTTCCTACTTGTTGGTTATTATATCGTTTTAAAATGAAAGAAAGATTGGTCTTTTTTTTTTTGTTGAGCACAAAAAAAGCAGATTTAACAGGGGTGTGTTGAATTATTATAAAGACTGCCAATTTATTTTTAAGATATACTTGTTTTAGTATTTCACAGTTCTATTAGTAGGCTGGGTCATTATTTTTTTCTGCTGTTTTAAATTCATTAAATATTTAAGCTGACAAAAAGCTGACTCCTGACTTTTCCATCCATATGTGGTTCTTCTGCAAACTGGTACCACAAAGCCAATGTTTACTTGAATTAACCAGCTCCTTGAAGATATGGTTTACATGGGAGTGAAGTGGAAGATCTTGAGTGACCTGCTTTAGAGCTCTGACTTCAACATACACTATATTGCTAAAAGTTTTGCGGACACCTAGTTATAAGAACTGTAAGTGCTTTTGGAGCATCGCATTTCACATTTAGTCTGATTACTCTTATAATTCCCTCCACTCCTCTGGGAAGATGTTCCACTAGATTTTGGTGTGTGCTTGTGTTTATCAGCCACAAGGGTGTTAGTAAAGGTACTGATGTAGAGTGAAGAGGCCTGGGGTCAGTGTTCCAATTCATCCCAAAGTTGTTCAGTAGGGTTAAGATCCAGATCTATAGCAGGCTCACGTAAACCAGATCTTCATGGAGCTCACTTTGTGCAGGTTTTTGAGATTCCAAGTTCAAATGAATGAAAACTTTTATTATACTGCATCCAAAGGCATTCAAAGACATCCAATACAAATGTGTGGCTCCAGATTTGTTGTAACAGTTTGGCTAAAAAAAAAACACATCACATGTCCCAATACACTGCACTCTTCACTTACCATCAGTACCTGAGTTTACTAATGCCCTTGTAGCTGAAGGAGCAAAAATCTTCTTATCCGCGCTTTAAAATCTAGTGGAAGATCTCAAAAGAGTGGAGTTTATTATAACAATTGAGCCTTACATGTGGAATGGGATGTTCAAAAAGCACATAAATCTTACTGCCAGGTGACTCAAAAACATTTTTTTCATATAGTGTACATATTATGTCAGGCTAATGGCTCAGGTGTGGCTTTATATTTCCTGTTTTTAATGTATTTTGTATCCATAACTAAAACAGAAGCTATGTCAAGTGTTTATTTCTTTGCCACCCCTTTAGATGATGAGGGAGCAGTCTGTAAGGACATGGCCCCTGAGACTACCAGTTCGGAGGAGGAACAGGAGTTCTCCAGCGGGTTCCGAACACAGAGACTGAGCGTTGACAGCCCAATGGATGGGCGCGCCATGCGCAGATCCAGCCGAGGCTCCTTCACCCGAGCCAGCCTTGAGGACCTGCTAAGCATCGATCCAGAGGCCCACCACAGCTCAGTATGGCTGGGAACTGAGGATGGATGGTGAGTAGCTGCTTACCATTTAAGATAAGTCACAGTTACATAGCATGATGTAAAAATCATGAGTTCTGTCAACATTTGAATTTTGTGTTTCCAGCATCCATGTTTACCAATCCTCAGACAACATCAGGAACAGGAAGAACAGCATGAAGATGCAGCACTCGGCCTCCATTTTGTGCATCCTGTAAATAAACCAGTTTGGTATCTCTCTTTACTGTTGCGTTTCCCCGCAAGCAGCTACATTAAGTTACACATTGTTTATTCTCTCTGCTTTAAAAAGGTATCTTGACAACAAGGTGTTTGTGTCTCTCGCTAATGGCGAGGTGATTGTTTATCAAAGGGAAGCAGGTAAGTTCTCTTCACATTAGATTACATACTAATAATAGAATTGCACAAATATTATGAATTCAGATTTCACAAATTCACCAAAGTTCTTGTTTCTCTGTGCATGAAAAGTAAATACAGTCCACATGAGGAATGTTTTTTTATGTATTATTCAATAATACGGGTCCCTGGTGGTCTAGTGGTTAGAATGGGCGCTCTCACTGCTGCGGCCCGGGTTCGCTCCCCGGTCAGGGAACCAACCCCAGCCATCAGGGTTGCACAAGCCTTAGTGCCGGTCCCAAGCCTGGATAAATGGGGAGGGTTGCGTTAGGAACGGCTAAAACATGTGCTAAAACATGTGCTAAAACAAACATGCGGATGATCAGCTGTGGCGACCCCTAATGGGAGTTTTTTCTAAGCAAAAAAGCAAGAATAAATGCTGAGTCTAGCTTTAAATCAATCACATCAGATATGCAAATGATAAGAGGAGTGTGATACAGTGTGTAAATGAACAAAATAGTATCGAAAAAATTAATTGCATTATATTAATGGATTCAGTTGAAAGGAAACACACTGTAGTCCAATAATGCACACACAATAATATAAATTTGATAATTGATTTAGTTGAAAAGAAAAACACCATAGCCCTGTAATTTACACGCTTTTTTGCACCTGATTATGTTATTATCAAATGAGTTGCTTTTTATTGTTCTCTCTTGCAGGTAGTTTTTGGGATCCTCAGAGTTCTCAGACCTTGTGTTTGGGTTCCCCGAGCGGTCCTGTCACTAAGATGGTCCCAGTGGGAGGGAAGCTGTGGTGCGGCTGTCAGAACCGTATTCTTATCATGAACACCAGCACTTTAACCCAAGAGGTGAGTGCACCCTGCCCACTGATAGAAGTGCTCTGGAATCGTTTTTTTGTTTTCTTGTATTAGTGCACGGTTTTGTAATTTTTGTTGGTGCTGGTGTCTGTCTGACACTTGTCTTGATTTAACTTGAAAGGCACAGCCTTCTTTTCTACCCTCTCAAATAAATCAGCACTCCTCAATTAGACAGAACAGTCAGCTGATGTGTGCAGAAATATTACTGGATACGTTCATTATCCAAGTGCTAAAATAATATAGGGTGGATGAGAGTTGGATATGACTAAAAAAGGGTAATGTTAAGCCCAAAGCAATGTACATGCAAACTGGATGTGTTTATGCTCTCCTGAAAAGGTGCTGTTTTGAATAATGATATCATATTCGAAAACTGTGTATACAAAAGCATATATATGTTTTTAAGCTATAATATGTACTAGATGTCCACATAGTCATGTTTTTATTTGTGTGTCTGTATGTGTGCGTGTGTGTGTGTGTGCGTGTGTGTGCATGCAGCACTCCTTTGTAGTGGGCCAGGACAGCGGGCGCTGTGTGACCTGCATGGTGAGCTATGGTCAGGGTGTGTGGGTGGCTCTGCAGGGCAGCGCGCAGGTTCGACTGTACCATTCCACCAGCTACGAGAGCATCGCTGAGGTGGACGTGGCACCTGCTGTTCACAAGATGCTTGCAGGTATAAAAAGGTTTCTGTTCATGTTTATGACTAATTCATAGCCAGTTCACAGACATACTATTGAAGGTTCTATGTAATCTAATTTTAATCATTAAAAACAGCATATAGAATTCGTGTAATTATTAACACGGTGAGGTTTTTCTGAGGAGATGCTCACATTTTGGAAAGAGTCTCCAGTGTGAGCGCTTTGCTAATATTGGAGGTACAATATTTATTTTTCTTTTCTCTATCTCAGGTTCGGATGCCATTATTCGGCAGCACAAGGCTGCATGTCTGAGGATCACAGCTCTCCTGGCTTGCAGAGATGTGCTGTGGATTGGGACAAGTGCTGGTGTAGTGCTCACTCTACCAGTCCCACCTGTGACCTCCAATGTAGGAACAGGAACTTCGAAGGCACCGCTCGTGCCCACTGGATCTGCTCACGGCCACACCGGTCACGTCCGCTTTCTCACCTCCATCGAGCTGCCCGAGGGTTTTGATGTTCACTTTCCTTCCCAGGCTGAGTCAGGTGTGCTCAAAAATGATGAAACTTTGTCACTATTTTGTTTCTTTGGGTCATGTCTGCAAGGGATCAGATCTTCAGTCTAGTTGTGTTATATATTTACACACATGCAGTATTGTTTACTGTAATTTCAAATTGTAACACTGATATTACAAACTCCAACACTGACATAAACTGTAACACCTATGTTATAAACTGTAACACTGAAGTTGCAAACTGTAACACTGATGTTACAAACTGTAACACTGATGTTACAAACTGTAACACTGGTATTACAAACTGTAACACCGGTGTTACAAACTGTAACACTGGTATTACAAACTGTTACACTGTTGTTACAAACTGTTACACTGGTATTACAAACTGTTACACTGATATAAACAGTAACACTAATGTTGCAAATTAACATTGATATAAACTGTAATATGGATATTATAAACTGTAACACTGATATAAACTGTAACACTAATGTTGCAAACTAACATTGATATAAACTGTAATATGGATATTATAAACTGTAACACTGATATAAACTGTAACTCTAATGTTGCAAACTAACATTGATATAAACAGTAACACGGATACTATAAACTGTAACACTGATACTATAAACTGTAACACTGTTGTTACAAACTGTAACATGACATATCAAAAACTAGCACTGATATTACAAACTGTAACTCCACTTTTTTATACATGAAATACTGTTGTATTCACTGTCAGGTTCTAACCCTGTCTCTGTATTGTGTGCGTCTCAGAGCTGAGTAGCGACGGAGGAGTGCAACAGCGCCGATCCTCCACTCTCCTTACGGGTAAATCCACCCTGCTGGTGATCAGTGGCGGAGACGGCTACGAGGACTTCAGGCTGAACAGCAGCAGCGAGACAGTGGGACGAGACGACAGCACCAACCACCTGCTGCTATGGCATGTGTGAAAGGCTCTCCATTCCAAACGAGGGCCCCCGTGCCATGAATTCAGGCTCCGCCTCCTCATTGGCAGCGTGCTGCTCAAGCCTCTGAACCCTGCTATCTCAGTGCATGAGCATGACTGAAACTGAAAGGGATATTTCAGACATTTTCTTTGTTTCGTTGTGTAATCGGTCGTCGAGTTGTACTCCGTGTGTCCCACATGGTGTAAGAAGTAAATCTCACGCTGCTTTGTGGTGTTTTTCCTAGTGGGATAATATGCGTATAGCTTGACACCAGTCTACAGAGAAGAGATACCGGGGAGATTTTGTCACAGAAAGGACAACTCACTGGATGGAGAATGAGCATGAAGGAGAAAAACGAGCATGAAGACAGAAGCAACTGCAATGTGGAACAATTGAACTGAAGGATGAATAGAACCAATAGAACCGTACAGAAGAAGGTTAGATGAAAGAAATAGACTGGAGTCTATAGAAAAAAGTAGGGCGGACACTAAAGATGACTGGATATTTCGGAGTGTTTTATGTCCTGCCCTTCTTTAGCGAACGATTGGCGATGGACTCGTTTACACACAGCGTGATCAACTACTGCTCCGTCACACTTTGATCGTGTTCATGAAAAACAAGGTTTTGTCTTGAGCTCCACAAGTGAGAGTGACACTAGTGTTTGTCTGTACCTAACCAATGTGCAATATAAGGCTAGGGTATCTACTTAAGACTATATTATATACACATTCACACATGCACACCAACTAAAGTCACACACTTACCCCTTACCAAACCCTACCCCTTTTCCACCTCCACAGTGCAGTAGCTTCAGGCCTGAATTTCTACCAGTTTCAAACCTGAAGTGTTTCATTAAAAATAATATATAAAAAGAAATCTGGGTGTGTGCTTCTGAGTCAAAACCATCCAAACCCTTTAGCTAGTATAGACAGCAATTACATGCAAATACAAGACATGCTTAAGTCTGGTGTCTTTTGCATTATTTTGAGTATGGGGTTTTGCCTAAAGAATATTAACACAAGCTTTTGCCAAAAAACAAAAGGGATCCTCAAGGGATCTTTACATGGTTCTGAGTTTTTAAAAGGTCTCTATTTTGAAAAAAAAATGTATGATCCTTTATTTTTTCCAAGATGGACAAACCAAAGAACTCTTTGGTGTTTTTTTTTTTCCGTACACAGGCAGTACTTAAATGGTTCTAACTTGCTCAGACCATTGCTTAATTGTCACAATATCTATTTTCCTTAGAACCGCTTATGCATCAGATTAAACCTTTTATAGAAAGACAAAAAACATTCCCGTGCAAAGAAGAACTTGTCCCTCACCCCAGAGAGCATTTTTGTCTTCTTTGGTAATAATGTGAATAACTCAAATTGTTCAGCTCGTTGCCATGGAGATAATGCGGCTCTACCTCCAAGCCCCTGCTTCATGGTTACAGACTTGCAGCCTTCTGTTGCTTTTAGTGTCTGAGAACCAGCACTTTGCCGTTCAAATGTGCAAACTGATTCAGAGATTAGGATCTGGCACTGCGTTGGTGGAAACAGGACACGTGTAATAGCGTTCTAATTCTTATCGGCATATCGCCACGGTCACAGCCACAATCTTTACACATCATCATCATGACACTATACTTTCTGTTGTCCAGTTATTGTTTTTTGTGTCATTTTTGTCTTTTAACTATGGAGTCCAGTAGGTCATATAAAGGAGCAGTCAGTATGGCTGTTGTGGTGAAATTGTGTACAGTATTTATGTTTTTTGATTTTATAGCACTTAATTTATAAAAACTTGTCTTCTGTTACCTAAAAAAAAAACGTGAAAGCTGTATGGCTGATTCATGCTACTTTTTCCAGTTCCCTTTTCCAGTGTCACTACTTTACCATGTCACATCAGCAGGGTCAGAGATTCAGCAACAAAAATATCCAAGCTAATGTTCATAAGAAACAATACGTATGACGATATTATAGAACATTGGGTTTAAGTGTCAGCTAAATGATCGTAATGTGTGTATGTATAAAAATGATAAAAATACCTACATGAAAATCAAGCCACACCGCTGTTTAAAAAAATATTGTAATGCTTTGACTGATCTGAGGTTTTCTACTGTTGTTTACACCATGCGTTTCTTAACACCAGCATTAAGCATTGCTTTAGGTAGTTTAGCGGAAGAAGGATCAGGCGTGTTTGTTGCTTTGGAGTGTTCTGCGTCATAAAGATTAGTAGACACTTACATGGGGAGTCCCAGAGTTAAGCATGTAGTCAGGTTACAGCAGAAAACAAGAAGAAAAAGAAAAGATCTGTATGAGCTGAAAATATATAGTGCACTACCCATTTTTGAACAATGTCTCCTATTTAAACTAGATGCTCTGAAAGATGCAGGAGGTTGGCAACTCAATTGTGCACTAAAAAGTTTGTGGAGACCTGACTATAAAATTTCTGTGTTATTTGAACATCCTATTCCTCACTTGCAGTAATAATAACCTCCACTCTTCTGGAAAGATGTTCCACTAGATTTTGAAGTGTGGTTGTGAAATTTGTGCTCATTCAGGCACAAGGGCTTTTGTAAAGTCAGCTACTGATGTAGAGCGGGGAGTCCTGGGGTGCAGTCCAGCATTTCAATTCATCCCAAAAGTGTTCAGTAGGGTTGAGGTCAGAGCTTAATAGCAGGTCACTCAAGAACTTTCACTCCAACCCATGTAAACCATATCTTCGAGGAGCTCGCATAGTGCACAGAGGCATCATCATGCAGAAGTATAGTAGGTTCAGGTCTCCGAGTTCAAATGAAGGCAAAATATCATGTTACCACATTTAAAGACGTCCTATTGTGGCTCCAACTTTGTGGTAACAATTTGGGAAAGATTCAGATATGGCTGGAAAAGTCAGGTGTCCCAATACTTTTGTTCATATATTGTAAGTGATAATGTGCTTAGTTTGTTCTACAAAACAGCTGTAAAAGGTTAGAAGGCATAACATTAGGTAATGAATTGCAAATTGCTGTTACAGGAAAATAATCTGCTTTTTGAAAAGCTAAGAAGACTTTGCTGTCGCAATCCACCTTGGCATCGTGTTTTATTCTTGAAAAAATTTATCTTTATCCTCTCTTTATATACATCAAACTGAACTTGTATTGATTGCCGTTTTTTTCAGTATTTGAGATCATTTTTGAGACTTTCAAAAGTGTAAAGTGTAGTTTCCGAAACAGTTTACAATTAGGACAGTTTTGCCAACCACACTGCATTTGTTAACATTCACTTCAAATGTATGTATTTTATGGGAAATACCTTCGGTCTTGGATCGAGCTCCTGTGGGAGCAACACGAGTCTTTAGTGCTTTCCAAAAAGTCACTTCAGAAGAACTTAGGAACCCATGGAATACCGTAGCTCCGAAAAATATTTAAACTTCAGGAACGTCTGGTTGTTTTTAAAGCCAAAAAAAGAAAGAGATTGGAACCGAATGAAGAGTTTATTAGCTGTATACTGTTGAACAAATGTTATTTTTTTTCTGTTATTAAACATATTGTCTTGTATCACGTTGGAAAAAAAAATCATTTTGGTTGTTGTGTTTCCATATATTTATTTTTTTTGCATGGGGTAACCTGGGAAAACTCTCCTCATGGTGACATTTGAACATCTTCAGTTTTAAAAATGTTCCTAAGGAGAAAGTTAGTATTTGTGAAGTCACAGTATTTCAAAGATTCCAGAGATACCGAAATTTTTTACTATGCCACAACAAAATTAACAAATTGTGATGCTCACTGTGTGAGGAAAAACACTTGACCAGGAAAGTTTAGTTATAGTTGGCGGAACGAGCTGCATTATATACTTCAGTATTTTATGATTAACCTCCTTGCTTGTGATGTCCTCTATTTTCCTGTATTATCCAGTCATGCCCACAGCATGGTGCTGCCACCCCCAAGCTTCACAGTTGGCGTGGTGTTGTTTGGATTTAAGGTTTGTCCAAAACAGTTTAGTTTTTTTTTTTTTTTATCTTAAAATCAGAATTCAGGCACAGCGTTGTGGTCTTTCCCAAAGCACCACCACACACACGCACACATACGAAAATACCGTATGTTGAATCCAGAGAAATATTGGCATCAGTTGTGCGGTCAAAATAATTCTCTTTGCATTTTAATCTCAGACTTCGGAATGGTTTTGGCTGGAGACGATAGGAGAGAGCGTGCACTCTTCCAGCAAGACAAGACAAAAAAAAATTCAATTGAGATGTATATAAACACAAAATGTGCATATTTATTTTTCTTAACAGCTAACAGACAGGAATATATGGCCATGGTTTGTCTAGATGATGGTGTTCTGATGGTGATGGTCTTTGTATAATATGCCTGTATATATAAACTATAAACTTGATCTTGCATCAGTGGTCAGATCTGGGGTTAAAAAGCCGCTCTGACTGTCTGTATTGTAAGAGTTGAGAGAATATACCACACAGCAGAACCTTATCATTATCTCTGGTTGAACGAAGTGCCGGTTGGCTGTTTATTTAGCAAACACTTCCTCTGCGTTTTAGTCATGCAGGTTTGTGCACATTGTTGTCCATGCTGGTTATCTGTGCGTAAGGAGCGCGCGTGTGTGTGTGTGTGTGTGTGTGTGTGTGTGTGTGTGTGTGTGTGTGTGTGTGTGTGTGTGTGTGTTTCTTATAGACAGCCTTTATCATCCCACTTACACTCATCTAAATCTTATTTCATTACACTCACATCAAATGGCCGCTTTGTTTTATTCCTGTTGCAATTTTACCCCATGCATTGTGACGATGATCTTTTCAGTTCACAGTCGAACATTTGAACTGGGGATTATTTTGGTCAGATTTGTGGGAAACATGCTACTTTTGATTTGGAGCAAGCAAATTTGATTAGCTAATCTGGAACACAATGATGTAACATCAACCCCAGGTCTTTTTCTTGACTTATTCAGTTTGATGTATGTTGTGTTACCCTGCAAACTACCCAATATGATGCGTCAAAAACATTATCTATGTGATTCACAGCAGGGATGCATCAATAGCATTCTAATCAATTATGAGAATTATTAGCACTCAAATTAAAAAAAGAAATGAGAGACCTCCTTAATATTAAGCAACCAGGGGCATCATGGGACAATTAACTTAGCCTCGTTTATTTTAGCGTGCTGCTAGAATGAAAAAAAATTGTGTCATTAATCACCTTGATTCGTGATGTCATTGTTAAGCATAAAGCCGTATTTGTGAGGGAGACGGAAGCTTGCATGAACTCTCAGTGCTTACATCTTGCACTCGTTTTCTATTGACCCCTCATATTCTAAAGATTCATCACATACTTTGTCAAATATAGCTTTTAAATGCATTGCAATGCTTTTCGGGTTTATTGTATCGTTGTATGATGCTGTACTCTCTCCTCTTTATATCTTTTATGGAGCCCAACTAGCAGCCTGCTTTGCCATGTGATTCTCTATTACTAGCCAAAACGAACAAAAAAAAGCACTACAATGTACACTTGGGTTATGCTATTTAATATCAAGAAGCATTAGATGCTGGTACCTAAGGCTTTTATAACTGTACAAATAAAAGGTATCATGGTATTAGATGGATTCTTTCCCTCCTTTGTTTAGCTTGGCTAACACTGATGTTATCTTTAAAGCTATTAGCATACCTAGCTAATGTTACATTAAAGGTAGCCAAGTTTCCTAGCCAGCCAGCTAGCATTATGTGAACGGTTATAAAGTGTAAGGGGGTTATAATGATGCCGTGAATTGTATTGCCACCTAACTGTCATAAGGTGTTCATGGTTCTTTAGCTGTGTAAAGACTGCTCCCTTTATGGAGTTTTGCACAGTCTTTGGTTCGGTTTTGTTTTTTGCTTTCTGCTTCTCTAGTTTTCACCCATTACCCAACAAGATGACAGTATGTGGATCGGCTGTAAAACAAATTTCCTGCAAGTGTATAGTTATGCCAAGGGCATATTCCCCTTTTCATGCCTGGTGTTTCATGCCTTCAGAGGCCATGACCTTCACACCGTAAAAATGTTTAATGTATATGAATGAACAAATTGTATTGTAAAATCTGTTGCTGGTTAGTGTTCAAAGAGTTAAGTTCCACCCTTTAAGTAAAATAGGGACTTTGAAAAATGTGTGTAAGAAAGAGGGGGAAAAAAGCTGCCAGCGTTTGTACATTTTAGTGTTATAAACGTGTTTCCGTGTGTTATATCTCCACAAATAGAAGATCATACACTGTAGCGCTGGTGGCATATAGAACAACTTGTATATTTCACACTGAACCTGTCTAAAGAAGCATATTTTCATATGATAGCACATATATACACAGAAAGTCCATCAGATCTGTAACTTCACCATGTTTTGTAAGTAGCCTTTCAGACATTTTTTTTTTTCTATGAAGGAAGTCATTGTGTTGTTTGTACATTTGGTTTATACAGTATATCGCCTTCTTTTTCTGTACAGAGTGCTTTTACTGTCTACAAATGTTTATATGAATCTGATGGCATATTTTTTATATATACTTCTTTAAGTTGTCTGGGGTTTATTTTTTTGTTTGTTTGTTTGTTTGTTCCCCTTCAGCATGTTTCCTGTGCTGCCATATTGAAATAGCTGTGCTGTATGTTCGAAGAAGATCACCTCTCTGCAGTTCCTGTTCCAATCCTTATGGTTTCCTCATTGCTTTTCCTCATTTTGGTTCTTGTGGGTTTCTTTGCAATTAAAAATCGATCGCTAGTTGCCAGATCTTACATGAATCATTTTAAAATAAAAAGAAAAAAATGCAATGCGCATGCCTTGAGGCAATACAACACAGATCTGAGTGATACCAAAAACTAAGGATACTATTAACGGATTACAAAAGAAATACGACTTGTCAAAATTGCCCAGAGTCAACTTATGAAAATGTTTTGGTAATATTAGGGTTCTCATAACTAACTTTATTTTTTTAATTAGGGAACTTTATTAAGCTACAAACGTTCACATTTATAAAACACGGAACAAAGTAAGCAGTGCATATAATTGGCATTCTTAACTATTTTAACATTACAACTGCAGCAGAAATAAAAGGCTAAAGACATTTAAACTTCTCGTTTGTCTGTTACATCAGAATATCTACTTTATTGCCACAAAAATATTCACAAAAATAGCTATAGCTGTAAGGATATAGATTTTCAGTGAGTCAAAAGCTTACACCTTTTACCAGCTTGAATTTGAACAAAACAAAAAGCCTTCTAAAGGCTTCTCAATAATAGAGTTTTTCCTCATTCTTTCCTGACAAAACTGGTATAACCCAGTCAGGTTTGTATGCCTCCTCACTCATATGCTATTATACTGTAGTTCAGTCAAAACGTTTCCTGCAGGTTTCAGTAGTCAGGTATTTTCCGTTTATCTTTTGACCTTTTTTGAATGGGTATACTTAACATAATTTCCTGTTAAAATTATCATCATCATCAAGATTATTTACGGACTCTAGCAGTTTGAAGTACAATGGCATTAGCATTGTGAAGCAGGTGGACTGGTCACTGCTTGATGGACTCAACCATTCATTCACTTTGAATGGCAAGCACGAGGCTGATTCACATTCTAACACAGGGATCCGGTTGTGCTCGATAACAGTACCTTCATTGTGTCTCTTATGTGACGTTTTTTTTTGAGTGAGAAAGGTTTTGAGATGGGGGAGGAATGAAGATTTAATATGTCCACTATGAATGAAGACTCCGTCAACAGTCTAAGGGATCATTTCAGCCATGTTTGCTTTACTGAGCTATAGAAATGTTTTCTTCTTTCAATTTTATGGACTTTTTAATTGACTTTTTTTCAGCTCTATCTGTCCCAAATCCTAATGTATTTTATATTTAAAAAAATTACAATTTATTAATTGCATTAAATAATTACATTCAAAAGACAATATCAACAGTAAAAAAAAAGAGGCATTTAAAAAATATATACTGTACTTTATGTACAGCCATAATTGAGTTAATTTTCAATAATTTCTTTTATAACACTACACAATTTATTCACAGCAACCGAGTAGTGTTTAAATTTTCTTCATTGTGCCAATCACACAACTGAACATTTTCAGCAAATGAAATTAAATAAGGAAAACAGGGTGTAATATCAACTAAATGAACTGATAATACATTGTTCATGTTCATTATGCTGTAAATCTTCCATTTTGTAGGGTTGTGACCAACATTTTCCATAAGTGTGTGAGTGGAACGCAGAAGGAAGTATAGAGTAAATGGAAGAAGAGAAAACAGGGTGGATGAGTCAGTAGAGGAAGGAGTACAGTTGTGATGTTTTGGTAATCTGCTAACTCAGTGAATGTGTGTAATCAGTACACAACTCAATATGGCCACAGGATCAGAATGGTTAAATACAGTCCTACTTGTGCAGTGTAGAAATGGTGTGAACATATTGTTAACGTTAAGTCTTAATTAATTATTATTGTGGGTTTTTTTTGGATATTGCTATAGAGGCTCAACAAGTTTTTGCTTGTGTGAAAGAAAATAATTTCTGCTGTGTTATTTTCCGGAATATATATATATATATATATAAATATATATGTCTATAGAAGCACTACATATATAGTCTACAGTACAGTATAATAGTCATGAACCAAGACTTGTATAGTATTTAAACGTTGTTTGTGTATTGTTCAACCATAGGTAAATAGATAATGCTACTAATAAGTGTCACTTATTAGACACAATGTTATTTGATAAAATGTCACTGTATACCTCTAAAAGTTTAATGATTATTTACTCTGGACAAGCAAAATCATTTGTTTCCAAACCTGTTTGTTATAATTTCACCCCATAGTAAGAAAGCTTAAAATTTTGCAGAATCACTAGTGTCTTCAAAACCTTCTTCTTGCCATTTTACAAAATGTTTTTCAAAGCAAATACTGTACAGTAGATATCTAAGAATGTAAAACATACGTCACATGGTTGTCTATGTTCAAGTTGAAATATTTGCATTTTTTTTTTTTTTTACTTTTTCCAGCACTGCTTAATTCTCAGATCTGGCCAGGAGGTGTTAATAATTTTTATTTTTTTTATTTATTTTTTTTTTTTTTAAATAACTTTGACTACATCCAGCTGCAAGGCACATGGCAGGTTTTATTCGCACGCTCATTCTAATATCACAATTTCTGTCATAACTTTTGTGATGTAAATTCATCACTTATGGAGGGAGTCTCCAGTGTCAGTGCTTCAGATGTAAATGTTTGTGGGAGCTTGCAGTTTCTTTTTTGAAATGACAAGCAGAACAATACTTACTTATTAAATTCAAGCAGACAAAAGAAAAAGAAATCTACTTTTGGTGAGTAGTAAACTGTTGATGTTCTATTTAATGTGATAGCAAGAACTAACTCGTTCCACAGATGCTCTGGAGCATTAAATGTAATTATAAATAGATAAAAAAAAAATTTGAAATTTGTATGTACCGTACAAAGTACTATACATGTAACTGTCAATGTAGTGTTGCTGGCTTTCTAACTCTTATGGGCATTCAGGGATTTCCTGAAAAAAGAACAGGTCATTTATGGCTAGTCTGTGTATTAGCTAAGAATAAACTGTATGCACAGTAGCTGTCTTGAAAAAATGTATCTAATGAGGTGCTGTGAAGTGATTATAAAAAATGACAGATTAGAAAAAGAAGGGAAGTCATTGAGAAGCAACATAATGTAGCTACACAATGGTTACGATTTATAAATAGTCAGTGTTTTTTATTTTAGTGCTCTAGCCTCATTAAGGTAATGTTTAAAAACACAACCACCTCGATTAAGATCAAGTAAAATCAAGTAGCAGCAGGTTTCCAAAGAATATTGTCAGGTATTTCGTTTTTGTGCACAAGTTTTGCTATGTCAACACCAACCTATTTGTAATATGGAGTACAAACGTGAAATACAGGCAAATTCAGATTCACAAATTCAGACTTGTTCAGCTCTGGGATGACTTTAAATACATTATCACAGGTGATCAGGTAAGTATGTTGAAAGCGAATAGAGAAGTGTGTGTGTGTGTGTGTGTGTGTGTGTGTGTGTGTGTGTGTGTGTGTGTGTGTGTGTGTGAATGGTGTGTGAAAAATGGTCAAATGCTTACCACCCCCACAATTAACTTATTACCAACACTATCTGAAAGGTTTTCAGGTGTTTTTATGTGTGCATTACATTTATGGCATTTGCCAAACACACTTATTTAGGGTTTTTTTTCAGGGTTAAGGGCTTTAGACAAGGGGCCATGGAGCAGCAGCTTCATCGGGTTGGGATTTGAACTTACTACCTTTTGATCATAACATCCTAACCATTAAGCTACCACTTCCTACTCCAACACAATTTACACCTTTTGTACTGTTTGACTGCCCTCATCTTCCTCTTGCAATGCATACTAGTGTTCGTTCTTGTTATAACATACCTATCTTGGCATCATGAAGTATAAGTTAGAGCAGGACATGACAATGAACCGCTTCAATTTATACTCAGTGCTTCCTAAATTGTGCACCTGACTCGATTTATTACTACATAGGTAAGTTGTTCATGAGGATGAAATAGCTGGATTAAAATCACATCCTGTCCTTCTGTTGTTCTGTTGTATTTTATCATGGGGTGGCCAAATGCATCAAATAAATGCATTAGCTAGCATACTGGGTATGTAAAAGCTCTGTTGGTGCATGGCTTGGTTGCCTGGAAACTTACCTGATTAGGTCGAAAAGTCTTAGCTAGTGTAACGTAGTACCATCTGGAGAGATACTTGGCTAGTTAAGTGCAAGGGTTTTAGGTTGAATGCTCAAATCTGATTGGTCGGAACGTGTGCAATTTTTTTGTATAACAGCATGGTCTGACTTGGTTTATTCCTAATACGGCAAGTCTGGATCTTGCCTTTATATTTCTTGAGTCATGTATAACTGTGAGGAGACCATGTGATGTAAGCAGGCGAGTTCTGTCCCAGCTTTGCAAATGACTTGCATCCGTGTTACACTGTAATTTCAATTCTTTTTGAGTTTGTCATGGTCTGTAGTGTTTTCAATTATTGTAAGTTTGGGTACAATTATATAGTTTTTTGTTCTGTTTTATTCTGTTCTGTTGGACTTTTATTTATTTAAAAAAAAATTTGTCTACTCTGTTCTTGTCTGTTGTGGTTATTCTGTTTTATTTTTCTATTATGTAATCTTTGTTCTTTTACATTCTGTTGTTATATTATATTATATTATATTATATTATATTATATTATATTATATTATATTATATATTACTCCTTCGTTTAAATAATTAGGTGTGGCTTATAATCATTTTAATTAACATCATCTAGTGAATGCCAGGGAACATTTGGTCCGACATTTGATCTGATTTCCGAGATCCGATCACACCACACACACACACACACACACACACATACACACATACACACACACACACACACAGGGGCGGTGCGTGCGCTCCAGTTTCCCCTGGTGACGTAGATCTCTGGCCGCCTGCCACAATGGAGTTTCACCGCACTTCATCCGGCATCACGAGTCAAGAGCTGTACTGTACTTCCTACCGGCTTTTTACTTTATAATATAGTAAATGTATTTTCTCTTATTTTCTTTTGTATTTAGAGCTAGCCTAGAGCACAAGCTACACTAAGAGCTTTCAGTAAATCCAAACATAATCAGGTAAGTGTATCTTCTTCTGCGTTATTATATCAACCCATCCAATATAATATCTATCTGATTCTTTCTTTATACTACAGCTTTTTTGGAATTGTGTAAAGTTTGTGTCACAACCCTGACAGATGAGTCCTTCATGAAATCTGCCATAAAGCACAATGCTGATTTTCTGTTACATTGTAATATAATGTGCACAATGTTAAATGTGGAATGGTAATGAGTTTAACAGAAATCATCTTCACTTTCCTTCTGTTTTTTGTTTGTTTGTTTGTTATATGATTTCTGCCTTGTGATTCTATAATATCTTCCATAATTATGTGCTCTGGGTTATAGGTCAATCAGATGCTGTGCATCTGTACAACATATAGGCTATCAATGATTTATTGTTCATTTCTAACAATAACCTGCTATTATTAAGATTTAAAGAACAACTATTCTAAATGACTAAAAGCCTGCTCTGTGATATAAAACAACAATCACACTATATCCATTTGCAGAGGTTGCCAGGTGTCTGCTCCCCCAGGTGTCTGCTCCACTAAACCCAGTGGCACAGCGCCAACATGAAATTTACTCCTCTGATCTTCTCTCTAAAAAAAAGCATTCGACAACAAACGTATATCGAAGCCGTCCCAGCTCTTAGTCTCTAGGCACAAAAATCCACAAGATCCCTCGAGGAGCCGAAACACCCAAAGCTGTTTGCTTACACTCTGAAAGACGTCAGTTACCCTAATTCCCTGCTATTATGTTTTCTTCTAACAGGTTTTTTATTTTCCCCATTAGAAGTCAAATTGTGTAAATAGGAGTGCCAATCTCACATTTAAATTCAGCTGTGACAATCTTTCAGCATTTCTTCCCACTGGGCAGGTTCTCACACACACACACACACACACACACACACACACACACACACACACACACACACACACACACACACACACACACACACACACACACATATACACACACACACACACACACACACCCAGTGTTTGACTTAAAAAAAAAAGGTGTTTAGCTTCAAATACGCCGTCTGCATAAACGAGCTAGCATGTGTCCACATAATCGGAATATTCAGAACACACAATGTTGTTCGCATGGAGTTATGGGTACCACACCTACACTATAATCTGTTTGTTAGTGTTTGTGCTTCTCAAATAAAGACAGTTTCATTCAGAAAGCTGTCTTCAAAGTAAGTTATTTTGGCTTGATTTAAAAAATTATCATCGTTCTGTTGAACAAGTAAAAAAAAAAAAAAAGATTTAAATATGTATGGCTGGTGTGATAGTAGATGGGAGGCTAAATCTAATACATCATATCTATCATATTCATCTTTTCATAAAATCGAGAATGATGTGGTGCAAACTATGACACACATTTAAAGACAGATAGGCAGCTCGATCAGTGAACAATTTCAATTCAATTCAGTTTTATTTGTAGAGTGCTTTTTAACAATGGACAATGTCCCAAAGCAGCTTTACACAGATAAATATGATTTTATATCATACGTCTATCCCTAATAGGCAAACCCAGCAGCAACAGTGGCGAGGAACAACTCCCTGAGATGGTATAAGGAAGAAACTTGAGAGGAACCAGACTGAAAAGGGAACCCATCCTCATCTGGGTGGCACTGATTGTCCATCCACTATTATTGAGGTGTACTGTCCAGTGATTATTGCTTAAATGAAGAACTGTTTATGCTAATTGGTTCAGAAAAGTTAAAGACACTGTACAGTATGAACAGGTACTCCAGCAAGACTTGCTATGTCAGCATAACTAAAAGGGAGTTCTACCTTCCAAAATCTCTACTTGGTTTCATTCTCTGTCCTCCTGTGTAAGATTCCTTTTGATTGGGAATTGTGTGCTTAGATTCTCTGCCTGTAGTTTCTCATCCTAAAGTATTTAAAGGAAAATATTCTAATTTGAATAAATGTGTTAAATGTGAGTGGGCTGAACAATATCAGCCTAATTGTAGATTACATCTAAAAGTCATTTGTCATTTTGTGAACATTCTGTTCACTGAAATAAACTATAATGAAAAGCTGTAATGCAGGAATATCAAATACCCAGATAAGGATGGGTTCCCTTTTGAGTCTAGTTCCTCAGAATTTTTCTTCCTTGTATGATCTCATAGAGGAGATTCAACTTTTGTCACTGTCTTGCTCATTAGAGAAAAATTCATAAGGATACATTTATTTAAACACATTTATAAATCTTATATGCACCTGTATATAAGATTTATAAACACATTTATAAATCTTATATACAGGTGCATCTCAATAAATAAGCATGTCATGGAAAAGTTAATTTATTTCAGTAATTCAACTCAAATTGTGAAACTCGTATATTAAATAAATTAAATGCACACAGACTGAAGAATTTTAAGCCTTTGGTTCTTTTAATTGTGATGATTTCGGCTCACATTTAACAAAAACCCACCAATTCTCTATCTCAACAAATGAGAATACTTTATAAGACCAATCAAAAAAACATTTTTAGTGAATTGTTGGCCTTCTGGAAAGTATGTTCATTTACTGTATATGTACTCAATACTTGGTAGGGGCTTCTTTTGCTTTAATTTATCAAGTCAGCGTGGCATGGAGGTGATCAGTCTGTGGCACTGCTGAGGTGGTATGGGAAGCCCAGGTTTCTTTGACAGTAGTCTTTAGCTCATTTGCATTTTTTGGTCTCTTGTTTTACATTTTCTTCTTGACAATACCCTCTTGGGTTCAGGTCTGGTGATTTTTGCTGGCCAGTCAAGCACACCAACACAATGGTCAATTAACCACATTTTAGTGCTTTTGGCAGTGTGGGCAGGTGCCAAATCCTGCTGGAAAAAATTAATCAGCATCTCCAAAAAGGTTGGTTTTCAAAAAACACAGTTGACCACCACCAGCAGATGACATTGCACCCCAAATCAACAGACTCTGTAAACTTTACTCTGGACTTCAAGCAACTTGTGCTATGATATTCTCCACCCTTTCTCCAGACTCTAGGACCTCTAGTTTCCAAATTAAATAAAAAACTTGCTCTGATCTAAAAAGAGGACTTTGGACCACTGGGCAACAGTCCAGTTCTTCTTCTCTTTAACCAAGGTAAGATGCAGGAGATTCAGGAGTGGCTTAACAAGAGGAATACAACAACTGTAGCCAAATTCCTTGACATGCCTGTGTGTGGTGGCTCTTGATGTCTTGACCCCAGCCTCAGTCCATTCCTTGTGAAGTTCAACCAAATTCTTGAATCGATTTTGCTTGACAAGCCTCTCAAGGCTGCAGTTCTCTTGGTTGGCTGTGCATCTTTTTCTACCACACTTTTTCCTTCCACTTAACTTTCTGTTAACATGCTTGGATACAGCACTCTGTGAACAGCCAGCTTCTTTGGCAATGAATGTTTGTGTCTTGCACTCCTTATGAAGGGTGTCCATTATTGTCTTCTGGATCAGTCAAAACAGTAGTGTTCCACATGATTGTGTAGCCTAGTGAAACAAACTGAGAGACCATTTTGAAGGCTCAGGAAACCTTTGTTGGTGTTTTGAGTTGATTAGCTGATTGGCATGTTACCATATTAAAAAATTTTTTAAATAGTAAATTGGTGGGTTTTTGTTTTAATGTGAGCCGAAATCATCATAATTAAAAGAACCAAAGACTTAAACTGCTTCAGTCTGTGTGCGTTGAATTTACTTCATACACGAGTTTCACAATTTGAGTTGAATTACTGAACTTTGAATAAATTAACTTTTCCATGACATTCTAATTTATTTAAATGCACCTGTATTTACAGTGGTCCCCCAGAACCACCGAAGACCCCCCAATATTGGACGCACCCCCGCAGGGCCTATGATACCTTAGTGAATTCATCTAGACATTGTCACTTAAATACAATAATGTTTTTTTTAAAAATTATATGAAATTTGTTAAAACATTTCAAATGGTTTTCCTAATGTTCCTGAACATCTGCTCAATCCGAGTGTTGCTAATGATCCCCAGGAACAATAGCGTGAGTTTTAGCCCAATGGACATTTGTGCAAAGACTTTGATGCCATTTAGAAAGGTGAATTATTGAGAATTGCAGCATAGTATAATAGCTCTTCAAGTCCTGACAACAGGGTGTCTCAGTGAGTAGCACTGTTACCTTATAACTCCAGGGTCTAGGGTTCAATCCCAAGCTCAGGTTGCTGTCTGTTCATAAATAGAGTTCTGTTTCACATCTTTATTTTGTGCCCATGTGAGCTTTCTCAGGGTTCTCAATGTTCCCACTGCGACCTTGACCAGATGTTATTGGAGATGAATTTACATAACCTGGGCCCCATGCAGAAATTTTCACCAGCTATATCCTGGAATTTCTGTATTTTAATCTCTTCACATGCATTCTCTTTAATGAGCACAATTCTACAACTTTCAAATATCTAGGTGTTTTTATTACAGATGTAAAACATGCTATATGTAATTTTCTTGTATTATTGTAATATCCTGTTTAATATCAACATGCTGTGTCGGTCCGCGTTTGCTTTCTTAGATTCTTCTTAAGTATTTTTGGTATTCTGATATTGTTTGTATAATGACTGACAGGACCCCATTTCATGTACCCATAATCCCTTAATGGTGCTGATCGCAGCTCAGTGGAATGTTTGCCAACAGCCTTTTCTTTTTTATTTATTATTGGTTAGTCACTTATTGTTAGTTAAGCTACTAATAGTCATCTTTTTTTCTTAGGTGTAATTGCAATATATCAGAACACTTAGGATAAACCAACGGTTGAGTAGCAATCAAGAGGAATTTACCATTCATTGAGAACTTAGATGATAGTTTTCTTATAGTGTTTCTTCGCTATAACATGTATACATTATCCTCATTAAGGGCTTATCAGCTTAAGAGTTCATAAGTTGAGACAGGCATGTTCAGGCAGGTAAAACTATAATGTACATAGGCACTTTAGGAGCAGGGTTTATTAAAAAAGATGGCAAGTGTCATAAAATTCCTCACTTTTAAAAAGACTAGAATGACTGAATGACTAAAATCTCTGATCATTAGTTCATGGCAATAAAGAGGATTTGGTTATCAACAATTGGTTTAAAATAATAAAGCAGACTTTGAAAAGATAATATGTAAATATGAAATTAAAGGCGTAATATTTTTTTTCAACTATTGTTGAATTTTGGACAATATTTAGCTCATGTTTAGAAATCTGGCACGATTGTCATGAGTTAACTCGTGTTAAATCGCAACTTAATCGCACATATTTATGTTTTGAATGTACCTTAAATTAATACTTTTCAAGTTTTTAATATTTGAATCATCATGGGCGTGGACAAATATGGATGTATTATGCAAATGTATGTTTATGAAGCCAAACTCAACATAGAGCATGAAGACAAAATATTCTTGTAAATGTTTTGAAGTAATTATGGTGTTTTAAATTATGTAAATAATCAGGACACCAAACAGTTGAGGTTTTAATTTCAACTCTTTTATATTTATTTATATTCTTTATAAAAAATGGTCAAACAGAAATCCGTGCCGCATTAATCGCGTGATAATAAAATTTGTGCCGTTAAAATACATTTTTGTGCTAACGTTATTAACGCATTCATTTTGACAGCCCTAATTTATTTATTTATTTATTGTTTGGTCCACTGGGATTCTTTCTTGGGTGTGTATCTGGAGCAGCTTGAGCAGCCTTGAGGTTTCACAATGAGATGGTAGTTGTTTGTGGTTCATGTGTGACATTCAACCGACATGCATAAATGAATACATCACCACTGTAGCAAAAGGTATTTACAGAAGTGAGTGAGTACATGTGTAAGGATGAAGGCATTCACTGCACAGTGTAAAAATGCTTGGCCTCAGTAAAAAGGTTTAAACTCCTAAACCTACAAATGAAGACAGTTATGTTCTTAAATACAGGGAGCACTAATTACTATCCTGACAAAAAGTGAAATGATAGCTTGGCTTTCTTCACTAAATTTAGTGCACTTTCTCCATGGCCTGATTTTACATCTCATGAATTACAAGCTTGTGCTTTACCTGCTTTTTTTTTTAGTTTTTAAACATTTCATTCCATGAATTCTTTATAAATGGCTACTTCTATTTTTTTAGCACTCTCTCAATAGATAGAATTAAACTTTGTCCTAAAACCACTGTGAACAGAGGAAATAATGGTCCCAGTATTTTTGGTAAATAAAATATAAATGAGATACTTATATATGGACTGACTTGATTTCAATAAATGTGCAAGCCAATGATTTATTTATTTATTTTTTATAAAAAAAAAAAATCATATAATACGAAATGTAAAAAGGTTATTTTCATGCCTTAACCCTCTTAAGTCAACTCTTAAATTCTTTGTGTATTTTCTTTGTTTAAGCACAGATAAAAAATGTGACTTTTGGGTTTTCATGTCTTTTAAATGACTAAAAAGTTACATTTATACAAAGCTTAATTTGGATGGTCCAGCAGTTGACTAAAATACTGTACAATATTCCTGTACTTGAGTAAAAGTACAAGCACCCTGCCTAAATCTTACTCTACTATAAGCACTCCTTTTACATTTCTACTTGTGTAAAAGTACCAAAGTACTTGACTAGAAGTTTTCTATACATTTGGAATTGTTAATAGTTGCCAATTATAAAGCAACATACCAAAAAAGCAACAAGTAAGAATTGCTTTAGCAGACATCATCTTTTTTGAGATTTGATCTCACAACCTTTCAATCAGAATTCGAGCATCTTTGTGACTGAGCTACCACTGCACAATGGCCAACTGTCTGGATGATACTCAGACAGGATGATTTTTCTTTCTACACTCGATCCTGCTCATGATGTCAGACCCATGACCCATTTCCTTCCTGTGTCAGTTTACATCCCATGTATCAGACAGATTCTGATGTGGTGCATGCTCTATAGTAACCCTGTGGTAAACATTTTGTACCTTGAAAACATGTATTTGTATAAACATGGATTCCCAACTTGAGAACTTCAGATAACTTGAGAACTGATGCCATAATGGATGTGAGTCTTGCTGTTCTTTATTTGAGTTAATATGATGCTTGAGTAAACATGGTACTTACAAGGTGTTTGTTTTCTACACTAAATTACTGCTATAAATAAGCAGCATTACTTTTTTGCGGTTTAGAATTACATCATGATTCTTATTTTGACACTTTGAATAGAGCAACAGAGATAATGGTGAGTTTTCCTTCATTTTCTCCCACTGTCCGAAACCACAGTAGAGTAATGATCATGTCTCATAATACTGTTTTTCTGTTTGTCCACTAATCGGTAATTCACAGTAAACAGTAACAATTTAGGAAAAACATTAAAAGTTTTTATTTTTTTTTTATTTTCATATTTTACAAACCTCTGATGAAGTTCTTAATATAAAATTCATATATTATGGTGATTATCATTTTGCTCAACAGTCCCCCTCCGATATTCCATTCTAAATATTGAATTTGCAAGAATTTCATTCCACACCTTCAATCTTTTTGTCCATTTAGTTGCAACTGCTTTACTGCAAGCCTAGTAAAAATAGACGTCCTGTGCCTTTAGCTAGAAACTGTAGAGTGAACAAAGTGTCAAAGAGGTTTGCAGTTACTGCGTGTACGCATTTGAGATTAGCTGTACCTTTTAGGAGGTTCTTAGAAGGTTATTCACCCTGGAGCATTTTAACAGAGTCACTTCCCAGTCATCTAGTGCGATATTGAGTCAGGCTAACACTTGAAAAAGAACTTGTGCTTTGAATGCATTATGCTTTGATTGAGCTGACTTGTGCTAGCGAATGCAAAAATCCAGGGTTTTTGATGTGGGATTTTCTCTAGTGCAAGACTCAATACTCTGACACTGAGAGAGGGTTTTAGGTACAGTATGAAGTTTAAAGTAGATGTGTATTCCGATCCAAAGTCATGATAATACTTTAATGCAAGAAATCACAGTTTTAGCATGATGAACACACAAAGTACAGTCTTCATCTTATTTATTAAAGCTTACTTTTTATTTTTGATGTTCGATGCCATGTGGAAATAGAGAAAATGTGTATAATTTTTTTTTTCTTTTTTTTTCTTTTTTTTTACAAAAAATAAATGTCAAAACATTCTAAAGCATTATTGGGAATGAGGCAGGAATACACCATGGATGGGCCACCAGTATATTTTTTAGGTGGGCTTTTAAACAAAATCAGCACATATCCCTACTTAGAATACTGGCCACATTTAGCTTGAGGTTCCCCAATTCCATGGTAGTGGCTCATGGTTCATGTGTGACATGAAATGCAATGGACAGCCATTCATAAATACAGGCCGCTTTGTGTGTGTGTGTGTGTGTGTGTGTGTGTGGGTGTGTGTAGTAAAACAGCCACAGCTGCAGCAAAGTGTAATTACAGAAGTCATTTGGGAACTCTGCAACTTTTAAAAACACTTGCCATCATCATAAGTATTTGAAATGGCAAATTTACAAACCAAGGCAAGTTCGGTTTTAAAATACAGGGAGCACTAATTACTATCCTTAAAAAAAAAGTGGTTAAGATTTACCCTGACATTCACCACTTCTGTATGAACTGCTTTTGAAATGCCAGAAAGGCTTTTCTTCTGCTTTTGCTGACTCTGGGTTGACGTCAGTATGTTTATCATTTTAGTAATTACATAGCTGTGATTTACCTGCTCCATGTGGAAATTCCCAAATGGGAATAGCCTCTTATTGGGATGTTTGAAAATGACTTGTATTCCCCTGATCCCAGTAAAACTACAGGCCAAGAAATTGTTGCAGTTGCACACATCAGTTTAGCAGTATGTATTTTTTCATGTCAATTAAACATGGTTTATTTAAGAATGGTTGGAACTCCATGTGCAGCAGATGTCTCAGTATACAAAAACCAATGATATAAACAGTTTTTGGGATCTTGCATGATTTTCTCTTCCTGACTGTGAACTAATGATGACTGTGTGATAAAGTAGTAATAATGATAACTGTAAAATAATTATGGCGCCGTTTTTTTCCTGTCTTGGAGGTTACACATAGTGAACATGTGCAAAGAGTATACATGAGCAGGTAGATGTTTTGTTCGAACGTCATTGTAAAGTAATATAAACTCTGAAAAACAAGTGCAAGGCAGGTGTTTATTCGAGAAAGATAGTGTGTTTTTGTGGTTGTGTAATGGCTGTGCAGCTTAAGCTTCTTTATCCTGATGTTTATGCTGGAGTAAACATCCATTGGGGTCCAGAACATTTTGAAAGCATTAGTGAAAGGCTTTATTGTGCCTATAATTATTTTCATCAACAATTTTCCTTACAAATAATATCCCTGACAGTTTGATTGTAAACTATAATCTTTGAAATATTTACACAGAGTTCAGAGTTCTGACATGTATGGGCCACACTATAGTATTTTAGAATTCACAAAGTGCAGAAGGTTCCCTTTGAGGTAAAAGCATTACGTAATAATGCTATATTTAAGTTATCTGCTATAACAACCAGGATTGTGGTCAGTTTCCTTTTATTTTCTTCCATTGACATAAGCACAGCAGGGTGGTGATCTTTTCTTGTGAGCTTGTTTTTGTGTCTGTCTTTCAATCTTACTTACAAAACAATCGACATCACAGACTTTCTTTTGCTACGTTTCGTCATCATTCCAGATTTGCAGCTTGGGTTGTACAACTAACTGATTTACTTCCTGGATCATACTGATTTGAGGTCTCTCAAAAAAACGAATTTCAACTTGTTTCCTCACAATGATTTTAATGATTTTTTCCATATTTTTGGGTTATTACTTTATTGCAAACTGTTTCCACTTATATAGAGCATGTCAGAGTGTACAGTAGCTTTATAGGTCTTATACAAATATCAAAACCTGCCATTTAGAGGGATTTCATGGCTACTGTCTAAACAGGACATAGTTGGCAAAGAGCATGAGATGAAGGCAGGGACAAAGAGGTAATTAAGATATTATAATCTCAAATCACAGCATGACTCCTCATATCTGTCATGAAAGGTCAAAAAGACATGGAGAGGCCAGAATATGAGCATTAAGGACACAAAACATCCCTGCCAATTAAAAGTGTTATTTTGGCAGAGACATTTTCAAGCTGACGCAGATGGAGGTGTTGAGTTTCGGCATAATTACAGTGGAAAAAGTTTGGCATGCAGTCGACTCGTAGTGATTATAAAGGATGCCACAGCTGGGATTGAGCTACTTGTTCTCAGCATTGATGCAACTAATAAAGCGAATGCTTTTTGTACATTAGAAGATCCGCAATTTTACTTTGATTTATTTCTTTAAGATAAAATTACTGTCTTATTGTCTGTGCAGTTTCTTCTTCAGGATGCCTTGAAAATCTTGTAGCATGCTGCTCCATTCAATTTGTAACGTCACAACTGCCAAAATGGATAATTATAGTTGTTGTTTTTTTATCTCGATTTTTATTGTTTTATTTCATCTATGCTGTTTCAAGAGCTCTAAAAACCACAGAATGGAAACAATTTTGGCATAGAGCTAGAACCGCAAGAACTGCAATTAAAGTTCTTTGAAACCTTTTGGCTTTTTTAAATGAAAGAGCCTAATTTATACCCACTCATCAGGCAACAGGGCATGTCTGAATAATTGCTGATTCTCATTTTGCTTCTCCTTGTCAAGTCGTGTACTGTACACTCTGGGGTAGTAAGCAAGAACCCCAAAATTACAGTATGCATTAAGTATTACAAAGGACCCTGTGATTTGTCATGGAGAGGAGATTGCAATCCTTTGCCAAAAGCAGAAATGTATGTGTTGTGTTTTTGGGTCTATTTATCTGTACAGGGTTCTAACTGACCTAATGGTTTTACGTGTTGGGCTTGTAGAGCTGGTTCTGACTCTGTGCATTGAACCTGGCATTTTTTTATGTGCAGTGGAACATTGAGGTTTGTGCCTGAATTGTAGTGAGGGCTCTTCATGAATAGTATGCTAAACCTGGTGTACTTTTGTCACAGGAGTGTTTTAGGTTGTTGTCTAAACCTGAATTGGAGTGAATAGGAGATTTCTCTCTGAATGGGAAAGGCAGGACACTGGGTTCTTGTCTAAGGCTACTGTATATTGGAGAGATTAAGAGGTTTCTATTTCTATGTTTTGGCCAGTGAAGATGTGATGTTTATTTAAAAAAAGGTCTGAAAGTCTTTCTCCTGATTTTGTTCCTCAGCTGCTTTATTCATATTTTTGACATTTGGTACCCGTATTTAAGTGGCATTTTAGTTAAATGTTTAGATGAATTGTTTTAGATATATATATATATATATATATATTCATTTAATCATATGTTATTTGTGCCTGTTATTTCCTGTAATACTACACAGGATTAGTTTAGTTTAGATAGGGTTGGCAACGTTTCTGATTTATCTTAAGCTTATCTTGGTGAAAATATGTCTGAAACACTCGAGTCTGCATGCTCTTGTTTAATCCTGTGCATATTTCCCTGTGGAATTTAATGTGCATGCCTGTTTACTTTCTTGTTTAAAATTGTACAACCATTTAACAACTTTTAACCACAATGTCCTTAGCTGACCCAGTGTCAGTCAGTGCTGAACATAGGAACAGTAGGGGCGGTGCCTCATCCAGGTGTGGGCGGAGTTGTGGTTTTAAGTGGTGCTATAAGTGATGACAGCTCATCTTATGTATGCACAGTGTGCTGTTTTGACGCTGTCCACAGTCCTCTGAAGTTGGGCTCATCATTGGGAAAGGGCCGTCAAGTGGAACTCTAGATTGGCGCTCGGGTATGTGGGGCTTGTATTTAGCACTGGTGGTGGGGTTTAAGATTGATGAGGTCTGTAGAATTGGGAGTGGGGTCCTGGATTGCGAATACTACTGGGGTCTTGGGTATGTGGTGCATTGTAAGATGTTTAAATGGCTCTGTGAATCGGACTTTTAATTGGTGCTGAGTTAAGTGGGACTTTATGGTTTATGGACAAGTGGGGCATTGAATGGGTCCTGGATCAAGTTGTTGATCTGGGTTGTGATGATACTAGTGGAATTTTGAATGGTCCTGAGATCACTGAAACTGTAAAACAGTACTAAGTTTATTGATGACATTTCAGTTACCTGAAAATCTAGATTAGATCTAGATAGATTTGTAAGTTCTGAATGATTTTTTGGGAAATGGAGACGCTAGATTGGTGCTAATTTAAGGGGTACTTCACAATGACTTTCAGGTTACTGAAACTGTAGATTGGTGCTGAGTTAGGTTTGACTTTAGTATGACTTTAGAGTAACTGAAACTCTAGATTAGTGCTGAGTTTGGTGGTAGGTAGGTAATTGAAATGTTGTGTATAGAGTATATAGCTTTAGGGTAAGTAGGTCTTGAGATTGTTGCTGAGGTAACTGGAGCTGTACAAATACACTTGGACAATTTGGGGAATTCAGATGGTTTAGCAGTAAATGAGGCTAGATTAGTGCAGTGAGAATTAGATATCTGGATGGTATCCTTTGCTTCTTCAGTTCAGGTCAGGCTAGTTAGGAGGAGAAGCCACTCAGTTATGTATCTTTTTTTACTTTTGTTGTTGCATCAGATCCATTAATTACTATGAGTACTTTTTAAGCTTTGTATAACATTTCTCTCTCTCTCTCTCTCTCTCTCTCTCTCTCTCTCTCTCTCTCTCTCTCTCTCTCTCTCTCTCTCTCTCTCTCTCTCTTTCTCTTTCTGTCTCTTTCTCTCTCTCTTTCTATTCCTTTCTCTCTTTCTTTCTCCTTCTTTTTCTCCCTCTCTCATTATGTATCTGCCTGAATAATGTCTCTTATTGGGCTCAGGGTTTAAAGTGATGATTAAAGTGTCATTGTTATTTTAAAAATAGATTCTCCATGGAGACTGTAAGGGGAGGTAAGGAAAGAGTGGTAATGGCAGGCCAGAGCTGGGTGTGAAATTGATATGGCCATTCACACACCCGTGGTATTTGGATAGGAACGTTTATCTTTGAGGTACTGGAGGCCTGAACTGGGTGTTTGAAAGGGACAAATGTGGGAAACTTTATTGGTGAGGAAAAGGTGGAGAATTGTGTGTTAGTTGCATTTATGGAGATTGCAATGATTGCAATCTTTGAATTGCTTAGTTCTAAAATAAAATATCTCCACAGCAAACTGTAAAAAAACTGTGTAGAAGGGTGGTAAATTTTTAAAGATTATAACCCATCATTAATGCTCTCCTCTTCTCCCCCAATTTTCATTCTTGGATCATTTTATCTGACCACCAGAATGACCAGTATGTTGTTTCAGACCCAACTATACACGATTAACACAAAAAATAACAAGTGCCTACAGTGACTGGCCAAACCACAGACCAAATATAGATCACATGTCTATTTGTGTCTTACTATTGGTCATGGGTTATTTTAAATAAACAAATCCAAGCCTGTTCATTCATAAGAGAGCTCAGCTTTAAGTACTGTTTACCCTGACAGGGATTATGACACAGCTGTTTTTTTTAGAATGTCACCATTGCTGTTACTGATGTGTGTCATTTTTTTCAACTCATCTTGTCATGTTGTTTTTTTTTTATAGATCTTATGTTTATAGAGGATCATGCTGAAGATGACGAGGAACCACCTTTACTGCCCAACTCCTATGCTTTTTATGGTAAGAATGTGGCCTACCCTGATGTTCTACATTGGAGAATTGCTGAATGTGTGCATGCATCTTTGACAGCTTGTGAGTTTAATGTAGGTCTGTGGTACATCTGTCTATCTAGCTAGCTAGCTAGCTAGCTAACTCTGTCTGTGTTATATTTATAACTCTTCCCCTGCAAATACTGTAAAATACTACAATTATACTACAATAAACAATACTACAATAATTCATAATTGGCCTTAATCAGAGACCAATGGAATACTATGAATTTTTTTCCTCAAATGGTAATTACTTTTGTTTGTCACAATATTATCTAACCACTGTAGCTGGGTCTATTTCCTAATTCATATTAATGCATGAATGAATTATCACAGCACCATGGGCTTTTTCGGGAAATCTTGCAAAATCCCGGCACATACAGATGCCAGATGCCCTGTAAAAATATCAGGCAAAATATCCTATTTGCATCTGCCTCTTTTTTGAACACATTATCTGTTATTAACAAATACTTGGTTCAATATCTATACTATCTATTTGTCTGTAGTCATGTATTTTCTCTCTCTTTCAAACTTTTCCTGACACTAAACCGTTCTTTCGCTGGCTCATTATATTTCATTTAGTGTGCAGCACTTGCTCCAATGACATCACAATGCAGCCTCTGTAGAGCACAAACTGAGCTGATAGCCCTCCTTTATAACCACTCGATTCTCAGAAAGGCTCTATACAACAGTGCCAATTCAATAACACATCCTATCAGGACATCAGGTTTTAAGGAGCTGAGTGAAACCTTTTTTGAGAAACATTTAAGAGGAAAATAAAATGAACTGGTTTTATAACCTTTCCTCTGCAAAGTACAGAACGAAGACAAAAGCCAATAAGTGTTCACAAAACAAGTTTCCCAAAACTGTCACAGTGCCCAAGGCTTATTTGTGTGACTAACACACATTGGTTGTATGTGTGCGTAATGTGTATACATGGATACGGATGTGTGATCGTACTGTACTGCAAATGTGTACAGTTCAAGACTTTATGATCAACTTGATTGTTTGCACATTCATATACATTGTGGTGTGTATGTGTGTTAGAGTACTAAGCCCAATTTCTTTTACATTTGGCTGCAGCTGCTGTGGACGTCGATGGTAATGGCTGCTCCATGTCATAAGGGTCAGCCATGTGTGTGTCTACAGTGTCCTGCTGGACATGAGCCGTCCACGGTGAGGGACAAAACAGGCACACATCAGCCACATATGCATCCTAAGAACCATTTAAAATAATACAGGATATACTGTGTGTTTCAGCCATGCAGTACACTCGAGGGTCCTGACGCAGTGGTGGAGTGTCGGCGTTGCCCACCAGGTACTTTCTCAGACTCCTATGGTCCGGATCAGTGTATGATACACACACAGTGCAGGAGACTGAACCGTCAAATAGTGACACCTGGCACCTCAGAATCAGACGCAGTGTGTGGATCCTGTCTACCTGGGTAAAGCTACTAATGCATAGTAATGCATAGTTACATTTATTTATTTATTTATTTGGTTAATGCCTTTTATTAAAATGGATTTTATTTTGAGTTTGTTTCCCGAGTTATAACACTGATCTGACCTGTGGGGGAAACCTGTAATTGTATTATTGTATAATTGTAACTATAATTTCAGTTGAAGGTTTTTGATTGTGTGTGTGTGTGTGTGTGTGTGTGTGTGTGTGTGTGTGTGTGTGTGTGTGTGTGTGTGTGTGTGTATTCCTTTACATGTTGTGTGTTTGCTTGTTAATAAAATGATTGTTGCCATTCAGGTTTTACTCTGCACTGAGTACACAGAGATCCTCCACCGAGCGTTCATGCATAAAGAGTGAGTGCTTTGTTAATATTGTTTAGTCGCAAAATGAACTTTTACCTCTATCCATTTAAGATTATTTGTAAAAAATACAAATAAAAAAGATTATTATTTGACTAATTTCACATTTTATACATGTAAAAGTTAAATTAATTACAGATATAATATTATATTATTATATAAATATGTAAATATTAATATTTATTAATAATAATAATAATATAACAAGAAGAATGTGTTGAATGAAATGGCAGACACTGTATTTAAAATGCAATTATGTAAACGTCAAAATAAAATATGTAATAAGTTACAATGTAAATTTTTTTAAATAAATAAACGTGTTATTGTTACTACTATTGTTGCTATTGTTAAATATTGAATAATGATTTGTAAATATGATAATATAATAAATAATATATAATTATAACATGCATTCAATCTCTGGTTAATGGTGTCTGTTAATGTAAAAATGCTGTTAATGTTAAATTAGTGTTTAAAATACATACAAAAATATTTTATATATATATATATATATATATATATATATATATATATATATATATATATATAAAATACTGTATAAACTACGTAAAATAATGTTCAAAATCACCCTAAAATAATTTGATGGTTGATTATAGGATCTCTGGTGCGTTTGCGGCGGAACTCAGGAAAGAATGCCCGGGCACACGGAGCTGGATCGGGTGGATCAGCAGTGGGCGGGGCTAATAACACATCTGTACAGGCAGCAGAGGAGAAGAATACAGAGTATGCCGTGTTTGTTCTCGTCCCCGTGTTCTGTGTGACTGGGCTGCTGGGCATCCTCATCTGCAACCTGCTCAAGAAGAAGGGCTACAAGTGTACAACAGAGAAGGAGAGGGCAGAGGCAGAGGCAGAGGCAAGCGCACTGCAGAAAGAGGGTAACCATGCACACACACACATGCATACACACACAATACTCATAATCTATTTCACGCCTTCATTATTTATGTATAGATATTTTGATATACACACAAATTCACAGACAAAGTATTCTCATAAAAGTCATACATACAAAACACAAACACTTTTTTCAGAGCAAAGACAGATGTGTATACACTCATGTTATGTGTGGGTACATTAGTGTGTACATTCGTACATCAACCGGAAAAATGCGTACACTTTCCAAGTAATACATAGGTATATGAGAGCTGGGAAATCAAAGCATATACTCAGAACTGCATTTTCCAGTTTTTACATATTTACCATAAAAACGTATACCCTCACTTTTCCCTTTAGTAAGAACACCAGTACACTTGCTTATTCATGCATTTATCCAGTCGGCCAATCCTGTTGCGCCAGCACAATGCACACAATTATGCAAGAGGCCGGTGAAGAGGTAGAGATAATGTGCACCTGATTGGAATGGAGAAATTGGTGTTGCTACACAGGTGGTTTTGAGAATTTTAACTCAAATTTCTTAATTCTCCGGAGATTTTCCAACAGTCAATGGTGTGAAACGCAAAAAGAAAGGTCTGGAGGAAACAAATTATCTTAATGATGGAGGTTAGAAGAAAATGGCTAGGCTGACCAGAAATAACCAGTTGAAAACCAGAATAAAGGCCTGGTGATATTTTTCCAGTCTTCAGTGGTCTAGTTTTTTTAGTTTTACTATAGACTCTGGATACATCATCATCAGAATCAATATACGTAAGTGAATGAGATGGCTAAAGTGTAATGTTCACCTCACTAGCTTCACATATAACTTGATACTTTGTCTTGGTGGATCCTGATCAATAATTTAGGCTTGTCTTCTGGAATGTAATTGTTGGAGCCTTTGCATTTTTTACAACAGAATAAAGTAGGCCAGTCAACGTATTAAAGAATTTCCACCTACATAATCAGTCAGCCATGACGTTTCATGTCTGAAGTTTGAATGAGCAGGTCATGAACAGATTTTCTTGGGACATGATGGCTTTAATAATGATGTCGCCTCAAGTCAAACGAAGTGAAGTGGATATGCTATAGATTCAGCTGACATCAAGATCCAAGATTTTATTTGTCACAAACAATTATATACAGACTATAACTTGCAGTGAAAAGTAAACCTGATTGGCTGCTCAGAAAATTGAAAAAAGAAACGTCTTCAGGTTACAGATGTAACCCCAGTTCCCTGAGGGAACGAGATGCTGTTTCGAAACGCTTTGTGCGGACATGGCCGAGGCTTCGTCTGTACGCCTTCCCTCATATCGCGCTGCTCCCGGGAGTGTATTTTTGTAGCTTTAACATTTATATAGTCTTAATAAACATTTGATTATTAAGACAAGGTGAGGGAGGTGAAAATGAGATGGTTTGGACATGTGCATAGGAGGGACATGAGGTATATCAATAGGAGATGCTGAAGATGGAGCCACCAGGAAGAGGAAGGCCAAGGAGGAGGTTTATGGATGTGGTGAGGGAAGACATGCAGGTAGTTGGGTTGAAAGAGGCAGATGTAGAGGACAGGGGGTATGGAGACGGATGATCCGCTGCGGCGACCCCTAATGGGAGAAGCCGAAAGAAGAAGAAGAAAAGAGAGAAGAGTGAGTGATTTGTCTCTTTTTTTGGTGTACCATTTAATGCTAATAGATTTGGTTTTTTGGCTCTGCAGATTGCAGTGAATTACATTCTTGAGCTGAAAGAGTGTGTATGCCTTTGGGACTAATCCAGCATGTGTGTGTGGTGGAGTAAAAGAGGGCAGCCAGAGGACAGTAAAGCTCAGAAAAGTGCCGCATGCAGTGTGTGAAAAGTCGCGATGCGACGCGGCGAGATCGTGTGTGCAGTATAGAGAGAAAGTGGGAGGAGGACTGAGGATGAAGAAAAACACAATACAGGGGTGTAAGAACAAAATGATGAGGACATCGAATATCTTTATGAAGAAATAAATTAAAGATTATTAATGGTGACAAAATACAAGTACTTTGGAGTCAAAAAGAACCCAGGAAAATTCTGAGATTTGATACTGTTCTGAAACCAGCAGCAAGAGATTTTGTGTAGAAGCTGTTTCTCAGTATTACTGTACCTGTCTGAATGGTCTGGTAACTTCTATCAGTTGTTAGGGTAATATAGTATTAATTGTTGTTCATCTGTTTCTTGGTGATGCTGAAAGCCTTCTCAAGACATTTCTTATTATAAAGAGCTTTATCTATAACATAGTCTAGGTACAAAATGAACAAACGAAGCACCGGGCATAAATTTTTTAAGATCCTCATTTCAAAAAACAGTGTACGTTAGTATAAATTAGTTTAATTAATGTGTGTGTTTAAGCCACTCAAATAACCTATAGATCCCACAAGGGAACAAAATATGTCGTCCCTGGTAGACTAGAGTAATAATAGCAGCCATCACTGACTGTGTTTACTCAGGATGAATAGACAAGAAGGCTGAGTAGGCTATTCTCAGAAACTCCCATGCATGCACATACATCTTTGGAATTCTGTTACCATGGAGAGGACTGGACTTTCAGGCAGTGGCATGGGTCAGTGGGGACAGAGTAAAAGTGATAGCGTAGGATTTCTGGGAGGGCTTTGTGTGTATGTGATGTCATTTACCAAAATGTTTTGCCCATTTATTTGTTTTATTTGTGTATTTGTATTTTTAAGTATTTAAGAAACACAGTTATAGGAATCGAACTTGAAATCACTATTTTAGGTAATGAATAATTCTGGCATTCGGGAGGGACTTACCCGACTTAATCCAGCTCTTAATATCACCACTATCACATCACGATTATAGAAACCATCAATACAATACAAAAACGCGTGTGGCATTACAGAGAGAGAGACATTTTACATGGTGAATACCATTTTACTAAAGCAGGCTCCAAACCTCTACAACACAACCTCAATTGTGCACCTCCTTCATCTGGAGCAGTTCAGAATCAATATTTGTCTAATTACATGACAGAAACATAAAAAATGAAAATATAATACAACCTACTCACCAGAGATGCAGACTCATAATGTGCGCCGCTCCTCGGAGGCTGTAATCCAGAGGTACCGCTCGTATTCACTGGTCTTGAAGTGGAGAACAATTAATTTCCCAGGCTAGCTAGCTAGCTTTGGGGTTGGCCGACCTCCTCACAATGTCTAGCTATTTTGAAATATGTATTTTTAAGTATGTCTGAGACCAAATCAATTTCTCTTTCGCTATAGGCATAAAAAATTCTAACTCTGATATATTAATGTGTGCAGAGCTACAGACGTGTTTTGCCAGTCGAAATTGGCTGTAACAGTTTCCCTCTGACCAACCAATCAGAGAACGGAAAAATGCTAGCTGACAGCTAGCTGGTCCTGTGAGGCAAATATGAAATATAATTGGTTAAAGAAACAGAACCATTCATAATATTATCTATGGTAAAATGGCCAGCAGGACAGGCCCTGGGCAGATTAGATTGACATGGCAGCACATAGATCCTGAAATCTGATTGGACAAAAAATCTTACATCCACATACACGTACTGGAAGCAGTGTAGCCAAGAGAAACGCTACGAAATGAGAGAATAAACTGTTGGGAATAAACTAATACAATTTTATGGAACAAATATTAGAATTTAGGTTGTAAATGTAGGTCAGTGCTTCTGATAGTGTTTAGGCCAGCAGAGAAGGATTTGCTGGCCCTGACAAGCTCACTGAAGAAAGTATGAAGAAAGATGAAAAAGACGTGGTGACGTTTTAAATCTTTCCAGTATCTCTGAACCAGCAATACACCGAGCCTCGCGTTTTGGCATGATTGGCCTATTGTATAATTGCATGAATGCATCCAGGTGTACAGGCATCATAATTTCTAGGCATAGGCAAACTAGGCAGCTACCTGGTGCTCAACCGGCTCGGGTGGGGGTGGGGTAGCCCTCGCCCTTTCCCATTTAAATTATTTATATATTCATTTTAATATACAGTATACTGTATGTTTACATAATTTGAATGAGTATTGATTGTTTGGGTCGGGGTGGAGCATTGTGGTGGGAAGGTGGAGCCACTGGGAGGGACAATCTGAATCTCGCCTAGGGTGCCAAAAGGTCTAAATATGGCCCTGTATACAGGTGTTGAATAAATTGTTTGGTAAATGTACTTTGGTACTTTCTCATATATATAACAAGGTAATAACTAAGCAAATTTTACTAGAAAATCTATTGATTCTATTAATTATATCATATGACCAGTGTGAAATGTGAAGTGTTAGTTGTCTGATAATGAATTGTTTGTTTTAACTGGATTTAGTTATATAATTCAAGTTCATCTGTATTAATATACCATGTCTCCATGTAAATCGGGTTCTTAGGCACTTTTTTGACTAAACAAAGTATTTCAAGTGAGTTGAAATGTTTATTAATCACTGTTCTACCCCCAGCATTCCACCATTTCCATGATCAGATCCTGAAACTAAAGCTCTGATTATGTGTGTTTGTGTATATAGGTAATCCTTGCCCTTATGTTATAGAAGATCAGAATGAAGACACGATAAGTGCATTGGTACGCCTCATCACAGAAAAGAAAGGTATAGTCTTTTGATTTTCACAGTATAGAACAGGTTTTTATAAGTGATGTTTTCTAAAACTTCAATTCTGTCTGTGTTTCAGACAATGCTGCTGCTTTGGAGGAGTTGTTACTGGAATATGAGAAGAAGGATATGTCTAGTAGCAAAAGATCATCAATCAAGTAAGATCCTAATCAGGATTGTGTCTGATAAGTGAACATTTGTTTTACATCAGTACTTTACACAGGCACTGGACCAACAGCTGTAAAAATTATTTAGTGTGTCTATCATCTTTTTCAAAGATGGTTTAGGATCCACAATTTAGTTCTTTTTTGATAAAGAAAATTAACATTTTTAAGTTACGGTCAATAGTGTTCAAGCAGTACACGTGTGTGTTACTTTCTTAGACACGCCTGTCAGTGGTCCTGGGATAATCTCAGAATTGACCATGACCCAGATAAAAGTACTAAAGGTGAATAAATAAAATATACAGTATATGACAACATTTTATTGTTATATATTATGTATAATTTATATACAAATATAAAACGTCCATACTCTCCTGTTAAAAGTGTATTTTTTTGTGATGTAATAAAATAAAATAATCTATGATAAATGATGTCAGATCTTTAAGAAGTTAAATGAATCAGAAACCTTGGAAAAATGGAGAAAAATTTCTTCACATTTTTGAAACATCCAACATACTGTATATTTAAATTTGACCAAAAAAACGGTCTAGATTAACAAGATAAAAAAATAATGACAAATAAAAAAATACTATTTTCCCTTCACAAGTGAACCCTGTGAATCAGTGTTAAATCACTGCTGAGCACACAGTGGATTCATTCATTTATTTATTCATCTTCAGTTCCTGCTTTAGTTCATATATATTTGTAATTCATATCTTACGTCAGAATCTGCTGCATCAATTGTTCCACAATGTGTCATTGTGTCACTGCTTTTACTGTCCTCATTACAGCCTGTATGAAAAACCCTCACTACTCTACCCTTCAGCTCAAGCTTTTTTTGCTTGATAATGCAACTTTCTCCCCATACAAGAATAAACAAAAAGCTACAGCTTTGCATGTGATGACAGGGCAGTGTGAAGATGTTTGCTGTAACCTCTGTGAATATCTTAAAATACATTTAATATACTGTATATTTAAATAGCACCGAAAAAGGTTTAATTACATTAACAAGCTCATTTTATTTACTCTTTATTTATATTTCTGTATATCTGTCATCCATACCGTTTGTTTTAAGAATGCCTCACAGTGTCCATTTCAAATTGACAAGTGGCCAATAATGAAACCAGCACAAATTTAACTTTATTAGATGGTGGGTTCTAATATCCCTCTCTCTCTCTCTCTCTCTCTCTCTCTCTCTCTCTCTCTCTCTCTCTCTCTCTCTCTCTCTCTCTCTCTCTCTCTCTCTCTCTCTGTTTTTCTGTTCCCTCTTCAGGTTCCCTGGCTTCCTCCAGTTCCGCTCAGCATCCAAGGTCTGTGCTCACCATCAACACCATCATACTATCAATGGTGTGATCCCACTTACTGGTATCAGCTGCTCACGCTGCAGTCAGAAGAAATGGCCTCACGTGCTGTTGCCTCACACCATTGATACAAATAATACATCCTGTGCCGCATCTATCACCTCTTCACCTGGCGAAGGCAGGGTCCTCAATGTAGGAAGGTATGGGTTATGAATGTCACAGTTTGATAGATGCAAAATTGATTATTACATCAAAATGAAAAAATAAATCTGTATTAGTATTAGTAAAAATTGATCAGTAAAAAAAGTATTAGTAAAAATTGATCAGTAAAAAAAGTATTAGTAAAAATTGATTAAACATCTAAATTCTGTAATTTTCTAATACAAAGACATTAAATGCCAACTCACACTAATACATAAAAATACCACTAAACCCACAATCTATATTACCAATAAACATTACGTTCCCACAAAGATTATACAATATTTTTAGGAAATGGGTCATGCTTTTAAATGGAAATAATCAATAATAGGATCACGGATTCAACCCTGTTCTTAACTGTTTTTCAGTAACAGTAATTATTTATTCCACTTATGCAATAGCAGTTAATTTATTAATGGATGAAACATGCCTTTAACCATTTATATTTGCATTTTGCATGTTATCAATATAGTCTCTGTGTTTTTTTTCTTGTAGCTGATAAACAAAAATGCATTGCCATTTTACTGACAAAACTGGAAAGCACAATGCCCTTAAGACTTTTCAATGGCAGAATAAATAATGACTGTTCTGACACACTAGACTTCTTCTATAAATGATAGAATCATTATGTGTATTATAAATTATTTAACCTTTCCATACAAGCATAGACACTAAGCTACAAATAGACCAATTCAATTTGTTAGAAACTAACCACCGTCTCAAAAAATACAACAAAGCAAACTTATATTTCTAAATATGCTAGCTGCTCTAATATGAATAACATAAGAAACTTAGTTTAGCAAAACTTTGACATTTAAATAGACTACAAGATACATTTGCTGTTATAATAACTTTTACTCTTTTGGGAAGATGTTCGAATAGATTTTGGAGTGTGTTTGTAGAGATTTATACTCATTTATCCACAAGTCGTGCTAGTAAGGTCAAGTACTAATTACAGTCCAATTCATACCAAAAGTGTTTAATTTAAAGGTGTTTAGTAGTGCTGACATCAGAGCTCTATAGCTTCTCCATTCCAAATCATCTAAACCATATCTTCACAGAGCTGGATTTGTGCACAGAGAATAATGTAATGCAACCCCATCGAAAGGCATCCTATGTAATTGTGTGCCTCCAACTTTATGGCAACAGTTTTAAAGAAGAACCACATATTGAAGAACAATATATTCAAGTCATGTAAACCCATGACTAGAATTACCTCAACCAATATTGTTGTTGGAGATGCTGTTATCGAAAATGTATATATTTACCAATAAATAGCAACAATCACCGATGCCCACCATCAAAAAGCAACGTTATTAATAAAAGACAAAAACTCACAATAATTTAAAATTAATATGCAGTATATCTGCTAAAGTACCAAATCCACACTTTCAGAATGCTGTATGTTTTTAATAGATTGTCAGAGTTGCATGTCATGCCAAGTAGTACTTGACCTCAAATGCACTTATCTCCCTGATCATGGCCTTTAACACCATTGATGAATGATTGGCAGGTTCCAGGTGGCTCAGATCCTGGAGGGTGACCCAGTCACCTTGCCGACGACCGATTCAATAGACTCTTCTAACATGGAGCCTGCTGAAGAATCATCCCTTCTGGCCATGTCCTCTTCCACAAGCTCCCCTTCTGCAACGAGCATACTTAAGGTGAATGACTAACAGAAATACATCTGCAATTCCTCTTTCCTTACCTACTAGCCCTCGTTTTCTTTTTATACTGTTCTTCCATTTCACATGTAAATAGTAAACTATACTACTACACTATTGATTATTAGTGTATTGCAATATTTGTATTCAATGTAGTCTTCAACTTTTGCCAAAGCATCAATGTTCACGAGTTGAATCAAAGCCATATATACATAGCCACCATTGGCACCGAACAAATATCATTATGCATTTTGTATGTGAATATGATACATATATGCACTTTTGCACTCTAAATTAAGCTTAATATGAGATTGACGTAAGGTAATTTTATAGGTATTTCAAACTCTCCCCTCATAATAAAGCTTTTTCAGGCTTTGTTGTTATTTGTTGATCTTTTGAACATCCATATAAACCCTTTAACACACTGAAACCCCTTTATTGTATTTGTCACACACTTTAATATTTTTCAGTCGCTAGTATAGGGCAGTTTTTTACAGCTTCCTAACATGAACACAAGGATGGTGGATAGCTGGATGGAGAGTTGAATTGGCAAATGGAAAAACATTGTGTTCTTATTTCTCTCACTGTCTTTTGTGTGGATTTACTGTATAGAGGAATGTAGTGATAGTTTGCTAGCTTAAACCATAACAACCATTCTTGAAAAAGAATATTTCTTTGCACAGATAACACCAAACTTACGATAACATGATCCCTAGCTACTAAATAAAGCTAATAGGACCTTCACAGTCCTCGAAGTCTACTGTAAAACTCTACATGCTCTTAAGTCTGCATTGTGTTTATTTTTATTCTCATTTTTTTTCCTTTTTGTTGTTTTTTTTCTCTCTCTCACTGAAGCCATATATTAGCAACATCATTAGCAACCAAATTTGCGCTTGCTAATACTCTTTTTTCATACACTGTTAGGTGAAATAGAATAGTCTAAAAAGTTTACAACTTTTTAAAGTAAGGTAAATGCCAGGATAAAAATGAAAAAAACTTGAATATTGGCCTGGTGCTATGTGTCTGTTCGTCAGTTGCTAATTCAGAATGTCAGTGCTGACCTCTAGTGTACGAGGGGTATAACTACACATATGAACATTTTCTTTACAAAAATATACAAAATGTAGTAATTGGTGATGTAAATCATTACTAGGATTTTTCTTGAATCATTTATGATTCATTGTATGATTTAATTTTGTGAAAACTCAACATTTTAATATTAACATGCCCTGGTCCTCCAACCTTTTAATACTAACATGCCCTAGTGTTACTTTATTGACTTTTTTTTCTTTTTTTTACTTTTATTAGATGACTGAGTAAATGAACGAGTGGAAGAAAAAGTGAAGCATCCAGCTTGTTGAAAGACATCAACACCACATCGAGCACAACCTTATCGCTGGTCTTCTAAGGAAGTGCCGAGGCTCAAGCTGGATGGAAATTGTATTAACCCCTATGGGGAGTTAGCCTTAAATTTAGGAAAACAGGATTTGGTCTTTATAAGAGTTTTTGGAGCTATTTTATTTGTTTAAAAAAAGAGTGAAATGTGAAACATATCTTAACTTTGTAGAGTAGATCTTTATATTTGTCAGATCATTTAGAGTTGCCTCTTCTTTAAGTTCTTCACTGGTCCAATAAATATACAGAGAATATTCATCAAAATAATATTTAGATTTATTTTTCTTTACATGTCAGGAAATGCTTGTTTTTTTTTAGTGTTTATTTTTTATTTATTTTTTTATCTCTGCAACAGGGACAGCCTTATATACCGTTAAACCACTTATTTCATTGCTGTAAATAACTCCTAATATGTATAGTATAGCATGTAGACAGGTATTATCAGTTATTTTGCATTAGGAGCATATAAAGCTCTTTTATTCTATAAACCTTTACAGGGGTTCAGTGAGTGGCATAAATTGATCATTCTCACCAGCTTTTATGTCTGATTTGCCTAAATAATATGGATGAGGTGGAATTAGGTTTCGTTTTAAGTATTAATATTGGAAGCACTATGCATTTATCTGCCATGCTGCAGAGTATTAGTGCTGAGCGGTTGTTCCTGATCCTTCCACTTACATTTCAATATATCAAATGTTAATATTTTCTATGTTGTTCACTGATAGCAGTGGTAAGGTTTAAATAAAAAAAAAAAAATTTCGGACCAGGAGAATAACCTCACAATTTTGGGGTATTATGGTATTGGTTGATAGTAAAAATGATAGAGAAACATAATATATATTTGACAACAAGGTTTTCATAAAATCTCAAAGTATTTATCACATTTTTTAAAACTATAGTTGAAAGAAAGAGTGGTTTTAAAGAGTCACAGACAGACATAAATTAGACCACCGAAATAGGAAACATAAACAGGTAAAAAAAAAAAATGATTGATGGAAATGCATTTTAAGGTTTTTTTATTGTTGTTGTTTTTTAAGAAATGAACTGTAAGGAAACCATCTGATCACACACCGTAGATAACCATGAAACTGTGAAAACATAACAACCCCGATCTTCTTTTTTTTAACTAGAATAGTCTCAGAAGGTGTTTTCAAGCCACCTCGCTTTTCCTGAGGTGTTTAGACCTGCAGTTCAAGCAATTAATTAGCTGAGTAAAGTATGAAAGATCATGGAAAAAGCTAAACTGTGATCATGTATGACTGTTCTAGTCTGTTTTTCCTCCACTATTTAGATTATTAGATTGTTTTAAAGCAAGTTATTCAGGATTCAGGTTTATTATTTCCTCATTACTATGAGGCCATAAGTAAATACAAGTTTTTAATTACGGTTTGCTCTTGAAAGAAAGACCAAGCTTTATAAAAGCTAGTTTTATTAGCTTACCATTGCAAGCTAGTTCATTTCATACACAAGTTGCACTAGCTATCTGAATTGAATCATGAATCATAAAATCATGAAAACTTCTTGCAAGTTCTACTTGAGCACATACAATGTCTTATCCAAAAAAAGTAAAGGTTACCTTTGAGACAGTTGGCACACATACTAGTCTCTAGAATGCTGGTGCAGGTATTAACAGGTATGTGCTGAATATCGCAATAAACATTATGTGTTGAATATCACAATATATACATGTATAGCCTAGAGATAAGCAATATAAGGGGGCACTAAAGGCCTATGTAACCATTGTGATATCTTATGGTGCATCATTGAAGCTACCTCCCTATCTAACTATTTATGGTGTATATACCTACAAAAGGTTTTTTTTCATCCTTGCACACAGAGGCCTCTGCATATGTGAGGGTTTACACTGAAACAACAGCCACTCAAGGTATAAGAAACTTGTTTAAAGTAAAGATACTGGTGGTACATCTGAAATACGCACAAGCATACTCATGCATTAGCCTCTGCTAACAAACGAAACAGATGAAAATAAAAACTTTGGCTATGTAATACTGTATATTGAGTTTAATTGCTGGACTAGATGTGAAAACTCTGTGGATACTGCAAAGTCAGAAATTATAATATAATTTGCAGTCATCTTTAAACATTGAACAAAATTAAATATGTTTTTATTGGGGTTTTTCCTCATCTTGTTTTACTTTTATGTTTATGTTTAAATTTTGAAAATGTACGATGGCAGATAATGTTACAAGCAATACTGTTACTGTCATCTATATGCACATTTTTATAAATAATAGAATTTTGTACATTATTTTCCAGTCAGCCCTTTAAAAAACAGTATTCTACTATATGTTTAGGATCTGGAATCTGTGGGTTCTATGATACTTGTTAAGGTGTTAATAACCAGACTAATGTAATGAGAATAGAAAGAAAAGATTATCTGCATCATTGTAGCTTTCTATTTATTTACATTTAAACATTATTAGCTTTTTCTTGATATTTGTACTCTTTAAATAAAGGATAAGAACTGAACAAATGTGTGACTTTTTACATTTCCAAAGTTAACATATTAACATACTGATTCTAAAAGAAAAGTAACTCAATAAACATTCATGTAAATGTAAAGCAAAACAAAGCCACTTACGTGAATCAGAAGCATGCAGACATAAACAAACATATTTTTACATTTAAAATAAAAATAAAAAGTTGTTACATTCATTTGCTTAATTAACAGGCATTATATAAAGTTATATACACATTGTTCAAGCTCATTATAGATGACTTGACATTTGGAAAGAATCTGAAGTGCTGAATACTAGTACTGGATTACTTAATAGTAATCTATAGCATGATATGAAAGCTATACTGTTCAGAATGCAAACATTATATGCTGATGCAGGCCTTATTTATCATATATCAAATATCTGAATATTAATTTGGCTTTATTGAGTAAGGAGTAAGAAACATTTTGATTTGCTATAGAAAAATGATCATTGATGGGGCTGAGTGATCCTGATGTTCCGCTGAAGCAAAGTTAGTGATCCACCCCAAAGTTTATTATTTTCCAACAATAGATTGTGTGGTCTAGTGGTTAGGATGCAGCGCTCTCAATGATGCGGCCCGGGTTCGATCCGCAGTCAGGGAACCAACCCCAGCCATTAGGGTTGCACAAGCCTTAGTGCTGGTCCCATGCCCGGATAAATGGGGAGGGTTGCGTTAGGAAGGGCATCCAGCGTAAAAACGTGCCAAATCAAAACATGCGGATGGTCCGCTGTGGCGACCCCTAATGGGGGAAGCTGAAATAAAATTTAATAGCTTGTGTACAAGTGTTTAAATCTTTAAATTCCACAGCTGTTAGACATCCTCAAAACAAGTTAGGCTGTTATTATTAACATTAACAACCATAAACAATTATTTGCTCGCCATCCTGTTTATTCTGCTCACCAATCTTTTTTCTTTCTTTCTCCATTCCTAAAACGTTCTTACCTCCAAACATTACAAAACCCTGACACTGGAGACTCCACCCAAAAATCCAAGATAAACATCTCCTCACTGAAAACTTCACCATAACAACTACACACTAAATGATACCATTGCAAAAGTTGTAAAGACTTTAAAGGCATTAATGGCGTAAACAGGAACCTACAGAAGGAATATCATGTGATTTATAAGTAATTCATAGGCAGTAAAGTTAAAACATTGATGTATTTAGAAGACCAACAGTAATTACAACTGAAGCAAAACTCAGAACAGTTCTATATATATATATTCTTATTGTTTAATCTGATTGTGAGTTTGATAAACCCTTATCCTCGTCAGATTTCTGGACTTGCTGCTTTATCTTCTTCGGTATACTTCTTCGGAAACCCTGGCCAGCCATGAAATACAGGATAGGGTCAATGCAACAGTTTATGCATGCTAGAGGTCTGGAGACCTTGTACGCCATTCTAAATGCTTCCCGGAGAGAACAGTTTGAAATGAAGTGGCGAGAATAGTATTGAAAAGTCCGTGTCAAGTGGAAGGGCAAAAAGCAAACTATGAAGACTATCAGCACGATGGAAATCATCTTTATAGACTTTTGCTTGGAGTGCTGAGATGTACGTCCCACTGCGTTGGGTTGTATAAGTCTTTGCACCATCAGACTGTTGCACACGATCACTAAAATAAAGGGTATTAAAAAGAAAAAGACAGAAACGACAGAACTATACTGCAGGAACTGCTCAAACAGTTCATTTGTTGTGGTGTCTTTGCAGATTGTGCCATTTGTATCGGTTCGGGAAAAGTAGAGTACTGGCGTTTGGAAGCATAAGACAACTACCCAGACAAGGGCTGAGACATAGCTGGCACGACGGGTGTTGAACCAACCCATTGATCGCACCGGGTGGCAAACAACTATGAAACGGTGGACATTGATGCAGCAGAGGAAGAGGATGCTTCCATAGAGATTGGTATAGAAGAGAAAGCGTATAAGTTTGCAGAACCCCTCAGTGAAAGGCCAGAGTTTCCTGACAGCATAATAATAGATCAGAAAGGGTAGTGTGAGGATGTAGAGTGTGTCACACACAAACAGATTGATCATGTAGACAGTGATGGGACTCCAGTGTTTGATCCAAAACAAGATGGCAATCATGGCAATGAGGTTGAGTGGCAGGCCGACCGCTAGCACCACACTGTAGGTAACTGGTAGCAGGATGTTGTTGATATCTTCAGTAAAATTGCATTTGGTGTTATTTTGATTGGCCATCTTTATACATGAAAGTCTAATATAAGTAGAGAGAAATGAGGAAACAATTAATAAACACATGTATACTAATGTTAGGCAAACAATATGCCTTGATCTGGTTTTAATAATCATTAACCTTCATTTTGTTCATTTGCATTTATTTAAACAAGAAAATGTTAGTAGCCCTTCAGGACCTGATGCTTTCCGCTAGTTTTTGGAATGTGGCTTTTGGGAATGTGTGCTCATTCAACCGCAAGAGAATTAGTGAGATTGGGCACTGATGTCAGGTAGGAGCCCTGGGGCATAGTCAGCATTCGTTTTATCCCAAAAATGTTCAAAGGGGATAAGGTTCAGGCCATTCGAGTTTTTCCACTCCAACCACAATAAACAATGTCTTTATTTAACTTACTGTGTGTACAGGGGAATTGTCATGCTGGAACAAATTGGGCCCCGAAATAAATTTTACGGCATATAAAATCAACCTGTATAATTGTGCACTTCTATCTTTGTGTCAACAGAAATGGGCTCGCATATGATTGCTCGGTGATGTTAGGTTTCCCCAAATTTTGACTATATAATGTATAAAAATGCACTAAACTTTAGAAGAGTGTAGGTCGATTAGACAAGCAAGCACAAAGTTTAAAAAGTGAGCTTTAAGAACCAATCAAAATAAAACACTCTGCAATTCAATGTCTGAGACAGTGGATTGAAATAAACAGTTTTCATTGAATAGGGAGGCTATGATTAATTTTAAATGTTTTTTGTTTTTTATAAAACGTGGAAATATCAGCATTCCACATGTCAACATCCAATTTATCTACCCAGATCTGTACATGGTGTACATGATGAAATCTCTGTGTTTAAAAAAATCTGCTAAAGAACCAAAACAACATTTTGCTAAGTTAACTAGTGTCAACTTAAATTTTCTTTATATTTCTTTGATAAATAAAGTGGTGTTTACTTTAGCACAAATCATTCAGCTAGTTAGCATAATTGTTTAAAAATGCATTCCAGTGCAATCAATGCAACTTGTTATTAAGTAATTAATAATTTTATATTTAAGTAAAAAAAAAGTTATTACTACAATGAAAGTAAGGTTCACGCAAGACAGAATGTTCTTTACATTTTCCACTGCTTAAAGCTATGAAAATGAAACCAAAATCAGCCTTTAGCTGGGATTCTGGTATCCAGATATGCAGTTTTGCAACAAGTTATGTATTAAGACAAATACCTTAGTTGACACTGTAGTTTTTAACTGCAATATTAGAAACTGGATTTTTATATCTGAACCGGTTTATTTAGGTCCCTCCTTTAAACCAATAAACCTTTCATTTCTAGCTGACTACTGGTCCCGCATTCTCTGTCCAAGATGACGTCATTGTTACAGATTCACATTACCGTAAGGCCAACCCACGATTTATTTTTTGGAAACATCTCTAGAAACAGAATTTTGATGTGGAAAATAATCATTATCATGTGTAAAAAAAATCATTGTAAAAGGAGAGGGTTTGCTTACATATTTATAGAAATTCATGATTGCTGCTCTTTAAGTAAAATCACAGAACATTTTTTAGTCCCCCCTCCACTTCCTTTGTTAAAAAACTGCAGAAAAGTAAAGTAAGATTTATATAATGTTTTCAAGCTATAGAATCTATTGCACATTGCCTTGATTTAATAAGTCGTATGTATTATTAAAAACTATACTGTACAGATATAAAATGCAAGTATCAGATATGAAGTGTACTTACAGTGTATGAATCTGTCAGAAATTTAGTTTATATTTCTCTGCCTGTATCTTTCCTCCCCTCTTCTTGCTCTGTCTCTCACTCTCTGTTCTGCTTACTTTTATCACTCTGCGATGCCTCAGACTGACCTTCTTTTCACCAATGTAGGCGTTTCTCAATGGGCAAGCTGCAGCTTGTTTCTTGACTAACACTAACACACAGGGTTTCAAAATGTTCAATGTTCATGGCCAACATGGAAAATGTTCATCAGACTAAAACTATGCAATCTACTATAATCGTTTCCTGACAAACACTTAAAAAAAGAATATGATGTCGTACATTCATTTATATCTACATTTTTTGTTGTTTCTTGTCACAACAAAATGTTTTATTCTATATAAAGTCTAAAATAGGTTTTAGTTCCCAATTTCTACTTTATTTTTATGGTCTTGTCAATTTTCGAACAATTATGTAGTTGGTGTATCTAGTATTTACTGCAGTATTGCAGTTATTATATATTCATTATTATATAAAAAATGATTATTAGACTTCACTCTGCAATGCTATGTATAAAAACAAATATAACAAACTTTTAACAAAAAAGTTGGACCATGTACTGAAATACTATACATATAACATATACATATACTGTTCATTTTCACCCCTGATAGTTTTCCATAGTTTGCAATGATTTCCTGAATGCTGTATTCTGAAACTGCAGGTATATAATTAACAATAATTGTAAGTTCTAAAGATAAAAAGACTTCTGTGTCCTGATACCTGATTGCTCACTTCTATGATTTACTTGTTTCTTTCTTATGTGTAAGTTTCTTGGAAACAAAAGCAAGTTGGTGAAAACCCATTGCACATTGAACATACACATGAGCTACAGTAAGACAGTCACCCAATCTTTGAAATGGACCCAGACCCCTGGAGCTGTGGTGTTGTGGCACTCTGCCACCTTGTTAGTATGACAGATACTTCATGTAGAAAGTGTTAAGATTTCAGAGTTTAGCTGACCAGCTGATTCACAACTAGTAAAACAGTAGATATAAAACACTCTGCTGTAAGTAGACAGGGTATTGTGATTACTCAAAGAGCAACAACCACCTTTTTTCATAAAATATGTAAAAACAAATCATAATATGAAACTGTATTATCACTTATCCGATCATTTCTGGGTTTACAAAATATTATTTATTATTCTGTTTATAGAAAAGGTCCCCTGGTGGTCTAGTGGTTAAGATGCAGCGCTCCCACCGCTGCGACCCGGGTTCGATTCCCGGTCAGGGAACCATCCCCAGCCACTCTTAGTGCCGGTCCCAAGCCCGGATAAATTGGGGAGGGTTGCGTTAGGAAGGGCATCCAGCGTAAAACATGTGCCAAATCAAACGTGCGGAGGATCCGCTGTGGCGACCCCTAACGCGAGAAGCCGAAAAGAAACTTATTCTGTTTATAGAAAAGTTTACAAAATGTTGTGAGCTGGTCTTTTGGTAAATGTGAGTCCCGAAACCATTACATCATCATTGAGAAATACATGAGGACACTTGTTTATCTTACTCAAGCTAATGAAAAACAGTCAAAATCATAAAAGAATTAGAAGAATTGTGGGTTTACATTAGAAAACGAAATCACCAGTTCAGGTATTACAATTCTGTGTGTCCTATTGTAACAAAAATCACAAAGGCAACGTATGTATTTGTCTTACTTAACTTGAACACTCAGTTTTTACTTATTTATTGCTGATTTTGTTCTCGTATTTCATAGTTTCCATTGGTAGAAAAGTACTAAATGCAATTAATCCCTCTAGTAATATAGTACCTCTAGTAATCTCACTGCAGTAATATCTAAGGAACGCACAATTACGCCAGCTAATTGACTGTGCGGTACGTACAGGAACACTACATTGATTATCAAGACAAACGAAGAAAAATAATGTTAGCTGGCAAGCTGACTGTGAAAAGCTGCTGAGATTTTAGTATCTCTTTTAGAGACTAGCTAGCAAGTTGAATATTGAGCTGTGAAATGCTGATATCTCCACAGGTGTTGCTTCACACAGTTTACAGATAATTATCACACTTTTCTTTAAAGCATTTAAAACCGAACACAACCTCTATGATAAATTAGGACAGTAATGCAAATCTGTTTCCACTTTGTCAGATATTGCTGCTGGTGACTGAGCATTTGCTTTATTTTTAATGGGTCTTGAACTTTTATATGATCTATTGTTTATTACTTGAACATACTGTCTAGACATGCTTGTCTAGCTCAGAAATCCTTATTAGACTTCACTCTGCTATGATATTTATTAAAATAAATATAACAAACTTTGAACAAAAAAGTTTGACCATGTACTCAAATATCATACATATAACATATAATACTGTTACCTTTCACCTCTGATAGTTTTTATAAGTTTACAATGATTTCCTGAATGCTATATTCTGAAACTGCAGGTACATAATTAACAACATTTACAAAGACTTCTGTGTCCTGAAACCTGATTGCTCACTTCTATGATTCACTTGTTTCTTTCTTGTCTGTAAGTTCCTTGGAAACAAAAGTAATTTGGTGAAAACCCAAGACCCCATTGCACATTGAACATACACATGAGCTACAGTAAGACAGTCTTTGGAATGGACCCAGAACCCTGGAGCTGTGGTGTTGTGGCTCTCTGCCACCATGTTAGTAAGACAGATACTTCATGTAGAAAGTGTTAAGGTTTCAAAGTTTAGCTGATCAGCTGATTCACAACTAGTAAAACAGTAGATATAAAACAACACATCGTTTAGTTTGAATTTGATAGGTGACTAGATCAGTGAAAATCCTGAAGAAATGGTTGGTTCTGAAATTGCAGAAATTCTTCCTCAAAGTAGGTCCAAAATAATATATTTTAAGTTAATAGGTTTTATTAACTTTACATATATAAACAGACCGACTGACCAACAAACCATAAAATCAAGGACAGTGAACTACATGTGAAATAGTACAGTGTAAGTGTAAAAAAACTTCTTCACACAATCTTTTGTGCTAATAAAGTGTACTTTGTACAAAGACAGGCTACTGCAGGTTCAGATCTGTTGAAATAATACATTCAAGAGATTTGCAGCAACAATTATGAATGATGTGGAGTACCTCCCATTTAAAAAGTACGAATATGCTGTAGGCATAGATATTGATATGTTTTATAATACAACCAAATATTACATTGGAGGCTAGCAATGTTACAAAGGTTACTGAATGCAGCTGTCCTTATAGAGTTTATACGAAGTGATTGAGGAGTGAAGTAAAAGTAAAATCTTTGGGTTATTGAGTTAAGAAATTGCTAGGTGTCTAGACAAACTAACTTTGCTGGCTAATATTAGTTGAAGTCATGACCTATGTTATTATGAAACTAGCATTATGTATTATATAATGTAATGTATTTATGTGCCAGGCACACTGCAGACTAGGTGCACCATGGGCACTTTATATTTAGAGGAGAGCATGAATGAGCCCCAGTGTCAACAGGATTTTTAAACTTCTGCTGACTAAATAAAATACAGTATGTCCAAAACTCAGCAGCTGGAATTCTGACTAGGGCAAAGATTAGTGATCATTTTATGCTTACTTTGGACTGCTTACATTGGTGTCCCATCAGGTATTATGTTGATTATACACCCCAAAACTTTTGCTCTTCTCAGATAGGATTTTTAGTTGTTCATTTACACTAAATTGGTAATAGGGCTTTCTCTTCTTATGATGCTAAACTATGGAATTCACTTCTGGCTGATATCAGACTCGCACTGAGATTCCATTTACAATTTTTTCAGATAGATTTAACTTCTTTGATTTATATTTGTAATGTAGATACTTATATGCTTATTTTTATGATTTGTATATATGCAATTGTGTTTTTTAAAGGCAAAGTGCCTTGAGAAGCTACTTTTAAACATGCTACATGTAATAAAAGAATATTAATATAAGGATTGCTAATAATTTGATATGATCAATACAATAACAAGAGTAAATTAAGTGCCAATTATTTGCTACCGTAATTTAATTTTTCATAACCTGACTAAAATATATTGTTTGCATAGTTTAGTGTATGATGCCCACACAATTTATAAGGAGTCTCTCTGTCGGTGTAAATCCACTGCAAATATAATGTTTCATAATATGCAAACGCTTAAGGGTTTATATGTGAGTTTGAAAACTAAATAAGTAATTTTTTATCAAAGGAAGCTATAAAGAGGAGAGGATTTCTAAATAAACCAACATCAACATGTATTTAATATAAAGCATAAGGTTACTTAAAACTTGTGGATTAAGAAATATTTAAACAAAGGTTTTTATAGGTATATTAGAAAAAGGATAGCCGGAGGTATCAGGTGTATTTATTGTATAAGAGATTATTATATAAGAGCAAAAAAGTGGAAGACAAGATGAGTAAATATTAGAGATAAGTTAGCATGCAGAGAAGTTCTGTTTTATGTTTGTGATAAAGACTTGCTGAATCAATAAAGTGCAGAAGATATAATGTGAAAGCTGTGAAATGTAAACAATAATAATGTCTTGGAAAAAAATTGAAATATTTGTTGCTTTTAATGTTAAGGATCTCCTAAAAAAACATTTCACACACTGATATTGAAGCTAAAGCAAAAATGCAGCTTGTGACAGAGAACAGTTTCACAAGATCGAAACATTCCAAAAACAGGCAAAACGTCTGGTGCAGTACTGCATATACAGTTGTGAAATTTTTGCCTATTTAATCAAACATGAGTGGTTATTAAACAACGAACCAGCTAGTCATGCGTTTATGGTCAGTATCTACTTCAGTTAACTAAACTGAAGCAATGTGTATGCACTGCAAGGAATGAATAAAATGCAAAAAAACATACATTGCAATAAATAAGAGAGAAAAGCCCTACATCTTGATCAGAACATCTTTAAGCATTTTAAAAGTCATTTCAAGGGCAGGTTAGTCTTAGTCTTAGCAGGTCAGAGTTGCAAGTATCGAGCTAATGCGATCTACACACAAAAGGCTTTGTTAAATGCAGTATTACTATTAATATAGCAAGTAAGGCCACAACTGGTTGTGTTGTTGTGAAACTGATGATGATTATGACTTTAACATATTTTTGTTCAAATTTGTTTAACTTTTTACTTTCAAATATTGCCTGCAAGACCCAACTTGTTGTGATAACAAAGGCATTTTACAAGGAGCAATCTCAATAAATCAATATTAAGAAAATCATCATACACTAAGAAAATGCAATTAATACTATTAGTATTTTTCTGTGACTTTACTGAGCTGATTTCTGTTAAGAAAATAGAGACTTTTGGATCACAAAACCTTTTTATTACATTTTAATCGAAACAATTACAAACATAGACGTTCTAAAAGTAAAACCATTTACACTTTAAGCTTTGTTATGTGTAAGCATGAATGGTTTTGTGATCGTTGTATTTTCAGCCGTTTTAATTTAGCATCAGTAGCAGGAAAAGTAAAGTGCAGGTTTTGCTGATTTTCATGTCAGCAATTCTAAATTACATGCAGTAAAACCTTACCATCTGAGATATGAGTTATAAACAATCCTCTTGGCCAATATTATTATGTAATAATAATCCAACACATTCATGTCCCTTAAACACTTAATAACGCCCACGGTTATTTAAACGTATGTACACTCTATAAACAGAAAAATGGATAAATCCTCATTTGTTTTTTTAGATTTATACTGTCCAAGAACAACACAGTGGTTCTTTAGATTCTAACATCCTAACAACAGGTCTACTGAGCTTGCTTTAGTTTATTAGTTTCTCTACAGAAAAATTGTAGTCTTATATGGATTTAGCATAAATCAGTCTAACCAAGTACTGCTTGTAAATAAGATCCGGGTTGGAGAGATTTACCAAATGATTCCTAAAATCTTACTTTTCAATAAAGTATAAAAAAAAAAAATAAACCATGAAATTATTATAAACGAAAAAATTATTGAAAATAAAAACCTATTCCTCATTGTGATGAGATATTTCAAAAGCCTGTACATATTCAACTATTTCTGTTTGTGAGAGAATTTAGAATATTTTTTGTAATTTGAATGACAATTTGGAGACATTTCAAGGTAAAAAAAACCCCCAAAAAAACCATCTATTTTTCTCAGCAGTCATGAAAGCACATTTATGGACTTTATAACTTACTTTAATCCATGACACTTGCTTGTCCTTTAGATCCATATTCCGAATTATTTACTCACAAAGGGGTCGAGAGGCATTTGCTCTCCTCCTTTCTCTGAGACTGCTTGAGTTTTTTGCTTACACTCCGTCGGAAACCCTGGCCTGCCATGAAGTAAAGTATGGGGTCAAAGCAGCTGTTCACACTGGCTAGTGGCCTTGTGACCTTGTAAGCTACATTAGAACCCTCCAACAGTGTACAGTTCACTTTGAAGTATCGAAAACTGTAATACAGACTCCGTGTGAGATGGAAGGGCAGGAAGCAGAGTATAAAAACCAGCAGCACTATGACAATCATCTTCACTGATTTTTGTTTGGACCGCTGGGATGTTGCACCTCCTATGGTGGTGGTCTCTAAAAGTTTCCGCACCATCAGGCCATTGCACACTAGCACTAATGCAAAGGGTATCACAAACAAAATGACAGAAATGACCGAGCTATACACCATAAAATAATTAAACAGGGCCTGAGATGTGGTGTCATGGCAGACTTGATGCGTGGTTCTGGAAAAGTAGAGCACAGGTGCCTGGAAAGTGAGAACAATTACCCAAACAAGGACTGAAACATAACGGGCACGGCGAGCGTTAACCCATTGCATTGATCGCACCGGGTGACAAATGCCAAGGAAGCGATGGATGCTGATGCAGCTTAGGAAGAGGATACTACCATACAGATTGGTGTAGAAAAGAAAGCGGATCATTTTGCAGAACACTTCAGTAAATGGCCAGTCATTCTTGTCGGCATAGTAGTAGATCAGAAAGGGTAGTGTGAGGATGTAGAGTGTGTCACACACTGTCAGGTTGATCATGTAGATGGTGTTGGGGCTCCAGTGTTTGATCCGGAACAGGATTGAATACAGTGCAGTGATGTTGAGTATCAAGCCTACTAAAAACACCAACCCATAGCTGACAGGTAGTAAGATGTACTTGAAGTCCTCATTAAACTTGCAGTCATATTGAGAAGTGCTGTTGGTGAAACTAGTGACATTTTGGGCAGCCATCTTGCTTCATGGAAGTCTGTCAAAATAAAATAAAGAATATATTTAAGCTTTACAAGGTAACAAACTTTTGACTGATCTAAATGTTTTAAATCAAAGGGGAAAAAAATCATTCAGAAAAATGAATTCCCCAAATGTTTTTAAACTGACCTTTGTGCCAAAAGAGTATAAAACCATGTCGTTAACCTTTACATTCACATCTGATTGATCTAGTTCAAACAATCATTTTTATCAAATAAAATAAGAATGAAATACATTTGCATTGCTAAAACTCTGCCGTCTGCATTAAGGCATAAACAGGATGTTTGTCTTAATGCCATTCTATTTGTTATACATGTGCATGATATTGTTTTTGAAGGGAACTCTTTGTATTTGATTTGGGAGGAGGCTATCTAAGTAAACAGCCACTTTGTTCTGGTATGACGCCTGTTCAAATCGAAAGGTGCAGTTAGAAAATTGTCTTCAAAAGTATCTTAGCTATATATATATATATATATATATATATATATATATATATATATATATATATATATATATATATATATATAGTAATCCCATGATTCTGGATATTGGACATGACTCAAAAGCAAAGCATTCCAAGGTTTTTCAATTGCAAATGCTACATGCAATGTTTAATCAAAATTTGAGTCTTTTAAGACTATAAATGCAATATTAAAAATTTCAGTTAAAGGGATGGCAATTATAATGACATATCTAGTCCATTAATTACTTATGTATTTATGGATTTCACAATGTGATCAAACACATGACATCAGCACAAAAATGCGCTGGAAAGCAAGGACTCTTTAATTGATTGACAGAGCTTAGGTTGTTTGCCAATTTTCTCTACTTTAATAAAAAAAACACCCCAAAAAAGTGGTGGGGTTTTAGTACTTGCAAAAAGCATATTTCAGACAGGAGTACTCACCGTTGTAATGATGAATCCAGAATAAACACCTTGTTTTCTTTCTTTCTTGTTTCTCTCTTGGTTCCTCAGGTAGTACCTCTTGCACCCTTTCAGTTGTGAAGGCGTTTCAAATTAATGGGCAAGTCACAGCTCGTTATCTGCTGACTGCCTCTCTCCCTCTATCTTTCCTTTTTGTCGTTTTTGTCCTCTATATTTGTTACTATCACTTTTTTGAGTTTTGCTGAAATATCTACTGAATGAATGATGGTATGACAGACGCTTATGAAGGCATCAAGGATCAAGAGGAATGCAGAGAGGGAAGCGTCTCTGTTTTCACAAATTACCTTTCTAGAAATTCACTTATTTCACACACACACACACGCGCGCGCACGCACATACCAGCATGTACTGCATATGCATGAATGTACAGTAAAGCTACCCTTATAATAATTGTGAAATATATATCTCTACAGGGTTTGGTTTATGTGTTTGTCAAGTCTGGAATGCAGAGCTGTTCATGTAAAAAAATGTTTTGAACCGTTAGTAAACAAACCTGTTTGTATGATAATAAATGCCAAATATTTTGTATTCTGAAAATCCGGTGCCAAAAAGCAGAAGAGGAGGATAATAAAATATCTTGTACTGGGTTGATGGCTCAATTTAAACTTAAATGTTTATTATCCTGGGTCTAATATTTTGTAATGAATAATAATAATAAAAAAAAAATTATACGAATATTGCAGCCCGGCTAGCTCAGTCGGTAGAGCATGAGACTCTTAATCTCAGGGTCGTGGGTTCGAGCCCCACGTTGGGCGAATAACTTTTTTTTTTACCCTTTAATTCGAGGGTTTGTTAAATAGGCTACATATTACAACTGATATCATTAATACATATAATATAAAAAAAATTTATACAACATTTTTCAAGTGAATTAAATTGATAACAGGCTATAAGCTTTCTAAAGGGGTGTTTATATATCCTTTAGAGAGTGGGGATTTGTAAAGCATTATCATTGTTATACTGCGCATATGTATGCATTTTGTATACAAGATAAGAAGTATTTCAAATTAAGGGATGGGGGGGGCAGTTTGGCGTATGCGTGCAATAATATGCAAAAAGAGCAATGGCTATAAATGTGCACACTAGGTGGCGCTGTGGTCAGTGTGGTGTTTTCTGCACCGCTTAATGCACTCCGGGTTTCCTGTGTGTGTCGCTCTCGTGTCTCGTATTCAATAGAAAGCCTGCAGTATTTTTTTCCTCTAGACACGGTCAGTCTATTCTCTCATATTGCTTATGAAGAGTGGAGCTCATCTCATGCTTTCATGGCTGCGCGAGCGATGATCTGATCTTCCTCCCCTTCCCCTTGTCTGTTCCCCTCCTGGTGGATTGTGTTTCTCGTCCCCTTTTCTCTCTTTTTGGACTTCACTATTTTGGACTTGCGCTTTCTTCATGTCCATGTTGAGCCATGCAGCCTCCTCCGAGAAAGGTAAGAAAAGTGCCCTGCTCTCCACTTTAGGATGAAGAACAGCTCTTGGTTTGATTATTTGTTTGTTTTGCTTTGTTTGATTGTTTGTTTGTAGGTTGGCGCGCGGTGTGTGTGTGTGTGTGTGGTTTTTTTTGCCTCGTGCACATTTCTGCCTTTATTCGCTCCTAATTCCGATGGTGCATTGATGGATCTACACACTGATAGGATTTGGGTTCCTGGAAAAGCATCATGTTAGTCTTTATGAAGGCATTTTCTGTAGAAGCTCCTATGGAGAAGGTGTTTTTTTTTAAAGAGTGATAGACCTTTAGGTTGTGACACTATTGCAAGATGTTCTGTTTTGGTCAATTACAGTGCAATTTCTGCTTTTTGGACCTGTGGCTGTGTTGCAATAATATTGCAGCTCACTCTTGAGTCTTTCACTGTGCCTGTGCATCTGTAGCAAACAGTGACAGGGCTCTTGAGTGGGATTTTATGCTTTCTAACAGACCATGCTTAATGATTTGTCCCGCCCCCCCCCCGCAAAAAAAAAGAAAAAAGAAAAGAATAAATAAATAAATAAATAAATAAATAGGGCAAAGGCAGTTTTGAAGAGATTGAACAGACTGGTATCTCTTATTGAATTACTGAATGATTTAAGCAGGAATGGTGTTAGATTTCAGAAATCTTCCAGGCTGCTGCATCTTCAGGAATCGAGGCACATGCTGACTTTGCATCAGTGTTTTTTTCAGCCACCGTGGACACCTTGAATAAAACCCAGTCGACCCTTCGGCATCGGCGTGACAAGGTTACGTCTGACCTCATGTCACTCTTCTGTCTCAGTGCAAACAGGAAACAGGGAAGGTTGTCGTTTGAAGGTTGAAACGTATGCTGTCAGATGTGAGCAGAGTAAGAGGGTACAGTTGGAGATGGAGTCGAAAAGCCACACAAAGACGAAGCTCCCTTTCATTTCAGTCTACAGTCACAGTACAGTCTGAGGTGGATGGGTGGCTGGCCTTATTTTCTTTTATGATTTAAACATGAATCAGGATGGGTTCATTCATTCTTTTAGGAAGCGTGCCGCTCAGAGACATGAGATCTCGAGCTCTAACGGTCGATTAAAATCACGCCAGAGATGCAGACGTGTCCTTTGTGACATGCAGCCGGCTGCTTTCCGTCCTGTCCAGCTCATGTATCCCCGAGGCATATTATATGATGATATTTTATTGCTGTGATTGCAAAATCTCATATCTTTTGTCAATAATACTATAATATTATTATGATTTTTTTTATTACAACAAATACAAAAAATTATTTCTTTATTTTTGTGCAACTCGTTTGAACTGGATGCTTCTCTCCATAATGGGGCCCTGCCAGTTGTCCTTTCAAACCCTTGCAAATTGAGTCCGACCGCTTCCCAAACTCCTTTTTTTTTTTTCTTTCTTCAATTCCAGTTATTGCTTTATTGTTCTCTATTGTCCATAGCATTTGGTGCACTCTATTGTTGGACCCGTGGCTTGTAACACTGTGTGCCAACGAACAATCCAAGAATGTTCTCAGGCTTCTTTTTCGTTTGTTATGCTGATGATCACCTGGACTAACCTTCAGAGAATGGTTTCTGAACCAATTAGGCTAAATCCTTTCCTGCCGAGCAGAGCGTTGGCTCTGTAATTAACAGCTCGTCCCCAGTTATTAGTTGGCCTGCCCGGGCTCATCAGTGCAGTCCCACAGGGTGACCCAGGACATCAAAATCACATGCCCTGGTGTTGTTCATCAGTCCCCTGATGTTCATCAGCATGTTGACAGGTGATATACACGATTCTTCAGGTGTCGCTGATTTCACTTAAGCGTGATGCGTAATCATCAAACACTTCTCGTGTTGTCACACTTGTGCTCACGATATGCATTTTTGCTGATCGTTACGGCTTACAAATCGGCTCCGGTTTGGACATTCACAGTTTCCTCAGGGAACCTCAGCTAATTCTTCTTCTTAATACCATTTGTTTATTCAGGTGTGACTTACTGAGATTAAACATTTCTTGTACAAGGGAGCCGTAGCCAAAATATTCAACTAGGGACAGACGAAATAAGGACCTACTTAATGCAAACACCCAACGTGAGAGCATGCAAAGACTTCCCGCTCACTGAAGGGCTCCACCTTTCACATGTCTCTCATGCCCTTTAATGTGATTTGTAATGATCATGAGGTCAGCACCCCTCTCAGGGTACATCTGAGTCATCATTATTGTGTACTGCTGGTATTGGATGTGTTCATTTGATGTGCACTCAAGTGCAGCGTGCTTAAAAAGTGTACATTTAATGCTTGGAGTGTGTTTCTTGTGATGGAAATTCGGATTAGTCCCTACCTCTAAATGTCAGGAAAACAGAAAGACAAGACACATTTGGACAGAAAAACAGCATGGACAAGACCCTCCTTATGTTTAGCAATGTATTGTACAGTTGATGCTTAAGACCTTACAGAAAGTCTAGAGTATATCCAGGAAGTAACTTCATAGGGAAATAAGGAAAAAATACTGGGAAACTGACTTGGTGGATGACATGTTTGACTCCAGGAATGGGGATTTGAATCCTGTCTCTGTCCTGTATGTTTCCCCCTACGGGTGCTCTGGTTTCCTCTCCCTGTTCAAACAATTGCGTTGTAGTCTCATTTCAGAAAATGTCTGTATTGTCCGAATGGGTGTGCGAATATGTGCAAGATTGTGCCATGCTAATGGATTGCCCTGAGTTCCCTGGGATATGCTTGAGGCAGTACTGCAAATGGATGGACGGATTATTACTGAGTGATTTATACAATTAAATACAGTAAGAGACCGAATGGCACAAGTATATTCTTTAATTATTCAAGGCACGAGCTTATCTTTATAACATCGCCATAAAATGCATTGATGACAGTTCCAATGAAAATGCTAGTAATAAGGGAGAAATGACCTAAAACGGATCTACCTTTTAATTTTAATCACCTGCAGTAAGTTCTCTGTCACTGAGAAGCTAACTGGCTAGTAACTTCAAAATAGAAGTATTTTTTTTTAAACACAAAAGAAATGTTTACAAAATAGAGAAATATCTTTGTTGGTTTAACTCGGTTTTGAATCGCAGCAGCGGATAGAAAGTAAAATGCAGTTCAACGAAGCAACATGCTGGTTTGATGTTTACGGTGGTTAAACATGGGATTGCAATGATAACGGTGACATTTTGTGAGAATTACTGAGGTGTAATTCCTGCACAAATATGGTTTTTGACATATATATGTGTTTGTGGTGTTTAACATCAAACACTTTACCATTACACTGGTTAATGAAGGATTTATAATATCTATAGACATGCAGCCCGTTCTGATATATGCACAAGTGGAACTGTAAATAGGAAATGGAAAAAAATAGAGTTTTTAAGGATGCATCGATTCCATGTCTACATATTTGATTAGATATCGGTATCGAATTAGCACGTAAGTGTTATCTGATGGCCCATACTGCTTCTTTAATGATTCTTTTCACAGTAACATGTGCAGCTTGTTAAAAGAATGTGGATGAGAATGGTTTGATGTATTTAATCAGCTGTTTCTTTTTTACTGGATAATTGAATCTATCCTAGGTCTGCTGTTTATGATCAAATACATTTTGTACAAATAGGCCTACTGCACTTTGACTGGGTCTTGGACAACTTCCATGGCTTTTGCTTTATAACTGCAGGGCTGAGTTATGTCATTATACTAATTAGACTTCTTTCTATGGCTGATACCACAGGGCTGTTGATTAATGTTTGCTGTAACCTGACAGGATTTCCAGCTGTTATTCAAATAACATGTTTATATTATCTGCTTGTTCTGATATGTTTTTGTTTCTATAGTCTACTTGCTCAAGATTAAAAATAGACGGGTTTCGAGCGACTGTTTGTGTGTTTTAACAAGTGATATCAGGAACTAACTTGCTTTATGGACACTCCTCAACATGAAAGATTGCTATTCATGTATGCTTTTGTCCTTTTAATTTGTACATGTTGGCAAATTGTGTTCTGCGTGGAATAAAAGAAGTTTGGGATGTGCCGGAAAGAATTCACAGTGCCTCACTTTTTTCAAATTTTTTTTTTCATTTTATATCTTTATTTTAAATTTGATTACATTTTGTAATCACTCCTTTGTTATCTTGAAATCGTTGTCACCACCATGCTCCAAAGTTCAAAGTTTGTTTCTCTTGGTCTCAGAGTCCTTCAGGTGCCTTTTGGCAAACTCCAGACAGGCTGTCATGTGCATTTTACTGAGGAGTGGCTTCCGTCTGCCCACTCTACCATACAGGCCTGATTGGTGGAGTGGTGTAGAGATGGTTGTTCTTCTGGAAGGTTCTCCTCTCTCCACAGAGAAATGCTAGAGCTCTTTCAGAGTGACCATTGGGTTATTATTACAGATGATGGAGGTCACTGTGCTCATTGGAAGCTACAATGCTGCAGAAATTTTTCTTTACCTTTTCCCCTAAATCTGTGCCTCGCTACAATCCTGTCTCTGAGGACTGTATGAAAACTTTTCTAGACATTTTATGTAGTTGATCTGCATTTTAACATTAGAGTATGCTTGGAAAAAATATCTCCCCAAAAAGTAATCGTTACAAATGCAGTTGACGTCCTTGGACTTCATGGCTTGGTTTGTGCTCTGACATGCACTGTTAATGGTGCGACCGTATATATAGACAGGTGTTGCCCTTCCAAATCATGTCCATACAACTGAATTTACCACAGGTGGACTCCAGTCAAGTTGTAGAAACATCTCAAGGATGATCAGTGCAAACAGGAAGCACCTGAGCTCAATTTTGAGTGTCATGGCAAAGGCTGTAAATACTTATGTACATGTGAGTTTTTTTTTATTAATTCTTTATATAATTCTTTAATAAATTAGCAGATTTCAAACAAACTTTTTTTATACTGTCAAAAGGTGAAGCGCTGTGAATCTTTGCCGGATGCACTGGATATGGGAGCTGTCACAATGCAATTGTATAACATTTAAAAAAGACAAATTGTCTGGAAGCAGTTGATGTTATGAATATTGTTCTATATTGAACTGTACTGTATTTTTATCTCTTTTTCAATAATATATAACACTGTATATATAAAAAAACGCAATTTCCTAACAAACCTGCATGCATTACAGATATTCAGATTAAAGGATTTGCTCTAGGAATGTGGTGTGGGTGAGATAAAAAAAATTTTTAAAGACTGTATGAAAGCTTCTCTACACATTTTATGTAGTTGATCAGCATTTTAACATTATAGTACGCTTGGAAAAAAATATCGCCCCAAAAAGTGATCTTTAGAAATGCATTTGTCATTTTTGCCATGGGTCAATCAGTGTATGCATCTGGAATGATTGACAGCCCTGCTTCCTTCTAGCCCATTCACTTTAGTGGTCTTTCTGATGATCTTGTGATCTTTAACTTTAGTGGTCTTTCGATGTCTCCATTGATTTCACTGCTTAAAAAAAACACATGTCAAGGTAAATGCAGAATGTTTTATGTCATTTGGAAAATAAAGTCTTATCATTTTATATTCCAATATCTCACTTTAGAAAAGTAGAGTTTTAACAACAGTGCTGGAAATGGTCGAAAGAGAAAAAAGACCAAATTTAATATGACTAAAAGGAGGTATCACAGAGCTAAAACTATACAATTAATTTTAATGGTGATAATAATTGAAAAGTCAATAAAACTGCTTCTGGGTTCGAACTTCCGCTGTGTAATAACTTTTCCATACAATTGTATTTTATTAGGCAGATAATAAAAATCAATAAAGGCCTAATGCCAATTGGGTGACAACTGTATGTGTACATTACAAATACGTGAATTCATAAAGGTGCAGAAGGTTGCGAATTGACAAGTTTGAGGCAGGGATCCGGGGGTTAAGAATTGGGTAGAATCTCTTAAAAATAGTGTGGCCTTGTGAAAAAATTCGAAGTACGTCTACAATATCATATTATACTACAGTTAGTTGCTGTGCACAAATTTGTTTGAACAAGCGGTGTTCCAAGAATTCTGCTATTCAATAGAACATTACTGGTACAATTTACCGATTGAATCCCTACTCTTGAATGACTTCACTACATGCAATTTTAACTTTAGCAATACTTTATTACATAGAAACAGTGACTATACTTACAGCAGGCTTTAAGTCAATCTCTACATTGACATCCCTTGCCCTGTTTAGCTTCTTTGTGAACTATTTTCCTAATCAGAGCAAAAATGAAATATTTTTTGTCCATATTGTGTTGTGCTTGGCCATAAAATTTGAGTCTGAAATCTCTTGGTGATTAAACAGAAAAAAGCAGCCTTGATTATATTCAGTATAGCAGTATTCGTATTAATGCAGTATACATACTGTATATATTAATGTGGAATTCTTTTAGAAATTTCTCCAGTTAACACTATATGGCATTAACATAACTCTCACCCCTTTGATTCTCTTCAAACTTCTCTTATTATGCATATTAGTTGGAGGCTTGCACTGTTTATATAAATGCTCGCTCGTGGTTGCGTTACTAAACACTATGGCAGCGTCTGTTAAATATGGATCTAATCTGATCCAACATTTTAGGGCAACATAAGTCCAATATCAATATTCAGATTGGAATTAAAATCAGATTGGTGCATTGCTTATTGTGTGGTATCTTTTGATTTTCGTTTATAGACTGGTTCAACTTTCAGACCTCTACACCACCGTACACTATACATTTAGGATTAAAAAAAAGGATAATTAATTCTAAAATTTAATGCAAGCATAAATTCTGCCCAGGTTCGATCCCCGGTCAGGGATCCAACCCCAGCCATTAGGGTTGCACAAGCCTTAGTGCCGGTGCCAAGCCCGGATAAATGGGGAGGGTTGCGTTAGGAAGGGCATCTCCCGTGTTCTTCCGTGACAATAAAGCACACTTTAAATGAAACTGAGCTAACTTGAGAGGGCAGAACATCAAGGTCTAGTTATGTCACAGGTCGTGCTCATTGTGTTCGTTATTAGCAGGTGAGGGTATTTCCCTTTTGTTTTGTCTGGAAAGGTCACATACCCAGTAAATTATTGAGGAGCAAAATAACAGGCATGTGTGTACGTATATAGCTGTGTGTGGGTGTCTGTGAACAGTAAACTTTGCCATTTCTTCATTTAATTAAATAATAGATCTCTTTCTCTCTCCCCACCCCCCTCCCCCACCACCCCCCATGTGTGTTTGCATGTAGGTAAAAGTCACACAGGAGCTGAAGACCACTCACACAGAGCAGCTCACCAGACTTCACTTTAAACACCAGACCGAATGCGACTTACTGGAAGACATGAGGTAAGCGTTTAACCCCCCCCCTCCAATACACACTTTCATAATCACTCATGAACAAAGGATCGGAGTGGAAATTGGGGGCGGAGTGGGAGGTGGTGCAAAAGGAGAGCAGGAGGAGATGAGGGCTGATGTTTTTTGGAAGAACACCCAGATCAGAAGACTCTGGGCATGATGAAAGCATTTCCTTTGCACTTCCTCCTCAGAGGCCACACGTTCCCACAGCTGAACGTCACAACTGAGACCAATGTTCTTTCTCGTATGTGTTTTGTACCGTTCTTAGGGTTTGATTTGTTCTTTTTTCGTCCTGTGACAGATCTAGTCTTAAAGTGGGTGAGCTTGCTGTGGCAAAGGTGTGTGTTGAGAAAATGCACCTGAATGGAGTTTAACAACTGTTATGTTGTCCGTTGTTATACAAATATGGGCCAGGTATATTCGTATAGTCATCGAAAAATGCTCATATCAAACGGATGCTTAGTGTTTCCCCGAAAATAAGACATACCCTGAAAATAAGACCTAGCATAATTTTTCAAGGTGCTCGTAATATAAGCCCTACCCCGAAAATAAACCCTAGTTAAGAGTAATGTAATATTAATATAAAACATTAATAATAATAATCATAGTAATATTATATTAATATAATACCAGTAATATAAATAAAAATTACTGTAAGTATTTGTAAATACCCAAACGGGTGCCATCGAGAGGTATGATAAACAGATGACCAGGCTGTATCAGGTTGTGTCTAAGTGGATGTGAGATACAGTGTGTATATATATATATTTATATATATATATATATATATATATATATATATATATATATATATATATATATATATATATATATATATATATATATATATAAATATATATATATATATATATATAAATATATAATATAGATTTTTGTACCATACATAAATAAATCTTCCAGTAATTGTTGTACATGAAAATATAAGATATTCCCTGAAAATATGGGGCAAAAATTTTAGCTGGGGAGCAAATGTATTTACAAAGGATTATTTGTCAGATTTGTTTTCATAGGGACTTTGAGCTGGACCCCATAATCAGCTTTTTTTTTTTTTTTTTTTTTTATATATATAAAAGAAGAAGAATTAAATATCTAAAGTTTTACTTTCTGGCATTATCACAAGCAAGCATTTATTCACTACATTAATAATTTTATTATGGATGGTCCTAACAGCGTGAAATTATGAAAGGTGCTCACAAAACAAGTGTCAATTAAGGCACACACATGCAGACAAAAGCCTTTATTCTCAATAGACATATTTAACTATGTGGCACCTCCACAAGGGATCTCCAAAAGGAAGTTGCTCTGCAAATCAACTCTGTTGAGTGTGTGTACAAGTGTGTGTATTTTAAGAATAACGGCTGTTGTCTATCCATGTTTCTGTGAGCTTGGTAGCACAATTTTAAACACACTGCATAGAACCATGCTCCCAGAAGCAACTGCTTTATACAATACCCAGCACAGCAACACTTTGCTTATTAATCCCTAATTAATTCCCCACCCTCATTAGCTTAATAGAAATAAATGCAGACTGCCGCTCAAAGAGCCAATCTCTCCAAATAAAAAAAATCATTATGCACTTTTTATTTCTGATTTTTCTAATTTCTTATACAATAGCTTTGCATTTGTCATTGATGCGTGTCCTTCTCAGTCAAGTTCCACCCCGTACACTTCCTGATGACTAAAATATGATAATTATTACAACCATGCAAGTGATGTAATGCCTGTTATTATTTCTGAAATTGCTTTGGCAGACCTGGCGGCTCTCCAAGGCTAATATAGCACCATTACTGTGTAGCACTCGGCTAATGGTGTGCGTCGTTATCTTTACGCTCCACAGCAAGAAACCTTTATAAGGGCCACTGTAACTGTTTCCCTGAAAATTAATGTTTTGGGAGAAAATAGTAATAACATGAGGAGTAGGATTGGGATAATGTAAGTCAGCTGCCTGATCCGCAATTCCTAAATTTCAATCCCTTACATGTGACATTTTCGCAATAAAATGTCATGTCTAGTCAAAAGTTTTGGTAGCTTTTTATTTATATTTTGTTGATATAGTTGTGTTATAAACTGAATGTGAGATGTACAGTATATAGTATGTATAAAAAGCTAGCATCAGATTAAATCAGTAGTAATCGATAATGAAATCGTCAACGAATGCCGTTATCGATTAGTTGAGCTGTGAGCCCAACAGCAACAAAGCACAGTAGATTGTGAAATGACGGACAGTACAGGGTCAAACGGCAGCAGAAAGTCATTCAAGGCATGGAAGCATTTTATATTTAACACAACAAAGAACACCGTAACCTGCAAGTTATGCAAAGAGGAGTTGGATGGAAGTACCACAGTAATGCACGAGCACATGAAAAGAAAACTGGTGTCATGGATGGAAGTATAACATCAGCATGGCGACCAGAAACTGTATAAACCTCATCATGCGAAAATGGTACAGTTTAATGAAGTGCTATCGTGTGTTTGTTTGTTACTTCGGGAAGTCACACTGGATCTGTTCTGTCGTGACTCCTGAGCATATGGTTGCGCAATCAATTCCATCGTGACCTGATTTAATTAAACCAGTGCGAACAAACACTAAATATAAAAGTAGCATAACGCTAACGCTAGCAATATGGATTTATTTAGCGCTTTGTGTCTAGCTTTAAGAATTTCACTTAAAAGAGATAAATCCTGACAATTCTGCATATGGAGGGAGTAAATGAATGAAGGATGGAAGGAATAAAGACATTTGTTCAAAAGTATACTGAAATAAGTAGAACAGTTAAGAAAATAATATCTCTTCAGAAAATTTAATATTAAATGTAAAACACACACACTTACATACACACCTGTATTACCTAAATGGGGTCTAACAATTGTTATTTTTATTAAAAAAAAAATGATAAATTATTCAACCAAATCAGGCATTTTATTTAAAATTGTTTGACATTTAACCTGTTCAAATGTTGATAATCACAAATGTTAATAATAAAAAAACTGCATTAATAAAAGCAATAAAAATGAATAAAAGCAATTTTATGTTTTGCATATCTTCCTCCTAACCATCCCGAAATTGAACCGAACCATGACGTACCAAACCGTGAACTTTGTATACTGTAACACCCCTACCCCCAACCTCACCATATCTGCAATTATATACATAAAAAAATAAGTATATGAAGTGTCATGTATACAGATCCATATGTAGTATTACTATAGAAACAAAAATGTGTTTTAGTGAGTGCATTTATGTGAAGCTGTAATTTGATGTTCATTTGAAACTACTTTTATAAAATGTTCTGAAAAGTCAATATAATGGTATCTTTACCCTGACTGTGTTTTGAAGCTAAGAAAGAAATCACTGAATTCTACAAAAATAAAGTTTTGTTGCCAATTTCTCTTTTTTTTTTTTTTCCTCCAGGCCTGGTTTATCCTCAGCATTGTGCATTTAAGAGTTAAGCATTTCCTAATTGTCTGCTTGCATCAGGTGTGTGGGAGTAGTGGCCACTAAAAAACCCTGTGTTTTTCTAGGATTGAGCTTATTGAGCATTTAAAATGTATACTCGAGGCATGATTGTAGTGCTTAAAGCTTTATTCTGCACAATGTTGTGATAGAAGCTTTCTCTAAGCATCAAGGGAAGGAGAAAAATGAAGCCTTTGTGGTTTTTCCAACTCAGACCCATTGTTGAGGAAAAAGGAGTCTCATTGATGTGAGAGATGACCCTTGCCAATCCCACCCACAGACACACACATACAGACACACACAGTGGTCCATACAATTCTTTTAAGGACTTTCCATTGGCCTAATTATTAATGTGCTGATTAATTATATACCTACACCTACACTATATGGATTAAGTTTTTTGGACCTCTGATTGTTTGTATGCACTTTGTGAACTTTTCATTCCACATTTAGACCCCATTTGCTGTTCAAATAACTTCCACTCTTCTGGGTAGAGCTTCCACCACCATCCAAAGGTCAAAAGTGTCAAATAATCCTATCCTTGTGGGGACATTTGGTTCTGTTCAAGCTATTTAAACATGCTTTTTTTACACACACACACACACACGCACACACACACACACACACACACACACACACACACAGTGGTCTTGTTGCTTAAATCAATCTCACAGCAGGATGTACGGTCCTTCATTGATCGCATCTCCTTTCTGATCCTTCTGAACACCGTTTAGCTGGCTGCTGCTGATGCCATCACTTGATGTTGTCACATGACCAAAGCTGGTATTAGTCCTACACCGCATCGCTCACATTCGCTCTAAAATAGACACACACTCGCAACCATAATCCCAGTGCTTTGTTTAAGGTTTTATTCTTTGCACAGAATAACAAGCGCTTTCCTGGTATACTGTATCTAAATTCATCCATTGTTTACCGCCGTTTACATCCGTTGTCCTCCTTTACCTTCTGTTCTCCATTACCTGTTATTGGTTAACTGAACAACGAGGAGGCTTCTGTTCAATTGACTGTCGGCAGAAAGAGCGGGGTGGGCGATGCAAAGCATTATGGGAAATAGTTTAGCACTCCAGAGAGGCATTTATGCTTTTAAATAGTTGAAAGGAAGTTTTGTGGTTCAGAATCTTGTGGATGGTGGCAAAAAAAAAAACAGAAACAAAGCGGAGAGGACAAGAGAGAAAAAGAGTACTCTTTGTGTTGTGTGTGTGTGGAAATAATTAATTCCAGTGCATTCTGGGAACCTCAGTTCATAGCGTGTGTATGTGTTTTGTAAATAGCTGGAACATCGTCAGTAAAATGGCGGTGGCATTTAATTTGATCTGTGCTAGCATAAAGTAAAACAAGTTTGCACTTAAATGAAGATTTCACTTCACACACAACTAATTTACAAGCTCAAGCAGACTTCACATGCATTAAAAAACAAGATGATATATATTTATATATATATATATATATATATATATATATATATATATATATATATATATATATATATATATATATAATATAAATTTGAAAGTCTATTTGTGTATTTTGTTTCCTATAAATACTGTGTAAACCTTTTGTGACTAAAGCCAACAAGAATTCCAATGTACGTTTTTCAATGTACCTGGGCAAATGGCAATTAACTTGAATTTATCAAACTATCAAAAAGCCACAGGTGAAACTCATTTGTTACCTGCCTGTTTGTCCACCTTCTCTCCATCCACAGCTGAAGCTCGGCCACGTCTCCGCTGCCATAATGTTCAAAGCAAAACATAGAAGACTATAAAACAAAGTAAATATCAACTACTAATTATCAAGATGATCAAGTACTTTCTACAATCCAAGACACCTGATTAAACAGAATCTTATTGCTTTTAAACAGTTAATAGACGGTGCAAAACCTCCTAATAAATAATCCCAATGTGAACTGTGAATGTGTTTTCAAATGTGCAGCAGTATATACAGAAAGTGATGTGCGTGGAAGCACTTCTTTTCTGCAAGCACTGAACACTGAAGTTTATACGCCGCACACTGCAACAAGTCGGTTTGCATGACCGTCGTCCCAGAAGGAAGCCTTTTTTGAAGCTGACTCAAAAGAAAGCTCTAAAACGGTTTGCTGAATACAACCTGTCCAAGAGAATAAATTACTGGAACCATGTTTTGTGGTCTGATGACTAAGATTAACTTTTTTGGCTCAGATGGTGTCCAGCTTGTGTGGCAGTGCCCTGATGGGGAGTACCAAGAATATTGTGTCTTGCCTACAGTCAAGCATGGTGGTGGTAGCATCATGGCCTGGAACTGCATGAGTGCTGCTGGTACTGAGGAGCTGCGGTTCATTGAGAGAAACATGGATGCCAACATGTACTGTGACATTCTGAAGCAGAACATGATGCCATCCTTTCAGATTTTGGGGTGAATTGAATTTTTTCAACATGAAAATGACTCCAAACACATCACCAAGATGACCAATGCCTTGCTGAGGAAGCTGAAGGTGAAGGCAATGGAGTGGCCAAGTATGTATCCAGATTTTAACCCTATTGAGCACCTGTGGGGCCTCCACAAGCAGAAAGTGGAGAAACACCATGTGTCTAACATCCAGCAGCTTTGTGATGTCATTATTGAGGAGTGGAAGAGGATCCCAGCAACAACCTGTGCAGCTCTAATGAATTCCATGTCCAGGAGGATTAAGACAGTGCTAGATAATGATGGTGCTCACACAAAATATTGACACTTTGGACACAGTTTTGGCATGTTAATTTATGGTGAACTCACTTTTTTTTTGTCAGTTATTTAGAGAATAATGGCTGTATGTTGAGTTATTTTATAGGACAGTAAATCTGTACTGCTATACAAGCTGCGCATTGACTACTCTAAAATATATCCAAGTTTTATTTCTATAGAATTGCCCCCTGAGAAGATACAAAAATTGCTGAAATGTGAGGGGTATACTTACTTGTGTGAGATACTAGTATACTTTATATATACAATATGGCACAATTTAATTGAATACATTTATGGTCACTTACTCTGATGGCTTGCACTGAATGGAGTCAGCCAGGATTGCATAGTTCGTACAGTAGCTGCTGGAAATGAGCCTCGAGCAGACTTCCAAATGATCATCAGTCATGGTCGAACAGTATTTGGACTTAATAATCTTCATTTGGTAAAAGGCTGACTCACATATATAAGTCGAGTCACTTAGCTCACTGGAGTTTTACAGTAGTTTGCGCACATGTGGTGAGCCGTGTGTTCGTGATCTCAGACTGGCTGCCCTGTATGTCAATCAAGTGGCAAATGCCTTAGGCAGGATAGATGAAAGATGAAAAAAAATAAAAAACTACTTGTCGATCGCAATCGACGTTTTGGTCACCCCTGATGTATAGCCTTTTTTTTTATTTATTTAATTGTGTTGCATGATTTATAATTATACCAAATCTGTTCCTATAGAAAAGTTCAGGTTTCAGTAATTGTCTGTATTCCTGTGATCTAGAAACTAGAAAAATACTTACCTTAAAAAAAATCAGCATTTCAATACACACACACACACACACACACACACACTCACACTTTTCACAAAAAAATAATTGACTTATCGGCCACTCTCGCCAGAGGCTTTGCTGAGTCAAATTTGTTTGGTGTCGAATTCTGTAAATCGAATTTGTTTGGTGAGGAATTCTGTGAGTCAAATTTAATTGATGTGGAACTCTGTGAGTCAAATTTGCAATTAAAATTTATAATGAATTATTATCTTATGTGTGATATCTATAGACTTTTTTACTAATACGTTTTTTGCGACCTGGTAGCAACTATTGCGCAGTCGATTGAGGAACTCTAATATCAACCCCTCATGTTGGTTAACATAAAAAGATGCATTCACAGCCTGTTTGTTCACAAGCAACCGGACTTGACCCAAGGAATCCACGTATAAATTTTTTGGATTGCTATTCTGATTTATATGAAATTCCTAATGCTACTTAGTCAGGGTTGCAGAGGATCCACAATTTATCCTGGGAATGCTGGTGTGCAAAACATAAGATTTTTCTATTAGAAAATTTCACTGTTTATAGAAAAAAAAAAAGCAAGCAGCGCACAACTCCTCACTAATCATTTGGGCTCGGTTCGGTCTGAGGCAACGAAAAGTGCATTGAGACTGCTGCCCCACATCACAGGCAACACGAAATATCAAATTTAATTACCTTTATCAGTGGTGTTCTATTGGCCAGATTAAATCACGTTATTCCAGCAAACAGGGATCTGCAGCGCCACACACTCTGGCTCTGTTCAAAATCAAAACCTCTTGAAAGTTTTAACACATACCAAGCAATTTAATAAGGATAAAATCCTCTTTGTTTTATGCAATCATATACATTTAATAATCATGTGCACGGTACAGATCTTTGAACATTACATATACATTTACTAAACCAGTACAAGGAAGCACTCTTGCTCCTTTTATTGTTTTGTGACCTTGACCCTAAGCTTTATTTATGTCATGTCAATGCTAAATATGGAGCAAGGCACGTAGTTTAATCGAGACTATAGTAACCAATTAAATGTGATGTTTTCTTACAGTAGGATTAAAAGTCCTAGTGGTCATCAATCTATCTTGGCTCAGTTATTACGTACGTGTAGGGCAAAGCAAGCTCCCTATTTAAAGCGAAACTGACCAGCCGATTTTAGACCCACATCTTTAGCACCCACTGAGGTGAAAGACATGTTTCACATTCAATAATTACGGTCCAGCTGAGCGGTTCTATTCGTATGTTTTTGAGCACAGCAGTTCTCCAGATCAGTCCATAGTAGAGTTTTATAAGCACTGTTGTGAATGTACAGTAAAATTTACCTTGCAACAGTTCTTTAAACTAATTAGCTGACTTTTCTTGCAGTTATGTCCACAGTGTGTTAATAGCATTTATGGTATCAGTGTTGTGTCAGTATCACACTCATCACAATGAAATTATTGTACATTCATGTTGCTTATTATTTCATATCTCTAAAATCGAAACTAAATCAGGCCACAGTATCCAAAATCCTACCATACTGAATGTGGTAATTTGATTAAGCCCACTAAATAAATAACAAATATTGATTACTATTTCATTTCTGTTAGGATTTTTGAAAAAAGGTTTTCTTTGTACATAATTGAAATACAAGCACAAGTTCTTTGATGCATTAAGTGCTTTTTGCATCATTGAACGAGCAATTGTTTAGTTGCACATCTTTTGCGCGAAATTACAACAGGGCAAATCCACACACTTCTTGCCTGTGTGGTGAGATTACACATGGCTTCACCCGGGCTGGCACTCAAACGGTTTCTAATTGGAAACACAGCTGTGGTGAAAAACAAGGTTGTGACTTCGCTAACCCCGGCTTCATCTCATTTCACTTATAATTAGATTGCAATCGATTAGCCTAATTCTTGGTACTTTGTTTATCGTCCCACTTCTGTCTTTATTTTTCTCTCCTTTGTCCTTGTTTACTCACTTTCTCTCACTCTGGTGTTCTCTCTTCACTTAACCACAATTGCTCTTTCGTGTTCCTCCTTACCAGTAAAAAGGAAGCTTCACTGAAACATGTACACAAGCAGGGTTTGGTTTTCGTTTCCAGTTCTCTTCACGGTCACAAACGTACTTACTTTCAGAGTAAGATGTTCAGGCCATAATAGTTAAATATTTTTATTTAAAAAAATAGCCAAACACTATTGCCGAAACAGCATGTTTTATAGCTTTATCATGTTGACTGATAGGATGTATTTTTGCCATCTTGTTATATTTTGAATTGAATTGACCCTGAATTGTTTACATACCAATGAATTGGAAATTTTGTTTGTTGTGTGCTTGTGGCTTTTAAGCAAATTCCACAGTTTATAGCTTGACTGTGAACCATTAAATTCCACAAAAGAGTGTGTGTGTGTGTGTGTGTGTGTGTGTGTGTGTGTGTGTGTGTGTGTGTGTGTGTGTGTGTGTGTGTGTGTGTGAGACAAACTAAACATACTGTGAAAGTAAAGCCAGTTTTGATGGGCCTGATCAAATTTTAATGAAAGTTCATGACCAAGACTAGCAAATGTCTGTTTTTCTGGATCGCAGTGCAGCAGTTGGACAGCCGAACACTTTTCATGTCACCATAGCAACTGTTACATACAGTGATATGTAAGAAACATTAGGAATGCATTCATTTTTGACAGCACATCTGTTTTGCTGAATACCCAGGTTTACACATTCTGTTTATTTGCAGCTTACTGTGGAGAATGTTGGGAAGATCTGCTAGCCACAGGTGGAGGGATTAATTATAGCACATTATAGCATATTTAAGTTTTCTTTGTCAACACTGGCATTGTTTTCAAGAATAACTCTGGTATGGGGTAGAATTCTCAAAGTTCCTAAGTTTCTTTTTTGTTTTGTTTTTTCAGCTTGATTCAGACATGTTAATAGTCGTGGGTTCCTAAAACTAACAGTAGCCTGATCGTTATATCCTCTGTACTGCTTTATAATTAGGTGTTCTGGGGCTGGGTGTAATTATTGACTTTAAGTGTTGTCTTCCCCTTCCAGGCGACTTCCTGGAAAATGTCTTCAGACTTGCTGTCTTAGTTGTTCCTATTCCATCCCCTTCTTTGTATTCTTAATTGTTTTTCTTCAAATATGGTCTTTTGTTTTGCTACACCAAACTCACCACTAAAACAAGCAGGCTTTGGTAATATGACTGTATAGTTGTTCTAAATGTTTGGGTTTGCTAGCTTTTGCGCTCTCACATTGTTCAGATCAGTGGGACCCAAAGATGATCTCAGGCAGATTTTACTCTTGGCCGATTGACCTTTGATTTACATTTGAGGAAACAATTTGACAGAAGTTTACATTAGAAAGAACAACATCTGGAAGCCACATGGCTTCCTCATTGCAGGTTGTTTCATCGTTCAGAAGCAAGCAACAATCCGATTGCATTGTATGCTTAGGAGTCTCTCTCTTTCTCTTCTCTCACTGTTCTACTTCTGTTTTTAACAAACTTTTCCAACTTTCCTTCAAGGGAAACCCCTGTTTTTTTTCTAATACTTAAGTAAAATATACCCATGACATTTTGTAAATGGCATTAAATAGTGTAAATAAGAGAACATTAGGCAGTGTTCCATTCAAATCTTCACTGATTTAAAGGCCATTACTCTTTATTTGCTTTATAATGCTTTCAATTAATTAATTATTATTATTATTCTTTACGTCAGAATGCCTGTTGAATTGCGAGATTTGTGTTTGACTTTCACTTGTGAGAAGTATGACTCATTGCACTGCAACTTTCTGAAACTGTACTGTACATAGAGGTGATCAGTTACAGATATTTAAATACATTTTACAATGTAATACAAAAGAATGGTATTTTGTTCATTCATAGGAATGTCACTGGTCATAATAAACTTGTCTCTTAGAGAAATGGCGTGTGGTAAAAAAAAAATTTCATGAGCCATATGATTCCGTTTTGCATTTCAGGGAGGAAAAGATGGGATTTTCTACTTTTATTGGTGAGCTAAGCCAAATGATTTGAATTCCAGACAAGAGTTTAAATTAAATGTGAAAAAAGAGTCCTATTTTTCCTTTAGAAGACGTCCAACCATAGATGTAGCTGCATTACAAGGCTTGCCTCCTTTCTGTTTCTTCTCTTGCAGTGTAATGTTTTTATGCACTTCAGCATCCTGCTGTGGGCTCCATGTTCTTCACTTCTAACTATGACTGTACAAACAGGGTTTTTTGGGATCATTTGGATTTTTTTTTTCCCCAATACAGCCTGATACAGACTGCTGAGAGCATAGTGACCAAATAATACAAAGCTAAAAAAAAAAGTGTTTTAAATATATTGCGTATAGCAGAAATCTAAGAGGCTTTTCAGGGCATGCAAAAGTAAAAAAAAATACCTATGCACCTATGTATTAATAACACAAAGGACCCACAATCATCTCTGATCTGCTTCTATTAACACTAACAATACAGTAATGTAAACCCCAAACTGTTCATTGGATATGTTTTACATTAACACAATCAACAAGGACCACCTGCACCTTGGACTTTATTTATTTAGGAAATATGATCATTTGCACTGCCTCACTTTACAATCCCTGCACAAACTGTATAGTTAATGTCTTTATCTTTTTATTATTTTATTTTCCTAGTTTTCATATTTTTCAATAGCACCCGCACACCATGACAAATTCCTTCCATGCAACCCATGATACTTGGCGATAAAGATGATTCTGAGTGTTTTACCACTGAATTCTGCTTTGTTATCCCCAGTTTTGACAAGGCAAACTCCATGAACATATAGCTTACATATAGAGCTCTGAATTCAACCCTATTGTGCACATTTGGGATGAATTGGAACACTGACTGCACCCCTGGACTTCTCAAACCTAAATCAAAAAGCACATACAAATCATATGATTACGTTTCCACAAACTGTTGTCCATATAGTGTATTTATCAATGCATTTCATGAATAAATCCACATTTTTTATGGCTTATGATTGTGGCTGCTGCACATTTTGTAAGTGCTCGCAAAATCTTAGTTCAATCCATACGTGTTAATTGCAGTATAGAGAAAGAGCCATCATATTTAGCGGAGCTTTTAACTTGTCTGCCTTTTCCGTAGGGACATCTTGAGTCATAAGTGAAATTTTCGGCCAGCTGCTTTTGTGCAATTTGTACTTGAATAATAGAAGAATCTGAAGGGAATTTTTGATGCTTGACTGAAGTCTGAAAGTTGGGTTGTGGTAAAAGGGTACATGCAATAAAAGAGGAAACAGATTATTGGAAGTACTTATAACTGGGTGTGTCTTCCTGTCTGTTTCTGACTAAATTCTTTTTTTCATTTTTAGAAGTTTTTTTTTTTTTTTTTTTTGGGGGGGGTTGTTTAATGTGAGTCATCCGGCAGTTCATCAGAATTTTGACAAATGACAAATGTGAGATTTCATAGAGAATGGTTTACAGACGTTCTGGCAGTAGAAGCGTTAATGCTGTGCTAGAGGGTTTATTTAATCTCAAAATTCTTAAAGCATTCTGAAGCAGACTGAAAGGGACAATTTTTGGAGTTGAGCTTTTTAGATTGAGATAAGTAGTGTTGTAGTTGCGATAACAACTGTACATGAAGTGAAATAGAAGAGGGGTTTGGACAAGAGATAAACACATTAGACCAACTGAAAATTGTGTGTGTGTGTGTGTGTGTGTGTGTGTGTGTGTGTGTGTGTGTGTGTGTGTGTGTGTGTGTGCGTGTGTGCGTGTGTGCGTGTGTGCGTGCGTGTGTGTGTGCGTGTGTGTGTGTGTGTGTGTGATATGCCATGAACATACCCCCACCTCTTCTTTCAGCCCCATCAAACTATGTAAGCCCATAGCCATGTTTTGGATTCAATCCAGGGCTCATTCAGTTGATAAAAGCGTTCACTGGAGTTTCAAACAGGAGTCAATGCGGAAATTCCTGTCTTGTAAAAGAACCAATTTAATCGAGCCCATACAGAAATGAACAATATAGCTTTGAACACACACACAGACTCTCACTCATATATACACACACACACACACACACACACACACACACACACTGTACCCTGATAGGGAGCAGCCAGGCTTTTTTGGAAAAAGAAAAACATACCCAACACATGATCTGAATGTTTATCCACACTTAAAGCATGGTAAAACATTTCTGTCCATTTTTTAAATTGAAGAAATTTTGCAGGTGAATGCTAACATGATATTAAGTAGAATCGAAACTTTTCCTAGTTAGCTATGCTTAAGGCATTGGACTTTTGGATCCATGAGTTCAAATCCCAGTCACACCAAGCTGTCACATCTGGGTCCCTGAGCAAGGTCCTTAACCCCATAGCTGCTCAGTTGAATGAATGAGATAAATCCAAGTCGCTCTGGATAAGGGCATCTAACAGATGCTGTAAATGTAGACTACATTTAGTTGTAGTTATGGACGCCTGTAGGCTATATTGCTGCATTGGTGTTGGCAAGTTTGAGGATCATATGGAACCTGGATACTTTTTAAAAGCCTTGGCAATGGCTGCGCTACCAAGAGTTCCTTATTATTATTTTTATTATGATTAATATTATTATTATTATTATCGTTTTTATAATTATTAACTCTACAGGTTATTAAAATGCTTCCCAGAATTCTCAACCTGAGAAAATTGCATAAAAGATCTATTAGGAAAACATTTTTCAATGTCTTCAAAGGCTATAGGTAGGTATATATTGCTATAGGTAGCATTGTTGACTAAATTGATCCAGGTTGCATTTTACACATAATACTCATATAAAAGGTATGTTTTTATTCTCTAAGAGAAAATATGACAAATCTATAATTTTGTCCAATTTTTTTGAAGGTCTGGAATTCTTTCAAACACACTGGGGGTCTGAACAACTTCTTTCTTCTTCATATGCTGTTCATTACCACTGCTTTTTTGTAACTACCTCCTGCCTTCTGGCTAGTCGGAAAGCAGCCGAGCTCAAAGCACTAATAAAACGCTCATCTGAATGTTTCCTCTGTTGCTTATCAGGATGGAGTTTAAGGTTGCTGTCACCTGACAGCTTGAGACAGATTGAAAGAGACAAATGTTTCCGGGTGGTTGGAGGGCAAGGATTAAGTGGAGTAAAATTGTTAGGGAGGGAACATAATGTGGGTATTGGCTGCATTATTTTTAGTTTAATATAAGTTATTTTGGGTTTTCTTTTCTTGCAGGACTTATAGTCAGAAGAAGGCCACACTGGAGAGGGAGTATGCACAGGTAAGATGACAATTTGTTTTAAGGTGATGTTTTAACATGGTGTGTATGTGTGTGTGTGTGTGTGTGTGTGTGTGTGTGTGTGTGTGTGTGTGTGTCCATCACTTTTTAGCTCTCAGCTGCCACTTCTTAAATTTAGAGCTTTTGTGTATGTAGGGGAGGTAAACTGGTTTGATATCATCGCATTTTATATAGGAGTGAGGTAAAAGTGCAAATGTGAGAATTTTGTAAATGCATGAGATAAAATGAAGAATACACATTTTATGTCCATCTGTGAAGGGGTGAATGTAAGGCTGGTTTATGTAAACAAAAATTTTTTTTGATAAATTGGCAAACTGAGTTTTAGATAAATGCATGTAAATGTGTGAGGTAAAGAGCAAAACTTCAGGGTATTTTTGGTAAACGTATGAGGTAAAGAAGCGAATGTGAGCTGCTTTTATGTAACATTTTTGGAGTAAAGTGGCGAACGGGAGGTCGTTATATGCAAATCACTGAGGTAAAATAGGGAGTGTGATCTTTTTTTGTAAATGTGTGATAATTGTGTGGTTAATGTGAAGATATTGTGTGTAAATGTAAGAAAAAGTGGTAAGTGTTATGTAAATGTGTCAAATAAATGATACATGTGAGGTTAATGTGACTGAAAGTAAATGTGAGAGCATCTGATTTGGATTGAAAATGTTGAGAATGTTTTGTGTAATTTTATTTTGTGTACAGAGCCGAAGTTCCTATAATACTTTATATGTCCTTTCATTTGAGTGTGTGTTTTTTTTGTCTGTATGGCCATATGTATGACTGCTTTTATTCCTGTATTTGTGTATGCATGAGTAAGTTATATACCTTATTTTTCGGACTGTAAGCCGCTACTTTTTTCCCACGTTTTGAACCCCACGGCTTAAACAACGAAGCGGCTAATTTATGAATTTTTCCTGGGTTTTTCCCGGTTTCACAAACTTCAAGCCAAAAAACTGAGCGACATAACATTAGACCAATGAAATTTCCGAATGGGAACGAAAAAACGCACCTCACCTGTGTTCTGAGCTGCATGGCATCGGGAGAAAAAACTTTTTTTTTTTTTTTTAAACGCACGAGGATGCCAAAAGATAAACTCCCGAGAGAAATAGTTGTGAAAGGAAGGAGGAAGACAGTGAACAATGACTTACTTGGTTGGCTACTCTTTAGATACAAGCCGTTGTAGTGCGTTGAGTCTGGGCGAAGGGAGAGCTCACTAACTCCAGTTGCAACAGAAATCATATAAGCACAGACAGGTTTCCAAATCTCGTGCTTTTTTATTTTTCTTGGCAACAGTGTTACGGGTTAGTCAAAGAAACTTAGAAATGAGCATCAGAAAATAATAAGGACATAATCCTCGGTCTCCACACATGCAGTGATAGCGGATAAATGCAGTGGCATTCTATTCCCAAAATACCGCTATGCTCCTAAAGGAAGCGCAACATATTTCACCCGTTACACCGTGTGTAATGTGTCTTTCGTTAAAGCCTGTGTAAAGTACATTAGTGTAGGCCCCAAGACAGGTGCGGCTTATTTATGTTAAAAATGAAAAATATTTGTAAAATTCAGTGGGTGCGGCTTATATATGGGTGAAATTACGGTACATTTCCAAAATGAAAAATAAGGATCAGAGGCACTTACATTGATTCAAGCCCTGTCATGGTTACTTCACCTGTACAGGGCACTCTACAGGAGACTATATGGATTTTCATTAATGGTTTATTTTACCTCGATTTTGTTTGTGAACATGTTTTAACATAGTTACTTAAAATATTTTATTCACTTCAGACTTAATCACAGAGAAAGTATTGAAACACATTGTTCCAACATTGCAGTAAAAGTCCTTACAAATAACTTTTAATGACAGACTGCTTATTAGAATATATCTTCCATGTGAAAAAAGAGTGATCAACAGCAATACAATCAAATTTACCAAACCACTAGTTCAGAGTTTGTCATTTTGTGGTTTCAGTGTAGTGCCTGTAAAATTTCATAGTGTGTAAAGGGAGGTCTGTCATCTGCTTATGTTTTTTTTTTTTTTTTTTTTTTTTTTTTTTTATTGCAGATGTCATCTGGAATTTGAAGCTTAAGTAAATTATATGGTTGTACCAAGTTAGAGTACATTAGCTAATTTCTGGGTTGTTAGCATTGTAGAAGTTTACCTTTTGAAGACTTTTTTGCTGTCATATAGGTGTGTGTGTGTATATATATATATATATATATATATATATATATATATATATATATATATATATATATATATATATATATATAAAACATAGTGTTTGCCAAAGGCTCCTTTAAATGATGATGTAGAAAACTGGGGAAAATGAAGTACATTTTAATATGATTTCTAGTCAAGTCAAGTCAAGTTTATTTCTATAGCTATTTTTCACAACAGACATTGTCTCAAAGCAGCTTTACAGAATTTAACAGTTAAGGTGAACGATGTGTATTTATCCCTGATGAGCAGCCATGGCGACTGTGGCAAGAAAAAACTCCCTTATATGTTATGAGGAAGGACCCTTGAGAGGAACCAGACTCAAAAAGAGAACCCATTCCCATAGTTATAGAACTCTAAAGGTCACAGATTAGCATGCATTTAATCACCTCTGGGTTTGATTAAATCGATGGTGTAAATAAAAAAATGGCATAGTCAGCTTTGAAGTGCAATATCTTTGAATTGCAAGGCCCAGAAGCTTTAACAGGCCATTTATTTTTTAGAATATATACATACATGCAGTTAATAAGTATGTCTCGTGAATCATGGCTGGGTGCATCGTACAACCTGGATTTTGTTCAGGATAGGACGCTGCTTTGTCTAATCATTTTTGCCTTTTGTCATGCTGCTCGTGTGAGTGTTTGTCACAAAACACACTCATTAGGAAACTGTTATAATCGTCAAACAGTTTCATTCCTTCTTGAAATGATTGCTCAGAGCCCACGAGGTTTATTCCTACTTGCCATGAATATTTAAGGAATAAAGCATGCGTTGCTGTAGAAAAATAATGCATGATGGGGATTATTTACTTATAGAAGCATGTCAAATGCGTTTTATTCCTCTTATACCACAGCGTTTTGCCAGTGTTAAGAATTAGGGAATGTCTGTGAGAAACTTATGTTAAGTTATAAAACATCTTGTCTCAAACAAACTTTCATTTGTTTCTTGGTTCGGTAAACTTAATAAGACAAAAATAAAGTCCTCTCTTCTCAGTACTTTTATATAGAGGAAAACTTATTGAGACCCTCTACACTTCCAAATGTAAAATAAACACTTAATGAGTTTGAAGGATAAGAAGATTTGATTATGTTAAATAACATTTTTTAAAGTATGTTTATTATCCTTAGATTATTTAAGGTATCTATCATAAAAGTCTTAGATCTAAATTAGATGTTAAAATTATCCATGCTTACAGGATAAACACAGTTAAACCTGCTGTGAAAGCTGTTGTGTTAGAAAATGTTGAAGAAAAAAGACAGCTCTAATCTGTAGATCCTCACAGATTATTATTTTTTGGCTAGAATTTTATAAACAACTATCAGAAGCATTACGTACAAAACTTTTTTGGGCTATTTTATTGAGATGTATGTTATTATCATGATCAGCATTTCATGGAATATCGCAGTCCTGATGGTGTCTTTTAAATGGGACAGACATTATCTGGGGTGCAGAATAATGCTGTCCGCTTAGGCACACTTAATAGTGTGTAGGGGGTGCTGCCAAAATTTAATTGAGTCCACCGGAAAATTATATTGTTCCTTAGTAATGTGCTACATAATTGATTCCCATGATGTACTTTCATGCAAGCAATTCAGAGCTCCTGGAATAAATGCTGCCATGGAGATTATATTCGTTCAGATTACTAACCCATCAGATTACGATCAAGCGTGTTTTTGAATGCCTGACTGACGTCCGTGTGTATGTTTTCCCAGTAATGACTGTCTTGGCTCTGGTTCAGATCTCTAACCAACACCTGGCACCACGGCAATAGAGAAATTCTACCATGCATCCGTTCACACACACACACAAACAATAGCACACAGTCATAAACGTGACTGCAATGAGGGCTCGCAAATCAGAACCTCACACACAAACACACACACACACAAAAGTCAGATGGAGGGCCAGCTGAAGCCATGTGCAGATGACAGTTTGGTGGATTTGAGGTGTAATTAAACTTAGCCTGTTTAGTACTCTTCTCAATAAAGAGCATCGTTAGCAGCTGCAGATGCTCAAAATAAAGACGCCATTATAATTTATTTGAAAAAGGGGCAATAAACTTCCTTTCAGGGCTGTGAAGAGCTCAGCCTTTGACCCTGAACTCGGGGCTTCCCGTCTGTTTTTGTGTTTGTATTTAACAAATGTAGCTTGAAGTTTAATAAAGAATTCAACTCTCAAAAACCGTGTTCTTGAATTTTACACAAATATTGAAAGTGACTCATTAATTAATTAATTAATCTGGTGAGAAATGTGTAATGCACCCTTCAAGCATTTGTTCATGTGATACAGGCTTTAAATGCTTATATAGCTAAGCTTGCTTTTATTTTTGCGCTTAGTCAAGTTACCTTGCTAGCAGGAACTGCCTGTGGTAGCATTATCAGTTATCAGATAAGATCTGCAGAATCAAGCTGTCCAGTATTTGCTCATTTATATCAAATTATGTGAAATTTATTTGAAACGTTATTAATAGTACACTCTAGTTTACCATGTATTTGATGGCTACTTACTGTTAGTAAAGTTAGCAGTATCAGTAAACAGAGGGTTGTATTTATAAAACTGTGGTAACTTTTATATTTCTGTGTTATGATTCTCAGTTTGAGTTCATTACAAACACTCTTGCCTTGGTATTCTTAGTATTGACAAAAAAACGCCAAGGATTAGTCTTACCTTTGACAACTTAGATCTGAGTCAGTGTCTCAAAGTAAAGTATTAGTTTTTTTTTTATTATCCAAAACACATCACATGACTTGTGTTTGTTTTTCTCAGATAGATTTATTTCTTTGTTGTTGTTGTTATTGTGTTAAAACCCATAAAGAGATGTAAAGGAACCAGACACTCAGTGCCTCAGTAGCAAGTGAAACCGAAACCAGGTGAAAGGGAATTAATGTGATGCAGTTGCCACAAGGTTTGGATGAGGTTGCCGAGACCACCGTTCGGTCACGTTTTATCTTTCTCTGGGTTTGGCAATAACACCGTTTTCCCGTTAAACAGCTGTCCACACAAATAAACATTGTGTTCTAGGATGAACAGAGCAACTCTTGTTTTTGAGTAGAGGGGGAGGGGGGCTGGTGTGGCCTCCAGTAAGGTCTGATTGGTTCCCCACTGGCTGCATCACTTGTTTATATGTGTGTGTGTGTGTGTGTGTGTGTGTGTGTGTGTGTGTGTGTGTGTGTGTGTTTGTGTTTCACTGGGCTTGTTTTATATCTTGGTGGGGATCAAATATCCCCACAAGTATAGGAATGTCTGAGAATTATGAGGACATTTGGCTGGGTTCAACAAGAAACTGGTCATTTAATTAAAGGAAGCAGCTAAAAGCATTACTTGATGCTAAGTTAGGGTTAGATTTAGGTGTGTGTGTGTGTGTGTGTGTGTGTGTGTGTGTGTGTGTGTGTTCACGTGAATACTAAACATATAAACATGTCTTGCATTAAACACTATCTTACAACAAAGAGGGAGGAAGACAGCCTAGCAATGCCAATGAAAACTGTGTTACTGTGTCACTCTGTGTGTGTGTTACTGTGTCAGGGTGTGTGTGTGTGTGTGTGTGTGTGTGTGTGTGTGTGTAGAAAGGGTAAAAAAGGGTTTTTCCATCCTTTCAGAAGACTAAATGTCCACATAAAACGAATGCCGTGAGGTCCCTATATAGAGATAAACAAACAAAGTTTGTTTGATTCTTATTAATTAAAATGTATAAAATAATAAATTAATTTATCAAAGGAAATGTTAGGGTTTTTTGCAAACCAAACACTGTTTGGCAAACACTATTAATAGTCAAAGAAAGGTAGTCAAACCAGCATGTGTGTGCTAGTGCGGGCTTAAGCAAAAGAAATGATGTAGGTGTAGGTATTCAGGACCTTCAAACCAGTATTATCAGCTGAACCCTGTGTGAAAACGGTTGCATAGCAACATGCCGTACCCCCCTCGCTGCCGCCGCATCCCCTCCATCTCCGAGAGGGGGAGAGAGTGAAGCTGCAGGATGGTGGAAGTACTGGATTTCCTTCGACTGTTTGACAGCTACAGTGAATATTTTTTTTCCCGACATTTTGCAACTCTGTTGTTCATCTGTGCGTTGGGAGGGGGGGATGGGGGGGATCAAAATATTAGAGATAGAGCTGAAGAAATGGAAAGCGAGGGAAGGGGGAGTGAAAACAGGCAAGTAAATAAGCAAGAGAGTGAGATAGGAAGAGGAGGCAGGGAGGGGAAAAAAAAAGACTGGGTCAAGATGGGATGAAAATAGACAGGGGAGGGTGAAGTGTGAGGATAAGGAGGGATGTGAAGCCAGTGAACGAGCTAGAGGCAAAGACACTGGGGATAGAGGGAGAAGAGAATGATGAAGAATGATATTCCTTGAGCTTCAGTTCTTCCAGAATGTCTGTGCCAGTAAATGTTGCATAGAAAGGTTATTTTTTCCTTTTGTCCTTGAATGCTTTTATTGTGTATGAAAGGACAATAGGACGCAAAACATTTTTTTAATGTTGAATGTGACAAGTGGATTAAAAATAGCCAGCTTCGCCTGTTAACATGCCAAAAGTATATAAATACAATACTATAATTTCCCAACTGCAAGAGACATGCTAGCAGGGGGTGTGGTTTATATAGTAAACTGACATACATATTATCTTTTTGCACATGTTTAATCTTAAATTGTTAATGCTTTTAAAGGTTGACGTGCTCCTTCAGCAGTTGCGGAAAAGGTTACGGAAAGGTACATTGTGTAACATGCAGCGAGTGACACGCAGGTGCTCAGTGTGATATTTATTTAGGGCAATCCATGAATGGCTGTCAGAATACGTAGCAGGTTCCATTACACAAGCAGACAGAAACACATTAGGATGTTTCCGTCCAAAAAAAAAAAAAAAAACACTGCAGAAGTATACAAAGAAAACAGGACGTGTAAAACAAGGATCAGAATGTAGCAGTAGAAAAAGAAAATGCACAGTCAGACTTTACAGCGGAGGAGACAAAGAGACAACAGGGTATAAATAGACAGGGTAATTAAGAGCTAAACACAAAACTGGTGCACACATTAGGGGAACAAATCAATGACAGAACAGACATTGAGACCAGAAGAATCCAAACAAAAAGGCACCTGACAAAGCAAAAAAAAAGCACAAGGAGTTTGAAAACCAGGAATCTGTGACACACTGCTATTAGCTTGGGGCTGACATAAGATTAAAATTCTATAGCCAAGCAGAATTGTGCATCATTGTAGGTGTAATGATTAGACAAACAGGTTATAACAAGATCTTGGTAAGGATAAGTTTGAAACAGATCATTTTCAAGCTAGACACAGGAATTAAATACTGGGCTATAACAAAGCGCAAATACAACAACAATAACAAAATAGAACATAATTCTATAACTGATAAAAGTTTTAGAGGGAAGTACAGACATTACGTAACACCAAACTTCCAGCTACTTGACTCCAACTTTTCTTTCCCTCTACGGAATACTCCAATGCGTGCACTCCGGAACGACCTATTGTCCAAAAATATGCTAATACAGTGCATTCTTTTAGACATTTTCTTTCCAAATAGTGAAATAGGGGAAAAGGAGACGGATTTTTAGCACAGCACGTCATGTGCATGAGTGCTTTATTCAAGTCGATACGCACTTGGTGTTTCCAAAAACACGGCACATAAACACGTACATCCAATAAACATGGAGCCTCATAAACACGCAGGTCTCATAAACACACAGTCACACAGTTCCCAGTGTTCTGAAAACCAGGCAGAAATTCTTAGTGTCTTAAAACATGTTTTTTTTTTTGTTGAGATATTGTAGTTAATGGCCTTTAACCTTCAACCATGTACATATTTAAGACTTGTTCATGTTTTTGACATGGGGAGAAAAAAAAAACAGTGAGGCTTTAGGACATGTCCTGACAAGTGCTTTTTTTTTTGTGATGTTCTGCAGGATTAGATGAGCATTATACAATTCAAGATAAAACTGATGTATTTGTACTTAACGTCCTTTATAAAGGATTTTCTTATTTTGGGTGTAAAACTGCATATACTGTTTATTAGGGGTGTAGCAGTACACGTATTCATACCAGAATTTTTCAGTACAGGGCTTTCGGTTCGGTGCACATGTGAAGAGGAATAAAACCACAATATCTTGGTGGTTTCAGTAACTCTGCTTTATCGTTTTATCAGGCTACATGCCATCATAATACATCTGATATTTTCAGAATATCCGAAGTACAATTGTTTAATTTATTATTTGACAACAGAAAGTTGTGTTCAACATTTTAATACCAGAAATTCAAATCAATAAAAATAAGCATTTGACAGAAAGCAGTTTTAGCTGTTGTCTCTCCTTTTTTTGACTTGATTTGTCCAGGATTGAGGATGTCAGAGACCTAATACTGTATGTTGATTGGGCGTTGACCCACAGTATAAAGACGTCACAGTAATCCACTTCTTTGTAAACATGAAAAAAGCTTTTATTTTCATTGCTGTGTCTTCTTCTGTGTGAAGAATAAATCAATGCAATGCTCTGCATATGTCTCTGCCTGCCCTGACTCCCTGTCTGTCTCACTTTTTTGAGTATATTGTACGGTAGTTAAACCTCTTTTTAGGACCACACCGCTTTGACCTCGGTATTTAAAGTGTTGCGACACTCAGGCGAGCCTCCACTGTTCGAAAGTTGGATCGTAAAAGCCAGTGATTTGAGGGCAAGCGCAGGCAGGCGGTGTATTGTAACAGGGAACAGTCACATGACCAAAAATTCACTATTAAGAGCTGGTTTATTAAGAGTTGGTTTATGTGGTTCAGAGTTTGTGCGTGTGAGACTCACTCTTGGAGTCATCACTTAAAAATGTTCCAACCGTTCAGAGTTCTAAGTTCTATCTGAAATCCATTAGGTGAAATTAATCTAGTTACTTAAGTTGCCCACGGAAAACCACATTGTATTTTCACACAAACTTCATGACCCCGAACAGGAACACATTTTTTTTCCCATTATGTGGCTTGCTTCTTAATAGCTGGAGGTTTATCCAATATCCTTTTAAATGCTATTTTTTTATACCCTGATATCTCTATGTCTGTCAATGAGTGTGTTCAGTGATTGGCAGAGGTCATCAAAAAAAGTTCGCTCTGGTGTTTATAAGCAAAACGAGCCTGCAGACTTGATGCAAAATAGACCCAAAAAGCCCAGGACCATGTGACTTGATTATAATTCAACTAAATTTTATTTACAAGTTGGATTGGCATTAGCCTAAATGTTATACTTATTATATTGGTTAACCAATTAAAAGACATGCTATTAAGCTAATCTACCATTTTGAAATGGTGTAACTCTAGATCCGTATTGCTTGGCATCCTGTCTGTGGCTAAATGATTTTATGTGGTGGTCTAGCCTGCACCAGCCAGACATTTCTTTCTAGTATAAATTCGCAGCATTTTAATACATTTTAGATAAATATTTGGGGTCTAAAAAAGTGAGGAGTTCGCTCAAGCAAATTAAATAATCTGGATGGCTACTTGTATGATATACTCATATATATTATTATACAAATATTTTTTTTTACTGTTTTTATGACCACAATCATATGTCAAAAGAATAGTAAAGTACTTTGATATCCTGGCAAAATAAATTATATTGATTTCTCATACACATTTTAAATGATTATAAACTATTATATATTTCAATTTTAAAAAAGCAGCCAAATGCCATAGACCCATTTGTTAGCTGAACACTATTACTTGCTAAACAAGTTCATTATCGTATGTTTTGTAACATTCTATGTAACAGATGTTAATTGAAACTTATATACATATCCCATTATTCACTGTCACTTTACATACTCGCACATACACTGATAGTTTGCACATTTCATTCTTTTACTTTTTTTAAAAAAATAATGTAGCATCATCTGTTAATATTGTATTTATTTATATAAGTTACAATTATTTAATTACATTTTGTTTTTGTTTTTTTGGGGGATTTATTTTTTTATTTTTTACATAATTTTATAATAACAATAATTTCCCTCACGGGATCAATAAAGTATATCTAAGTATAAGTCTAACATAAATTAGCCATTATAACAAACTAGCAAGTTAAGTAAGCCAAAGCTAACCAATTGTTTCTCATAAATACCTGAGGACAAACATTTCCACTAATGCAAATATGATTTTGACACAAATGGATGCTTTTTTAATTCTGACCCCCAGCAGTACAACCTGACATTTAAAAACAAACTAAGTCAAGAAAACAGATTCTGGCTTGGTGTTTAAAATCACTACCCACTGTAGCAACATCACATTTGTTTGTTTAAGGTACATAACTGATCATGGAAATTATTTCTGTAGATATTACCTTAAAATCAAAGTTGATGTCAACTTGGAAAATTGTCCCACAGATCTCCTCAGACTAAGGAGTAGGACATTAGGAATTGAATTGCAAAACACAAAGCAGTTAGTGAAATAAAATGTAATTTATCAGAATATAGCCAAATAAATGCGCTATATTTGCAGGTAATTGCTATATTATTTAAGCGTTTTATGAGGTCATTCTGAAAAAATACAGAGATACATATGTGTTACATAATTGTTTTTAACATGCCACTGTTTCATTGGAATTTCTACTGCATTGGATATGTTTTCCTTGGCCTGGTAACTACTTCGAGGTTTTAATCCTGCCTGAATGGGTCATGCCAGCCATTTTTATAGTCTGTCTGTGTATGTATGCGTATGGAATGTTTATGCCATATTTTAAGGTCAAATTTCTAAAAAAATGACCACTAGACCAAATATAATGTGTTTCCCATCAGAGCTTTTGGCCAAATTCCAAATACTAAAACATTTTTTATAGATGACTAAATTGACAAAGTGACACTTTTGGCAGCTTCTTCGTCTAATCTTCTCATGGGCTTGGTGAACATTTAGGTTATTCGCTTTCATTTGATCGGACTTGTGTATATATGCTCTAGTGCAGTGTTTATGTAGGATCGATATCTGGCTTAGCCACTCGAATGAGGCGCTTTTTTCTAGTTTTTGAATGATTTGCTTTATTTTTTTTTTATATTGTGTAGATGAAAAACTTTGGCAATCTGAACAGTACTGGCAACATATCCAGGGATTAACCAAACACAATTTATAAAATAGAATATATAGATAGAAATAAATAGCTCACTATGTTCATCCCTGTGGGAAATTCACAAAATCGGTAGTTGTAATGTTTTTGTAATTGCTATTGATATTGACTGTTAGAACACTACTCTCCAAGAAGAACCTGCTTTGGTGAACTCTAATTTCTGAAATAATACAAAAATGAGGCAGACATCTGTAACAAATGTGTTATAATGAAGTGGATCCACAGCAGTCGACAGAACTCTTCCATGGTGTGGCACGATTGTCTTGACATCTGCACTGCTGCAGTAGCCCCCAGTACACACACACTCGCGCACACACGTTTCTCCCTCTCCTCCTCCCCTTCCTGGGAAAGTCTGAGCGAAAGCTCTTCTATTTGCATAATCGTCTTTAGGGCCTTTGTGGGCGGGCTTTTTGGGCCACTGGTTGTCTCGGCCACCTGTCCAGAACAAATCAGACTGGCTTTCACGTCTCCCCAGTAATGAATAAATTGATTATATATGATTTAGATGGCGAGAGATGTGTCTTTCAGCTTCATTAATTAAGGCAGTTGTGATATTTTTAGCCTCCTCTGTGACGTGAGGATATGGTGCTTTGCTAAATGCGAGCATATCTACGGCAGGATCACGATTGAATTCTGTCTGTAGGTATGTACACGTCTCTCTGTGTGTTCTCTCTGGGTATTTGTTTACTCTTTAGTCTGGTCTTTGCGCGTTGATGGCGCTCATGAATATGTAGCCACAGTGGGATTCCGAGACGTGGAGTGCAGGACAACCTGGTTCGGAGAGACGAGCGCTGAAAAATCAGACAGAATAAAAATATATCCGTCTCCATGAGCATGCAGAGGCAAAAGCCCGGCTCCACCTACTGAGAGCATATAGAGAATGTTGAAACAAAGACGTATTTGGGAGGGAATGGTCTACTTTGAATAAAGGCTGAAATTCTAATAAAGCAAATGTTGCATGTTTAAGCCTTTAGAGCTAATTAGAGTTCAACACAGGGGGAGGAATTCCTGAGAGGGATCGCCTCACTCCCTAAACCCTGTAGTGGGAAATAACTTTAAAGCAGGTTTTGGTATACCAGTCAGACTTTTTTATCGAGACACCAGCTACACACAGTAAGAGGTGTAAACTTTTAATTTCTATTCTTAAATTAGGATCATGCTCTGCCACTGCATTTTGGATAGAAAATGGTTGTGAATCGCATATTTTTTGGAGACAGTTCTGCAGTTATCTATGGAACAGTGTTAGATATGGATGGTCAGATGAAATACTTACAGTTCCATTTACTAACCACTAAGACTTTTTTAATGTCTGGGAATTTGAAAACCTTGACGCACAATAAAAACATTCCGATATTGCGAAGTGTACCCAAATTCCTCTATGTCTGTTTTATATGTGCATGAGCAGTAGTGATATCATGGTGGGTGTGTGTGCCTGGCTCTGATATGGACGAAAACACAGTGACAAGTGTGTAATGGGATGATGTCAACATTAGGTTGAAGTTTGCGCCTTTTATTGTGACTCTGTTGAGGTCAGTTTTTAATGTTGGAGTGGAGAAATGAAAAATTTTATGCAGTGGTATGAGTGAAGTCATAAAAAGAGTTGAATATGCTCTTACTGCATCATAAGCAAAGATCAGTGAGTACAGTGAATTGGTATGGAATCATAATATTATTCTATGATACTATAAAATGATTATCAGCCTGGAACATATGCATGTACTGTTATTGAATAGAATGGACTGAACAATGCAAATGCAAGCAGTAAAATAATGCACTAATGTAGCTACAGCAGGACAAATCACACAACCTATACGGTAAATGCAATAGGACAAAAAAGACTAAATGTGCTCACGTTGTAGAACAATGCACAGTGTAATTGCACAGGTATGACAGAGTGGTCTATTCAGAGCTGTTAATGAGAACTACTACTTGTAGGGAGAAGCTTATTGTATGTCATGCTGCTTTGTTTGAACTGCTCTAAACTGCTTTCAAGATCGTAATCGCTTAAATAGGCACTGGCCTGGGAAGAGTCTATAATGATCCTCTGTGCATGCTTCATGACTAAGGCCACACCCAATAATTTTTTTCTCTCAAGAACAATTTATGCGCTGCACTTTGCCTTTGTCCTAAGCACCAACCCGGACAATTATTCAATTCAATTCATTTTTATTTGTATACCGCTTTTAACAATGAACATTGTTTTAAAGCAGCTTTACACAGATAATGTGGTAATAAAAAATTAATACGTTCTTTATAAGTGCAAGTTTGTCCCTGATGAGCGAGCAGGTGGCGACTGTGGCATCTCCCCGAGATGGCATAAGAAAGAAACCTTAAGAGGAACCAGACTCAAGAGGAAACCCATCCTCATTTGGGTTGCACCGAATGTCTATTTATTACAGATAAACCATGTTGCAGGGTACAGTGATGGTGATCAGAAGCAAACTGTAGTCCTGAGTCAGTGTAGCAGACTGTTGACCTTCACTACAGTCCAAATCCATCCTCAATGCTCACGTTTTCCAATTATGTAGAAGATCAGAATGGAAAAGATGATTCCTTTGTAGAACTCCACCAAGACCTTTGATGGAGATTTCACCTAGTGCAGAAAGAACATCTTTCCCTGAATTCATTTTTGGGATGCATTTAGTGTTGTTGGTACACGGCAGGTTTCAGGACGTATATATTGGTTTTTGACAAGTGAATCCTCTGAGAATGACGGGTGGCTTATTTCTAAAAATCAATGATAAACTTTACTGTTTGGCGCTTCTTCAGGTGATGGTGACAGCACCAGACTGACAGTTATTTCCAGTCTGTCTACACACTGATTGTTGTTGGATGTGATGCTGAAAATAGTGTGGTGTCATTGATGGACAGTAAAGTTGTTGGGATATAGGTAGAAGTCTGACACATTTTGTCAAACCACTTTCTGGTGTCTGTGTGTCACAAAGTTTGTAATCCTTTATCAGGTGAAGTTCTTTGTACTGCAGCTCGATTGATGGCAGTCAAGTTTGCTCAATTTGTTGCTTTATGTTTTTAAACCTGTATTGGAGTCCAATAGCAAACTTTTATACCACTGAGAAGTAGATATTTTAGTGTATTTTGTTATGTGATGCAGATTTGTTTGTAAAATGTATTTGTTACATGTACCCTACAGCTTAATAAAACCTGTGTGTGTGTGTGTGTGTGTGTGTGTGTGTGTGTGTGTGTGTGTGTGTGTGTGTGTGTGTGTGTCCATCTATGTTAGTAAGTTGAAGCCAGACTTGATAATAACTCTTGAAAGGCCACAAAACGCGTTAGAACCTCGAAACAGTGGAGCCAGCTACATAGGCCAGGTGCACCCCCCCTGTAGGCAGGAACAAACTTTATCCCAGCATTCCTCTGCCTTTAGGAAGCAGACATGTGGGTTCCAATTTGATACTCCTTACAAATTACTGATGTATCAATTCCCAAATGAGTATTTTTGCATAACTATTTTAGATTCCAGCAAACAATGTAGATAACGCTGTTCACAACAACCCTACATCATTTGTTAATCCCTCGTCTCTGAATGTCAAATTCAGTCTTTTTGTGTGGTCTCGTTCTCTTATTTTTATGTTGCAGGTCATCGGGTTGAGTAAACAAATACGTACACTGTTTATATTTCTATGTATACAAGTGACAATTTGCCAGATGACTTCATTTCCTGTGGTAAGGTTTCAGATGAGGTGTATTGTGGGGAAGCAACACATTTTAAATAATTTGACTTAGCAAGGTCCATGTACCAGTTCTGTGACGTGGGTTGTCTGAAGTGTCGGTCCTGTGATAATTTGTATTAGTAAAAAAAAATATCCCGTCTGAAATACATATGAGCTTGTAGCTAGATATAGCTACTTAGGAGGGCACCTGATAGGATTGTCATTATTACCGTTTTTTTGAAAGCTGTTTTTAAAAGGAACTATATTAAAAATTGATTTTAAGCAACCCCTACAAGCCAAACCTGTGGTGACAAAAACAGAACTCAGAACAGAGGTCGCCGAAACAGCTGACACAGTGTCTTGTTAGGGAGTGATGCATGAAGGCGAATTTGGATTTGTTTTTTCTTGGAAGGTCATCTCAGGGCCACACAAATTGTGTTTGCTTTAATATTGCCTCCGTAGCATGTAATTATATTCATTTATTTATTTATTTATTGCTTTTCTAATGTATTTTGTATTTGTAAGAGATAGGTAATGAAAAATTGCTGCTGTGGATTTTCTGCACTCTCTCATGGGCAAACCTGACACTGTCTTGATTTTAACAGTGTTATAGTACACCACAACTCTATTAAACTGTTCTACAATAGCCACCTAAGCTCTGTAGATGAATCATTACAGGATAGAGATGTTGGCTGAATTTGCTAGAGGCTCAGCATAGTATATCAGGTCATCGAAAATGGAAGTTACAAGTTGTAACTGCTTTTAGAAGGGCCAAGAGGGAGAGAACAAAGTGAGCATACTTGCCAAAAACATAATGAAAACTTGATATCATTACACTGAAGTAAACCTTTCTCTTTGAACCTGGGGATGGACTACAACCGAGTGTCTGAATGATATGCTACTTGACTGGATCTGTGTCCTCCTTATCCATTTCAATTGTGTTTGCTTGATCCTCTCAGTAGGGGTTGATATAAATGCAGGTCAAGAGGTTACAGGTTAAAGGGTGAAAGTTGAAAATAAGGCTTTGGTCACTTTTACCCTATGTCCAGACCTAGTCTGTCCAAAATTGAAAGGAAAGCAGGAACGAGAGGAGATGAATCTTAGAATGTCCCACCCTTGAACCCACCCTTTCCCATCCTTAATACACACTCCTGACTCACCCTACCCTAAACGCAACTTTATTATTGTCACATGATTGCCAAGAAAAACATTATTCGACAAACCAAAAAGTCCCCAAGTCTTTGTTCAAGTTTTCTCACTAAGCTTAATTTTTTCTCTTTATAAGATTTTGCAATTCCTGAGTTCATACGATTAATGCAAAAAATTTGTGGTATTCAACCACCGTTCCTCATTCACACCTCTGTCATGAGATTGACAATTGACTTCCGAGGTATGAAATGAAGTGAAAGACTTAAGAGATATATGGCCAAAAGTATGTTGGCCTTTCCCGAACTGTTACCACAAATGCAAATACACACAATTCTATTCTTAAGCTGTAGATTTCCCTATACTAGGACTAAGTGGACCAAAAACATTCCAGCATGACAATGCTACTCTGCAAACGCCAGGTACATTCAACCATGGTCTTACAAATTTTTTTGTCAAAGACTCAAATGGCAAAGAGCCAATTTAACATAGATAATCCTCTTTAAAGGGTGGCATTTTGGGATCCCTTGTTTAATACTCAGCTTAAGATTAATATTTATGTCTATGTGAGATTCCTTTGGGTTCTCTAGTTTTTCCACTCTCAAGCTGAAAAATAACAATGCTAGGAGGTTTGGTGATGCTAAACTCCAAGTGTAAATAAAGTGTGTGAATGTATGGGTGCATGGTGCCTAAACTGGAATCCCATCCAGGCTGTATTCAGCTTTGGCTTCATTTCAACACAGGCCAGGTAAAGCAGTTCCTGATGAATAAATGAATGAATGAATGAATTATCCTCTGTTAGTTCTCTATTGAACGTATTACCTACTTGTCCATGAGAAGTCTATAGACTGATATGATGCCTATTATAACGTAGGTTGTTGGCTGGTGTATTACTTACTGCACTGGATTGTGTATATTATGTTGCACTGCTTGTCTTTTGGCATCTGGCCTTTTGTGTGGACACGTTTTTATCCTAGCTTATTGCTAAGCCCAAGATATACAAACAAGCCACATTTGATGAAAATGCACCCAACGCTTTAATCACACAAGCATAACATTATTTTGTTTATGCTTTTTTTTTTTTTTTGCTTTTATTGATGCTTCCGTGTTGTACCTGTTCTACGCTGTCATTGTTTTAAATTGTTTTAAACCCATTCCTGAAAATGCTTCAGGCTTTCTTTGATTATGTCTATACCCTTTCTACCGAGTATGATAATTTATTAACAAATGGTTGAGTGCTTGTAGGATTTGTATGGAACTATTACTGTAACTGTCTGATTAACTGATTATCCAATGTGGTTAGGGTCATAGGAGGATCAAATGTCAAATAGTTTTTGTTCAATACCTTCCTTTCTGTTTGAAGCATTTTTTTTTTTTGCGTGCAGAATTTGTAACAAGAAAGACCAGATATTGAGTTCTTCTTATGTGTTCTTTTTGACTTTTTTAGCCTTCTTTCTTTTCTGTGTTTCATCTCAGATACAAAGAACATCTGTTTAACTAATCAATTTAACATGAATAGATTAACATTTAATTCTCAAAGTACATTTGCTTGGAAAAAACTGCAAGGCTTTTTTCAGTTTTACAGTGTATGCAAAAAAACACCTAACGTGGTCCATAAAACATTCCTCACCGAGCACTACACCGACTCTGCCAGTCTAAGGCAATAAGTGAGCAATTTAGAGCTTCCTCATTTTTTAAATGCTGGGATCTGACATGCAAAATAGCAGTAGGATTGTCTTCGCACAAAACCCATTTAGCATCATAAGAAAGTCACTTGTACTGAAGACAGTCCCAACATCTCTCTCTTTCATCATGAACATAAGAGGAACAGTCTTTCCGTCCTCTTTCATGAAGGGAACATTCAGCATATGGCAGCTATGAAGCCCGGGGGCTCAACTGACCCTCTTGGTCTGAGCATTTCCCTTTCAAGAGCTACAAAAACCATGGATAATGCATGAGAAGATGCTAGTGCATACAAAAAGACACTCATCAGAACCACATTGTAACTGGATCTTCACCAGAGTGGCCTAAACCCCCATCTAAACTATGCACATGGTACCCATATGGCTTAGTGGAAATCTTCATTGCCCTGTCTCTCTCTTTAGTGCACTCTCTTTAACACAGGCAGGCTAACCTAAACCAGATCTTCCCTGCCTTCGGCTCTCCATGCCATGTTGCCAGCTTTTTCCATGTTCTTTTTTGCACTCTTAAACCTTAAAAGACTTCAAGGCAGCTTGATCAGGAAGGATTAATGTGCTGTAGTAATGGTGCACAACATATATATATCTTAGAGGATATATTGTATTGTTCGTTCTTCGCTCAAGCCCTAGTTTTATTTGGTAAGAAAATTGAGCTTGCTATTGTGATGACAACATCATTTTAGTCCATATCTATATTCCATTATGTCAACTAGAATCTTTATAAAAAAATCCTGAAATTCCTTGTAAGAGATTCTGCATTTTACATTCAGAGTGTAGTTGTTTGTTTTGGTCATTAGTCTGCTTCACCCTCAGTGAGACAGCAGACCATGTTACTCGCCATACAATACAAAGTGGCCTACACTGGTGGAGTATTGTTCAAAAGGTCAGGGCAAGAACAGTAGGTATTGTAGTAAAAAATAAACATCTGATTCAACCACTTTCTGAACTAATTGTTTTTCTAAAATTCCCCAAATCACTTGACCAAAAAATAAAACGGTTCCAAGAGATACCAGTTGAATCCAGTCCAGCTGAAATTGTAGTGCACATGCAGGGGTCTCCTCACCAATTTAGTTTGTCCATCAAACTTTGCACACTATATAAATCATCTCTTTCAGTATCTGCCCTCTATTTTTGCACTTTCCACCCCTTGGCCAAGTGCTATAAGAAGATGAATGGCTTGGGGTTCAAAACCACTGAAGGTTCCTTCACCTTTCCATCCAGCTTTATGGCCATGTGTCGCTCTCTTTCTCTAGAATAAGAGCTCCCTCTGGACTGAATGAGCACATCGACAGGCCTTGGTGCTGTCGGACCTGCCTTCTGGAAGCTTTGTTATAGCTCTGTGCCAAGTTGGTGCCCATTCAATGCCTTTATTGTGCCCAACCATGGGTTGGTCTCGGGTGGTTCTAGAAACCCACTCAGAAAGAGAGAGAATGAAACACAAAGGGAAGCCTGTGTAGGAGGGAACAGGGTAAATTTACTATGGGTGTCGAAGGTCTGGGCTGAGCTTTAGCAGCAAAAAATATTCCTGTGTAAGTGCCAAATGGGAGAGATAAAGGCATTTTATCTACCATGCTTTCCTTTTTTTTTTCATTTTTATCGAGAATCATTTTTGCCTTGTTGGGGCAGCTTCACTTTTGTGCATTTGTCTTTTCCCTTAATTCTTATTATCTGTCTATATATCTCTAGACCTCAATCACCATTCATTTTAATCCTAAACTTCCCCTGTCCTGTTTCTCTGTTCTTGTCGCGCTCACGATTTTCCAATAATGTTTATTGTCACATTTGTAAGACATACAGCATAGATGTAGTAAAGACAACTAATGTTCCAGAATGCAGTGCAGCTATACAGCACAGTTGCATTGACCTGCTCTGCTTATTGAATATATCCAAGACATAAGACCCTAATGCCTTACATCAAAGTACTGGCATGAGAATTGTTGCTTTGGAACCAGGAAGTATAGATGCACATGTGAAAGCTGAAAAATGTAAGAGAGTAAAGCACTTCTGCCTCACTGTTTTTAAGTAGAATTGAGGCAAGGGACCATCTCTCCTGGCACCACTAACAGGAGCAATGTGGGTAATACAGGAAATAGTATAAACTAGAGAATTTATTTGCAAAATAAATTGCAAACACCATTGAAGAGTACTATAAAGATACAATTATGAAGATTAAAATGCAAGTCATTCAGGGGATGACATGCAGTGTAGGCAGAAGCATGAAGTCCCCTTTAGTGTAAACTGGCTAGCTAGCTCTGTATGAGGTAAATCTTTACTGCTAGCTAACATTATGCTTGTTAAATTTAATCTGAGGTGCTTCCTGCTCTAAATTCTGTCTGAAGGCAGCACTTACTGATTGAACTTTATGTTTACTGGTGAATAGCACAATTTGCATTTAGTGTTAAAGGTTACTTTTCTCACAGTTTTTCACTTCAGTTCTTACATTGGTGTTCTTTAAACTGATTACTATTCTTAACTTTTGATTTAATTCCATGGCTAATTCTCAGAACCCATCAAATGGTTAAACTTTATCTTATACATACAGAGTTGTGCTTATTGGATATGATAAGTGGGTCTGTGTCCATTAGCCTGTACAGGAAGTCCTGACATCCAATTCTTTCTATCTTGTCTAAGTTATTGCTGAAAAAGCACAAACTGCCTGGCACACTGTCTCTGGCTCTTTCATTCGTGCCTCAGGTCAGCTGAGTCAGCATAATCCCAGGGCCAAAGTCAATACGCATTTCTACCTCACATACACTCTTTATTATCAGCTATCTATTTTAATGTTCTTTTTATTTTTTTGAAGGTCTGGACTGAAGAGCTCGATGTTTTATGAGTGGAAAGGTTTAGTATAGGGACAGAATTTAGGAGACATGGCTTCTGAGAGCAGATTCAGGAGACATGGCTTCTGAGAGCAGATTCAGGAGACATGGCTTCTGAGAGCAGATTCAGGAGACATGGCTTCTGAGAGCAGATTCAGGAGACATGGCGTCTGTTAGCAGAAAATATGAGTTGTGCTTGGTTTGTTATTTTCTTGAATAAAAGTGGCAAATTAATTGCTTTTTTTTAAATACTACAACACTGTCTTTAATAAAGTACACATTTGAACTGTTGTGGTATAAAGATGATTATAATAATTTGTGGCATTTCATTATTGGAAAAGAATAAAATTTGGAGTGATAAGCATTATTATATTACCCAAGCCTTGTCACTATTTTTCTATCAGCATACACTGTTATATTTTATTCCCTACATAATACTACTTAAGCTGAACTAAGACATTTGGCAAATAACATTTGTGTGTTTGCAGCAGCTTTGACTTGAATGTCTTAGTCAGGCAAGTGAACACCTTTGTGTCGGTCAAAGATATTCTTGAGCAAGACTTTTAATCTAGTAATTTCAGCTCTTTAATTGGACGGTTGTCTATATGGATTAATCTGAATGTCAAAACTAATGTACGAACTCGTTACGAAGTCTGTATTTCTATGAAAAGCATGTTATAAAGTTGAGCATACAGAGCTCATTAGCACATTTTAAGATCTATTATGCCTTTTTTTTCTTTTTTGTTTTTCTTTACTGTTGCTTTTCAGACATTACATGTCTTAGCTGAGCTGGCTGTAATTTTTCTGAGTGCTCACTTAAGCCCAAAGATAAAAGAACAGCTAGCCCAGGACAGATTGCAAGTTTTTGTCTTTGCTTGTCAAAACCCAGATGCATGTATTGCTTTGTATTTGCTTTTTCGACAGGGGACGTGTCAAAGGATGAAGACATCTGTGGATTATAAGTAAGAGACATTAGAAACCTTGAGAGTTGTAGGTGCTTCCCAATTTTTGCCATATCACATGCATGTTCTCAGTCATCTGAGGCGGATTTCCTGCCAACTGCTTTTTCATAGAACAGAAACTTACTGAGTATACTGTAGCGAGGGGTTTTAAGGTGCAGTTTCCTGTTGCGTCTCTGTATATGAGCAATGAGTCCGCTCCTTAATAGGACTGTGGAACCGTTTCCGCCATACCATACTAGGACAAATCATTTCTATAAATAACTACACACCCTTTGTTGTATTGGGAAAAGTCTCTAATAGTAAATGGAACAACCAGGAATATAAAATGAATGCTGGACAGCAATCAGAAAAGACAGCAATTCAGTATGGTATAGTGAGCACAGACAGCTGTGAGAATTGAGGAAAGAATTGGGAACTTTCAGCTGATTATTTGTGCTCAGATATAAGAGTCTTCTGCCTGACCCATAACAATGCATTACCATTTCTGAGAATATTTACACAACCTACAAACTAATCTACACTATTTTTATATAGACTTTTTTGTAAAATAGTGCAATAATCGCAGACTTCAGATGTTACACACACAGCTCCAGAGTGTGTGTGTTTGTCTGAGCATACACATGCAAAAATGAGGTCATTATGGTTTTACAATTGGTACCAAAAACCATAAGCATGTCCATAGTTTGATATTAATCAAAATTACTGTTTTGCATTAAATATGTGGAAAAGTAGTGGCCACATTTTTTTCCTCTTGCGTGATTATACACATAGACATAAATGTATTTTTACTTTTGCATAGATTCTTGCAAAGTCATTAGGGATTTAGACTAATTGTGTGTTCACAGAGCATAAATAATTTTTTTTCTGATGGTGATATTAGAGTTGTTTGGCCAAAGCAAGCTTTCAAACCATCTTCAGTGCACCTTGGCTTCTCTGGAACTGTACTTGAGAGACTTTGAAGGCCATAAAATATCATTTATATAGAATAAACACCTCTAATTATTCAGTAAGCCAATATGGAGTGTGGATGGGGACAGAGCTATCCTTGAAGATGCAAATCCCATCAAATAAGTCATGTTTTATAAGATAATAGAATAGTGGTGATCAGTCAAACGTATTGTAGATTGATTTGCGGGAGTCACTTTCTTTAATTGGACCCAAACTACGCCAGCAAAATGCCTCCCTACAACATAAACTATATGACCATTTTAAGTCTTATATTTGCAGTATTTTGAAATTGTCAAGCTGATTTGTTGTCATAATTATAACTTCCTCTTATATTAATGCTTGGGCTTGTAAAATTTATGGCTTGCACTTTTGGCTACATTCTCTTGCTAACTATTTGCCCGAAAGGTGACCCTGTTTTTTCAGCTCTTGGCAAATATCATTTTTATAATGCCTCTTTATGTAAGATATCTAAAATTCTCCGGAGAGTCCTTAATGCCTCCGGCAGTCTAAACTGTGTTCGCGTTAAGTCTGTGAACCTGGTAAGCATTTTAAGTTATGGATATTTAATGATTTTATAATGTCATTACCAGAATTTATATAATCTTTTGTTTAAAAAATGTGGGTTTATCGCATTCCACATTTAGTCTCTTTTTGCTGTTATAATAATATCCATTCTTCTGGGAAGATATTCCACTAGATTTTGCCGAATGGTTCTCGAGATTTGTGCTCATTTATCCACAAGGGAATTAGTCAAGTCAGGTAATGATATAGGGTGAGGAGGTCTGGGGTGCAGTCAGCATTCCAGTTCATCCTAAAGGTGTTCAAAAGGTTTGAGGTCTGAGCTTTATAGCAGGCCACTCAAGATCTTCCACTTCAACCCATGTAAAGCATTTTTTCATGGAGGCACGTCACAAGGGGCGTTGTCATGCTGGAACAGGATTGTATCTTTTAGTTCAAGTGAAGGGAAACGTTCATGCTACCACATCCTGACACATCCACTATTCATTTTTGTGGCCCTAAATTTTGTAGTAACAGTTTGGGGAAGAACCATGTATGGATGGACAATGTAAGTGTCCCAATACCAAATATCAAATTCAGCCAGTTTACAAATTCATAGGTTTAGATTGATTTTTTTGCAAGATTTTTATTATGACAGCCAAATTTGGTACTATATTCTTTAGACTTAGCCAATTAAAATTGACTTCTTGTTATAAGTCACTGTTATAAGTCAATTCATACTTCTGATTGGTAACTTTATAATTCCCAATCTCTTACAGCAGCTCTGATTATAGTTCCAGCTGCAAAGCAAATTACAAGCAAATATCAATCTACTCTTTTTGCTACATTATGGTTTCTATAGTAACAATATAGTGTCTTGAATGGTAGTATTAATTTTTGTAATTATATGGTGAGGTTTTCTCTGAGGAGATGGTTACTTAACACTTTTTTGGAAGGAGACTCCAGTCGCACTGCTTCACACCTTGGAGTTTTCAGACACAGGAAATTCTTCAGGAACAGAGGACAATTTTTTTTTTTGTTTGACAAGATGCCTTTTTCTTATTCTGTTGATTTCAAAGACAGCACATCACCACAATTGTTTTTTTTTTCTCCCTATAACAGCATGCCTTGGCATATTTTAAATTTGCCTATTCTCTAGCGTAGATCAAGGCTATGAGGAAGCGACCCATTAAAGTGAGAGTGAAGAGGGGAAATCTGTGATCAGACTGAAACTGACAGCTGCATGTTAATGTTATAAAGCAACCTCTCCTGTCTTTATAGAGAAAGAGTTTGTCTGACAGTAAAACAGATGGATACAATGAATTTTTGGGTCTCCTGTAAAAACTGCAACATTTGCATTGTTGAACAAGTTTTCATTATAAAAACCTTTTTTTTTTTTTTATTGTAAGCTTTGATTGAACATTGTCAAGCACGAATTCGCACATAAACAGGTACGCATAAAAAAAAAAAACACACGCCATTTTGCTTTGTGACTTCTGCATTTGTTGTTATGCATCGTCTCTTCCTGTCTCTGGACAGCTGTGCATGTTCATGTGTTTGTGGATTGCGTTGTTTCAGCTTAACTGGACCACACAGGAAGAGGAAGCTGGGCTCCGGTTGTTATAGCAACCTAATTCCCCCCCTCCCCCCAACCCAAGTCAGGTGTTTATTGAGCCATGGCTTCTCTCTGTTCCTCTCTTTGTAAATAGCCAGGCTCAAGTTAAAGATAAAAACAAAAAAAACCAAGAAAATTCTCATATCCCTATAACTTCTGAAACTGGGGTAGTAGCTCCTTTTACATGCAGGTTTCAACCTTTTACATTTATGGCACTGGGCAGACACCTTTATCGAGAGTGAATTACATGTGTAAATTAGGTCATGTAAATGGCGTCCAAGTACCTTGTTCAGGATGCATATAAAACATTGAAACTGAACTGAATTTAAGATGAATTCTGAGACACATTTAGACCAGATCCTCATACTTACACAAACAAAGCAGAAAATGTGATTGATGCACCCAGCATTGACATTCAATATCCTTAGGTAGAAGAAAAACCTGCCTATTAAACATGCTTTGTATGAGGCTAGTATTACGATTTACAAGCTGCTGTGAAAGGGTGGGAATGGTCACACAGTGTTCTCTTTATATGCAGTGTGGAAAATAATTTGGTTTAGGGCACTGATGACTGTGACAATTGATTTTCAAATAATTGTACCCAAATTAAAAGACAGTTATGTGTAAAATTAAAATGTCATATAATGGAGATCATTTTTTTCTTTTAGCTGACTGTGGTTGAGTAGAACTTCTTTTGATCAGAAATAAGATAAAATGTTACATTCTCAATAAGCAGATCACCAACACATCTACATAAACCATCTTTAACTATAGTTCCTATAGTTTAATAACCCCAAAAATCCTTTTACAATAATACTCTAAAAACCTTTTTAAATTGTTAAATAACTAATTATAACAAAAAAAATTTTATAGTTAGTAATTTTTTTTTTTTTTTTAAGTTTTCTTGTTTTTATTATCAATAGCATCTAGCAATAGGTTTCTGTTTCATTTTCGAAGAAAGACAAAAAAAAAAATGCAGCTCTTCATGTTACATAAAAGACCCCAAAATGTTTCAGCACCCAAGTATGTCAATCATTTATAAGTTTTGCTAATTGACCCACACTTTATTAGAGAGCGTTGTCTTTCTAGTTTACAGGTTGTACAAATACCCTTGCTGTAAGCGAGTATCTATGTAAACTTAAATGAGAATCTACGTAAACCATGAACAGGAAAGATCTTGACTGTGTAGGTGTCGTGTCTGTAAAGTCTTAAATAAAGGATAATCATCCAATTGTGGCTTTCCGAAAACGAATTCTACAGTCAGCTTCATCGTGAATCGATACTGAAATATGAATAAATAATTTTACAACATTGTGAATTGACTCCTTAAATCGTTTTTCTGTGATATGAGCCAAACAAGATGTTTAATAAGCAGATATTAGCTGATTGTGCAGCTTTTACGCTCTCTTGCTCTCTCGCGCGAGCCTGTTACGGGGTGTGTTAAGAGCCTTGTCCAGTCTGTGCTAATTTTAGGCAGGCAATTTTTTAAGAAAGAAAATAAAAGACGTATGTTCAGCTGAAAAGCGCCGACTCTCTTTCTCCCTCTATCCCAGAACACCTCCGCCCATCCTTGCCTGTACACTTTGGAATCAAATTCAGCCAAAAAAATGCTCTCTTTCTTTGACTACAAGGACGAGGGAAAGTGAGAGAAAATGTGTGTGTGTGTGTGTGTGTGTGTGTGTGTGTGTGTGTGTGTGTGTGTTTGTGTGTGTGTGTGTGTGTGTGTGTGTGTGTGTGTGTGTGTGTGTGTGTGCCCACATGTGTGATTTCTGGGTATGTTCAAGTTAGGCATTGTGACACATACCACATATATGACGTCCTATAGCTATTTGAGCTCACAGAGCTCATTCAGTGCAAGCTGGAAATAATAAGGCAATTCTTTTTAGCCTCTGATATTAAACATGATGTTTAAGGACTAAGGAAAAATTACTTATCTACAGTATTTATATGATAATAATTTGATTGGTCCACATCCATGTGACAGTCTACCATTTGAGGACCTGTTTTATGGTACCACATGTGAATGCTAAGACTGTCTTGCTTTCTGTCTAGGGCCTGTGAATATGGCCAAGAGCTGCCTACTTTCTCAGGCTATTTTGTGTACTTCTTTTTAAAGTAGTTTTAAAATCTGTAATTTTACTTTTTCTCAGTACGTTTTGTTTGAAGTATTGTACCTAACCACGTTTTAAATCACATCTGTTACTGAGTAAGTAAGAGAGTCAATAAATGAATGAATAAATACAATGCAGGGGGAGCAAAAAAGAATGATAAGACAGTGATGCAGAACCTTCTGAAAGCAAAATGCTCTCGAAACATAATTGACATTATAACAGGAGATTATTTTTTTTCTGCTGCGAAAGTGCACAACTCTTATTATACTCAAGCATTAGACTGTACTGGTTTATATATATATATATATATATATATATATATATATATATATATATATATATATATACTGTTTATACTAAAAGTACTTTTAATTCAATTACATTTTACTTAAGTACAAGTTACCAGACTATACTATATATATACTGTTTCAAGCGCAATAACGAAAAATCTTATATATATATATATATATATCTTCTTCTTCTTCTTCTTTCGGCTGCTCCCATTAGGGGTCGCCACAGCGGATCATCCGTCTCCATACCACCCTGTCCTCTATATCTGCCTCTTTTACACCAACTACCTGCATGTCTTCCCTCACCACATCCATGAACCTCCTCCTTGGCCTTCCTCTTTTCCGCCTACCTGGTGGCTCCATCTTCAGCATTTTTCTACCAATATAATTCATGTCCCTTCTCTGCACATGTCCAAACCATCTCAATCTCGCCTCCCTCACCTTGTCACCAAAACATCCTACATGGGCTGTCCCTCTAATAAACTCATTTCTAATCTTGTCCATCCTCGTCACTCCCAACGAAAACCTCAACATCTTCAGCTCTGCTACCTCCAGCTCCACCTCCTGTCTTTTACTCAATGCCACTGTCTCTAAACCATACAACATCGCAGGTCTCACCACAGTCCTATAAACTTTCCCTTTCATTCTTGCAGATACTCTTCTATCACAAATCACTCCTGTCACTCCTCTCCACCCACTCCACCCTGCCTGCACTCTTTTCTTTACTTCCCTAACACACTCTCCATTACTTTGCACTGTTGACCCCAGGTACCTGAACTCCTCCACCTTCTCCACCTCTTCTCCCTGCAACCGCATCACTCCACTGCCCTCCCTCTCATTCACACACATGTACTCTGTCCTGACTTTCATTCCCCTTCTCTCCAGCGCATATCTCGACCTCTCCAGGCTCTTCTCAACCTGCTCTCTACTCTCACCACAAATCACAATATCATCTGCAAACATCATAGTCCAGGGAGACTCCTGTCTGACCTCGTCCGTCAACCTGTCCATCACCACTGCAAACAGGAAAGGGCTCAGGGCCAATCCTTGATGCAGTCCAACCTTCACCCTGAACCAGTCTGTCGTACCTACTGCACAATTTACTGCCGTCACACTGTCCTCATACATGTCCTGCACCACCCTCACATACTTCTCTGACACACCTGACTTCCTCATACAATACCACAACTCCTCTCTCGGCACCCTGTCGTACGCTTTCTCTAAATCCACAAATACACAATGCAGCTCCTTCTGTCCTTCTCTATACTTCTCCATCAACATCCTCAAAGCAAATAAGGCATCTGTGGTGCTCTTCCTCGGCATAAAACCATACTGTTGCTCACAGATGGTCACCTCTTCTCTCAGCCTGGCTTCCACTACTCTTTCCCATAACTTCATGGTGTGACTGACCAACTTAATTCCCCTGTAGTTACTGCAGGTCTGCACATCTCCCTTATGCTTAAAGATCGGTACCAGCACACTCCTTCTCCATTCCTCAGGCATCCTCTCCCCTTCCAGAATCCTGTTAAACAATCTGGTTAAAAACTCCACTGCCATCTCTCCTAAACATCTCCACGCTTCTACCGGTATGTCATCTGGTCCAACCGACTTTCCATTCTTCATCCTCTTAATCGCTGCTCTCACTTCCTCCTTACTAATCCTATCTACATCCTGCTTCACCAACTCCACATCCTCCAACCTTCTCTCTCTCTAATTTTCCTCATTCAACAGCTGCTCAAAATACTCCCTCCATCTTCTCAACACACTCTCCTCACTAGTCAACACATTTCCCTCTCCATCCTTTATTGCTCTAACTTGCAGTACATCCTTCCCAGCTCGGTCCCTCTGCTTGGCCAATCGGTATAAATCCTTTTCTCCTTCCTTAGTGTCCAACCTCTTATACAGTTCCTCATATGCCTTTTCCTTGGCTTTCGCCACATCCCTTTTAACCTGCTGCCGCATCTCCTTGTACTCCTGCCTACTTTTCTCATCACTCTGTCGATCCCACTTCTGTTTTGCCAACCTCTTTCCCCTAATGCTCTCCTGCACTTCCTAATTCCACCACCACGTCTTCTTGTCTTGCTTTCTATTTCCAGATGTCACACCAAGTACTTTTCTAGCTGCCTCCCTCATCACTCCTGCAGTAGTTGCCCAATCATCCGGCACCTCTTCACCACCACCAAGCCCCTGTCTGACCTCTTCCCTGAACCTCACACTACACTCTTCCTCCTTCAGTTTCCACCATCTTATTCTTCTTTCAAACCTTACTTTCCTCCTCTTCTTCTTCGCCTCCAAAACCATCCTACAGACCACCATCCGATGCTGTCTAGCTACACTGTCCCCCGCCAACACCTTACAGTCTCCAATCTCCTTCAGGTTGCATCTCCTACACAGAAGATAATCCACCTGTGTGCACCTTCCTCCACTCTTATACGTCACCCTATGATCCTCCTTCTTCTTAAAATACGTGTTCACCACTGCCATTTCCATCCTTTTAGCAAAATCTACCACCATCTGCCCTTCCACATTCCTCTCCTTAAAACCATACCTACCCATCACCTCCTCATCACCTCTGTTCCCTTCACCTACATGCCCATTAAAGTCTGCCCCAATCACCAATCGTTCTTTCCTAGGTACACCATCTACCACTTCATCTAATTCACTCCAGAATCTTTCTTTCTCCTCCATCTCACAGCCAACTTGTGGAGCATAGGCACTGATGACATTTATCATCATCCCTTCAACTTCCACCTTCACGATCATCACCCTATCAGAAACTCTCTTCACCTCCACTACACTCTTACTGTACTCTTCCTTCAGAATCACCCCTACACCATTTCTCTTCCCATCCACACCATGATAAAACAGTTTAAACCCACCTCCAATGTTCCTGGCCTTACTCCCTTTCCACTTGGTCTCCTGAACACACAACACATCTACCTTTCTCCTCTCAATCATATCAGCTATCTCTCTCCCTTTACCCATCATAGTACCAACATTTAAAGTACCAACCCGAACCTCTACTCTCCTACACTGCTCCTTTTTCTGCCGTCTCTGTAGACGCCTTCCTCCTTTCCTTCTCCTCCTTCGGCCAACAGTAGCCCAATTTCCACCGGTACCCTGTCGGCTAACGATACCTGTGGCGGTCGTTGTTAACCCGGGCCTCGACCGATCCGGTATGAAATTCTCATTTGTGATCCGCATATTTGATTTGGCACATGTTTTACGCTGGATGCCCTTCCTAACGCAACCCTCCCCATTTACCCGGGCTTGGGACCGGCACTAAGAGTGCACTGGCTTGTGCCCCCTTATTGGCTGGGTTTTATATATATATATATATATATATATATATATATATATATATATATATATATATATATATATATATATATTATGATTTTTTGTTATTGCGCTTGAAACAGTATATATATAGTAGTCTGGTAACTTGTACTTAAGTAAAATGTAATTGAATTAAAAGTACTTTTACTTGGGTAGAATATTTTATTACATTTTCCATATTTGATCTGATGTTTTAAATATTAATAATAATATTAATAAATACATATATATAATAAATACGATTTCTATTTAATACTCGTATTTGTCTGTATTGCCTGTATTGTCTCGTATAGTCGGTTTTGTCTTGTATATTCTAAGCTAAATGTATAGTGTTATTTATGTCGGTACTTTTGAGAGTCAACCAAATTTCTGGAACCAAATTATTGTGTGTGTCAACACATTTGACCAATAAACCTGATTCTGATACCCATGGTAACTGAAGCTCGGTGTGAATGCGAGGATTGTACCGAGGATTGTGGCTGTGTTTTTGCAAGGATTTACGTTGTGGTGTTTGGCACTTGACTTTGATCGATGTAAAATATATGTGACGTTATAAACGGACTAAACATCTAGCCACGGATATATTGTGGCGTTATGAATATATATATATATATGACGAGTACTTGAGGTAGACAGTGAGAGAGGGAGGAAGAAAGAGACTGTTCTAATAGTGCTGTTGTCTCAGAGCTGGGAATGTGGCAGGTGGGTACGACATAACTGTGTCATGTTTGTGCAGTGTGAGTATGAGTGCTGTTTACTTCATACTGGCTGGGGTTCTGTGCTGAATATTTTTTTAAAATATGTTTGACCATATGTCAGATGGTGGTGTATAAAAGGGGGGCACTGTAATTGTGCTTCTCTCTTTCCCATATGGAAGCGCGCATACGCACCCCCTCACTACTTCAAGCGTATGTCACAGAATTCAGAATGAACTGGCACAGTATGGCAGGGTGTGTGTCTAATGATGTAACTTTTCTGCCATTGCTATTGTTTGTTGATGTCGCTGCTTTTTGTTGTTGATAGCTCTTTGATTCATGATAAATGGCATTTAATGACTGGGTCATGAGAACACGCACATGGCCCCTCAGACGCACTGCATTTCCTCTTGCCAAGCACGGGATTCCTGCTGAGAGAATGAATCGCAGAATGGATCAGCCAATTAACGCTGCTTTTGTTCATGTCGTTTGTGTTTGGTGTCTGTGCAGGCTTTGCAGAAGCTGGCCAATCAGTATCTGAAGAGGGACTGGCCTGGCATCAAACCAGACGACCAGAGAAACGACTACAGGTGAATTACTGCACACACAATCGTCATTATTCTAGAAAAGCAAATGCAAATAGACATTCTTCAAAAATTCAAAAATTTCCCCCTCACTCCAGATATAGATGCCAATCAGTTAAAAAATTATAATTTGTTTTATTTTTTGTAATGTCTCATCAGTACGATTAAGCATTAATTATATTTAATATAAATAATATATTAATTTTATTTTTAATTTGAAATAAATAATATAAATATATTAATTATGCCTCTAATTCGATTACACTGTTTGAGTACCAGAGGTCCCCAATCTGTACATCCCGTAGAGATAAAACATATAGAAAGCAAATTCTTCACATGACCAACTCCTTTCTTGGGGAGTCTGTGCTTTGACTAGGAATCATTAAAGGTTAAAAAGAGCTCATTAGAAGCTTTTAAATGATACCAGCCCTGCAGCACTGCCATCTGCAGTACCCAAGATTAAAACTGTAAAAATTCGGCATTTTAACTGACTTTGGAGCTCAATTTCCTCTATTGATTTAAAATGACACGTTTGCTGCTGCCACAGAGCTCAGTATGTTTCAGTGGATCATTTAATAAAAAAAAGAACATTTTTTTTTTTTTTTTTTTTTTAAAGATGAATCCTTTGTATATTATATTTACACATTTTTTATGGCCATTTTTTATTTATTAAAATGTTATGAAGACAAAAGTGCAGTTTTGCACTGGTTGCAATGAAGAATTAAAGAAAGATTATGATAATTGCCTTCCTTAATATATATTTCAAAATATTCTGGGACACGGATGTAACTGAAGCCAGTGTCACTGTTCTGTAATATGAGCAAAGGTTGAAGGGAAGATCATTTTGATCATGTGCAAACAGACAAAACCAAAAAAAAAAAAAAAACCCACAAAGAAACCAAGAAACCATAACCTTTGCATGAAAACTTGGACCTTAAACAAAAATAAAAACAATGGAAGACAAACTTGGGTCTTTAAGTGGTGTAAAAGGAGACTTATACACCTGTGTTAATCCCACCACGTGCACTGTATTTTATTACTTTTTACTGAAAATTGTTAAGGGGTAGCAGCAATTAAAATGTAAAAAATATATTTTTGATATATATATATTTTTCCATTCATGATTGTTTCTCCAATACTGTGATATGTCTTACTACTTGTGGCTTGTTGCCCAAATTGTTCCCCTTGTTCGAGAATGTGGAAACGCATTGCAGACTGATGCTTCCTGTGTTTTAGAAACGTGTATGGGGTGTGGAGGGCATATCTGGAAGGCACAGTGGAGGTGAACCAGACTCGACTTTACATTTGCGAGAATTACAAGAACGAGATCTCGGACCCGGCCAAAACTGTACGCCTTTTCAAAGAGCAGCAGCTCAAGAAGGTACTGCTCTCACTCGCTTCGGTGTACGCTTCGAAGTTATGTCTCATATATCCTATTATTTTAATTTGTAAGTAGCATAAAGATTAATTAGATTTTATTCAATATTAAATTGCCATTGTATTACATAATCAGTTTAATCTGTGAAATTAATTGGAAGGAGCATAAAAAGAACCAAGAGAGAAATAAGAAAGGAAGTTCATTCCTCCAGTATTTTTTAAGTAATAATAAAGTAATATTTATGTAATTAAATACCACCAGGTATTGATTATTTGCGCCATGCACAATCAAGAGAAACATTTTGCGGTGAGAATCCCACATGTGCATATCTACCTAATTATTCTCTAATTCTGTTATCCATTTGTAAGAAATACAGACCTTATCGGTAACAAAATTCAATTAGTTTAGTAAAAAAAAAAATTTGCAAATCTGAAAAGATCAGAACATTTTTGCAGTTCGTACAAAAATATACATACTGAACACTATAGTGCATGTTATAATTATTGGTTATTGTGCTACAGTGCATCGAGCAGTTGGGCCGGATCCAGGCCGAACTCCAAAACTCTGTGAAGGACCTGGCAAAGTCCAAGAAGAAGTACTTCGAGCTGGAGCAGATGGCCCAAGCCGTCCGGGAAAAAGTAGACATCGAGGCCAAGTAGGTACTCTATATGCAGTGGGGTCTAAGCCCTAAAGCTAATGGTCCAGAACTGTCCCGTTTACAGCTTGATCATAACATATCAGCAATGAAAGCCACTCTGGAGCCATCCTGTTTATCAGCGATAAGAAATCAGCAGTAGATGAGTCTCAAACCTTTGAGCCTTTCTACTCAATCATCTGCCTACTCAAAAATGATATGAAATCAAGTGTGCCCCTGTGTGTTTGTTAGAAAAACGCAATAGAGTAATTTAGTCAGCTTGTCATCGAATGAAACCCTTCAGGCAACTTTGTTTTGCTCCTTTGCTGGTTATTGTCTCGATACAAAATTTCTTGATGACAGCTTAGATATTGAAGGCCTGGTCTCATTTAAAATAGTTGATGGTGAGTAAGAAGAGAGAGAGATTGAAAGAAAGGTGCTTAGCTGTGTAGCTTCTAGTGCTGGCTAGTAAAGTCAGTATTGATTTGGCCATGGGCTTTGTGTCACATTCTATACTTGCGATAAAGTGAAGTGAAAGGATTGTACTTGTCTGATGCGTTCAGCTTCTGATTCAAAAGTAGGAGTCATTAGTCGTTTGCCTTTTTCCCTTAATATAGTTATTAGACCTCAGCTAATCTTCTGTAATGTCATAATATGCTGCTTTGTTCAAAATTATTCAACTGCATTTAGAGCCTCACCTCGAAAACAGATGATTCATTCCCTCGTGAAAAGCATTTATGTTTTTTTAGGATTTATATGCACTGTAAGTGCTTACTGCAATCAGCGTTGGCATTAAAACTTTTTACTTTCATCTGATCTGGAATTTAAACAGAACCTTGGTATTCGTGTTGTTTCCTGTTCAGAGTCTGTACAGCTGTTAATCTTGGTTAAGTTTGCAATGCCTTGTTTTTCTTTGCTGCACAGTGTAGGCTGAGTAAGAATGACTTTTTTCCTGCCTTTCACAAAACAATCTCGTCCTTGTATTGTGAAGCGTTCTTTAATGGTGAGACAGGTTTGATGCTTGAATTCTTTCAAGCCCACAGGATGATGGTCTTTATGCTGTGGTGTCTAGACCTGGGTTTGATTTACAGTTTCTGAATGCTGAGCTGATTAATGTCTGCTGTGTGTTTCCAGGTCGAAGCTGGGCCTGTTTCAGTCCAGGATTAGTTTACAGAAGGCCAGTGTCAAGGTGAGCATGTACTATAATAACACTGCTGGACCTTATACTCTCATACCGACACCACACATGTACATGTACACTGCAGTTCAATTCTTTGATAGAGCACCAGCTCAGCTATGACACAGTGCTCCTCAAGCAGCCAGAGTTAAATAATCTTGGTAAAAAATGGCCAGTGCAGGAATTTAACGTCACAATCATTTAATCATAAGGCCGTACATTTAACCACTGAGCTGCCACAGCCCTATAAATGTCATAAATAATTCACATGTATTACCACAAACACCAGATGCATGTTTCATGAGTAGGGATTAAAATATGATGAGATGTAGCCTGATATCAAGAGGAGTTACTTCTGAAAAGCAACCCGAGTTAAATACTTTCAATTAACAGCACATTCAAAAGTGGTATGTTCCTTAATACTGTGGCATTTTATTTATTGGAAAAACATCATGCTTGTTATTTATTTGGAGATGCGTTTAATCATGCTCGTGTTATTGTTATGGAAAAATTATTAAGGCCACCCCCCCCCCCCCCCCGACCTGAAGACATTCCCATGCTACATCATGCTACAAAACAATGACACTCTACTAGATCTCCTTGAATCTAATTAGTCACAATGTGTTTTTAATTTCCCATAACAGCATGCCTTAAACTGTGTGTGTATATATATATATATATATATATATATATATATATATATATATATATATATATATATATACAGTGAGGAAAATAAGTATTTGAACACCCTGCTATTTTGCAAGTTCTTCAACTTAGAAATCATGGAGGGGTCTGAAATTGTCATCGTAGGTGCATGTCCACTGTGTGAGACATAATCTAAAAAAAAAAATCCAGAAATCACAATGTATGATTTTTAAACTATTTATTTGTATGATACAGCTGCAAATAAGTATTTGAACACCTGAGAAAGTCAATGTTAATATTTGGTACAGTAGCCTTTGTTTGCAATTACAGAGGTCAAACGTTTCCTGTAGTTTTTCACCAGGTTTGCACACACTGCAGGAGGGATTTTGGCCCACTCCTCCACACAGATCTTCTCTAGATCGGTCAGGTTTCTGGCCTGTCGCTGCGAAACTCGGAGTTTGAGCTCCCTCCAAAGATTCTCTATTGGGTTTAGGTCTGGAGACTTGCTAAGCCACGCCAGAACCTTGATATGCTTCTTACAGAGCCACTCCTTGGTTATCCTGGCTGTGTGCTTCGGGTCATTGTCATATTGGAAGACCCAGCCTCGACCCATCTTCAATGCTTTAACTGAGGGAAGGAGGTTGTTCCCCAAAATCTTGCAATACTTGACCCCGGTCATCCTTTCCTTAATACAGTGCAGTCGCCCTGTCCCATGTGCAGAAAAACACCCCCAAAGCATGATGCTACCACCCCCATGCTTCACAGTAGGGATGGTGTTCTTGGGATGGTACTAATCATTCTTCTTCCTCCAAACACGTTTAGTGGAATCATGACCCAAAAGTTCTATTTTGGTCTCATCTGACCACATGACTTTCTCCCATGACTCCTCTGGATCATCCAAATGGTCATTGGCAAACTTAAGACGTGCCTGGACATGTGCTGGTTTAAGCAGGGGAACCTTCCGTGCCATGCATGATTTCAAACCATGACGTCTTAGTGCATTACCAACAGTAACCTTGGAAACAATGGTCCCAGCTCTTATCAGGTCATTGATCAGCTCCTCCCGTGTAGTTCTGGGCTGATTTCTCACCTTTCTTAGGATCATTGAGACCCCACGGGGTGAGATCTTGCATGGAGCCCCAGTCCGAGGGAGATTGACAGTCATGTTTAGCTTCTTCCATTTTCTAATGATTGCTCCAACAGTGGACCTTTTTTCACCAAGCTGCTTGGCAATTTCCCCCTTAGCCCTTTCCAGCCTTGTGGAGGTGTACAATTTTGTCTCTAGTGTCTTTGGACAGCTCTTTGGTCTTGGCCATGTTAGTAGTTGGATTCTTACTGATTGTATGGGGTGGACAGGTGTCTTTATGCAGCTAACGACCTCAAACAGGTGCATCTAATTTAGGATAATAAATGTAGTGGAGGTGGACATTTTAAAGGCAGACTAACAGGTCTTTGAGGGTCAGAATTCTAGCTGATAGACAGGTGTTCAAATACTTATTTGCAGCTGTATCATTCAAATAAATAGTTTAAAAATCATACATTGTGATTTCTGGATTTTTTTTTTTTTAGATTATGTCTCTCACAGTGGACATGCACCTACGATGACAATTTCAGACCCCTCCATGATTTCTGAGTGGGAGAACTTGCAAAATAGCAGGGTGTTCAAATACTTATTTTCCTCACTGTATATATATACAGTATATATATATATATATATTAGGGCTGAAATGTTTTCTTGATTAATTACATTACTCAAATTTATATATATATATATATATATATATATATATATATATATATATATATATATATATATATACACACACACACACACACACACACACACACACACACACACACACACACATACATACATACAGGTGCAACTAAATAAATAAATTCATTCATTTATTCATTTATTTTCTCCCGCTTATCCGTAATTCGGGTCGCGGGGGCAGCAGTCTAAGCAGGCTATATTTATTCATTTAAAAATGAATTTATTAATTTAAATAAATTAAAATATCATCAAAAAGTTTATTCATATTAGTAATTCAATACAAAAGGTGAAACTCGTATATTATATGGATTCATAACACACAGACTGATATATTTCAAGTGTTTATTTCTTTTAATTGTGATAATTAAGGCTTATAGCTAATGAAATCCCAAAAATCAGTCGAAGCCCATTCCAGAATTTGGGGGGATTCACAAAGAGTGGACTGCAGCTGGAGTCAGTGCTTCAAGAGCCGTCACACACAGATGTATCCATGAGCTACAACTGACGCGTTCCTTGTGTCAATCCACTCCTGAACCAGAGACAACGTCAGAGGTGTCTTACCTGGGCAAAGGATAAAAAGGACTGGACTGTTGCTAAGTGGGCCAAAGTAGTCTTTTCAGATGAAAGGAAAGAAAATTTTGCATTTCATTTGGTAATCAAGGTCCCAGAGTCTGGAAGAAGAGAGGAGAGGCACAGAATCCAACTTGCTTGAGTCAGTCAGTGCTGGTTTAGGGAAGTCATGTCATCTGCTGGTGTTGGTCCAATGTGCTTTATCAAGTCCAAGCTCAGCACAGCCTTCTACCAGGATGTTTTAGAGCACTTCATGCTTCCCTCTGCTGACCAGCTTTATGGAGATGCTGATTTCATTTTCCAGCAGGATTTGGCAGCTGCCCACACTTCCAAAAGCACCGAAAGTTAGTTAAAAAAACCATGGTGTTTGTGTGCTTGACTGGCAAGCAAACTCACCAGACCTGAACCCCATCAAGAATCTATAGTTTATTGTCAAGGCGAAAATGAGAAAAAAGAGACCAAAAAATCAGATGAGCTAAAGACCACTGGCCTTCCATACCACCGCAGCAGTGCCACAGACTGATCACCTCCATGCCGCGCTGAATTGAGGCAGAAATTAAAGCAAAAAAAGCCCCTCCTAAGTATTGAGTACATATACAGTAAATGAACATACTTTCCAGAAGGCCAACAATTCACTAAAAATGTTTTTTTGATTGGTCTTATTAAGTATTCAAATTTTTGGAGATAGTGAATTGGTGGGTTTTTGTTAATTGTAAGACAAATTCATCAAAATTAAAAGAAATAAAGACTTGAAATATATCATAATATGTCTGTGTGTGATGAATCTATATAATAAACCAGTTTCACTTTTTGTATTGAATTACTAAAATAAATCAACTTTTTAATGATATTCTAATTTATTGAGATGCACTTGTGTGTGTGTGTGTGTGTGTGTGTGTGTGTGTGTGTGTGTGTGTGTGTGTGTGTGTGTGTGTGTGTATGGTTTGAGGCATGCTGTTACAGAAAATTTATAAACACCTAACTAATCAGATTTAAGAAAATTATAGCATTTTTAAAACATCATAATAACTCTAGCTTTATCATGGCTTTGCAATGACAGTATTTCATGTAGAAGATGATTTCTTTATTTTTGCCCATGTTAAAAGGTAGCACTTTGTTGGCACTTTATCACCGTCTGTCTTGTTAGCAAATTTCAGGAAGGATTTAATATTTTTAATGCAATTAGTCTGAGTATTGATTAAAAAAATGTTTTATTTGTGTGGTAGCTCAAAGCCAAGAGGAGCGATTGCAACTCCAAAGCCACACACGCCAGAAACGAATACCTTCTTACGCTCGCGGCGGCCAACGCACATCAAGACCGATACTACCAGACCGATCTGGCCAACTGTATTAAGGTGAGATCTGAAATCTCGCCAACTGTTTTAGCTTGTACAGTATAAAAATGTGTACTTAACCAGATTCCCTTTTTTTTATTTCAAAGCCCAAGTCTTCAAGTATAAAATGTAATAATGATTAAAAACTATTATTAGCTTTATGCTATGCTTATAAATTCAGTGGAGCATTCTAATTCATTTTGCAGTTATACATAAAGTAATAAATTGTATTAGTCTAAAATTATCACATTTGTTAATTATATAACTAACAGTTACTAAAAAGATGTATTGTGATAAGTATAGTATAAGTAATTAAAAACACTCCAGATATTTTAAGTTCATTAGTTGGCTAAATTAAACTGATTTTTCAATTGCTAATAACATATTTAACATGCGTATTAATATAAGGTATTTAAGAAGTTTCTAAATCAATTTTTTTTATTTTATATGTGTAAAGGCCTGAATACATTTCTCCCTTCCACATTGTTTTGATTAATTTATTTATAACCATTTTTGCTTTAAGCAAGCATTTGAATAACTCAAGCATCTGAGTGCATCTCAAACTGTTTTTGTTCTTCTTGTTTCTCACACTTAGCTGCTCTTCCGGTAGTTTATGCAATTTGAATGACTTCTCTTTTGCCAAGTTGAGGTCATAACCAGCAATGCAGTCACTCACCACAAAAAGTTTGTGCTCTCTGCGAGCTATGTAATCTGCATCTGTCCACCTTCCAGCTGTGTCCTCATGCACCTCTCTGTGATGAGTCATGCTCACTTTGCTCATTGTGACGCAGCTTTAAAAGAACGGGTTTCTTATACCTCTCTAGATTTCTCAGTTTCCGTGTATAGTATAGTCCAGTGGCAAGACAGAGATATGGTATAATGTTAGCAGTTTGACTGTTATCATGTTTTGTATGTGGTGTTTTGATTAGATTTTTCCAAAAAATTGTTAAACCCGAGAGGCATAGACGCTCCCACCCCCATTTTACGACTGACAGGCACAATAGCCACACCCCCATCACTGGGAGTAGTAGGCACAGAAGCTATATGTCCTTCATTGGGACTGACAGGCACACAAGCCACACTCCTTCACTGGGAGTGCCATGCACAGAAGCTAAGAGAAACCACGCCTCCTTGACGCGATTGACAGGCACAGAGTTCACACCTAATTTATTGTGACTGACAGGCACAGAGGTTCTGCTTAATCTTTGCTTTCTCTGAGCTTGCATTTAATTCTGTCTAAGAAATTAGGTTAACTTGTACCACGGCACTTGATAAAGCTGTGACTCAGTGCGTGTGTGTATGTGTGTATTAGAGAAGCATGTCTGGTATGCACTCTGTTCTACCCCACACTCTGAGGGTCACTTCCCAGCATTTTGTGTCTCCAGGGACTCGTAGCCACGAGAACAAGTTTCTCACTTTTACCCGTCAGCTTTAACGAGTCTGTATACACAGCTGTGCCACTGGCCTGTCTGCCTCTCAGCCCACTTAGCTCTGTAAAATAATATACTGCCCACTTACTCAGCACGGATTGCCTAGCATCATATTTGGCTCAGTTTTTCTGTTTTTTAAAAAACAGGGACTAGTGGCTTTTTGTGCTATTGTTCAGGTCAGTGAAGTGTTTGCCAGTATACGCAGAGCTGTGATGGATCTGAGTGAACCGACAGCAGCAGAACATGTCCTTATTTAGGGACGCAAACCAATAAACCTGCGCCCATTTCTTTATTTGAGCATTCCAGCAGCATATCTCGACACTGACCTCTTCAAACTGGGCTATTTTTCTGAATACTTAAGATATTCTTGTGATATGTTCATGTCAAAAAGGAAAGGAATGTTTTTTTTTAGAAAGGCTTACATCTCAGTTATTTAGAGGTCTGGCTTTGCCAAAAAATACACTATTTGAAGGCAAGTTGAGCGTTCGGAGCAAAGCTAAAGTGATCTTCAAAAATCAAACATATCTAGAATTATAGACTAGTAGATATGGCTTGAATGAAACATTCTGGGTTTTTAAAACTTCAGAAATGCAAACGGGAATCAGAAAAATAATTGATTTTATTTGTCTTTTGAATCTTTGGCACACGGTATGTTGGTAAAATGCTTCATTAACATTAATACTCTTATTAATAGCACATGAAACTGCTTGTCCATGTAAAGACTATAAAAAAAAAAATAGCATAATCAGGCTTCATTAAGTGCACATTGGAAGTGCACCAGTAATGACATATTTGGGGTGAGTTTTTTATTCTTATTCTTTTGAAACATTCAGGCTAAGCAGTATTAAATAATAATGGAAACGTTCAGGATAACTAGTAATAAAGACTATCTTGCTTTAATTGTGGATTCACTGGGCTACAAAATACTTTTTAAAAGAAAAATGTATTGCCAATCTGGACTGCTGAACCCCATGATTATGTTAGCTGCAATTCATAATGAAACATTGCTGTGTGTGTGTGTGTTTGTGTGTGTGTGTGTGGGTGTGTGTGTGCATGTGCGATCATGCCTGAGCATCATGGGTAATGCAGATTTTAAAGACAGTACAGTATTGCAAGGCCCTAGTGCAGAATTTTACCTAAATTAAGGCCTGTAACATGCTCCAAGGTTTTGGGACATTGGTCAGTGGGATTTGAAAATGCTCGTAATATGGGGATGGCAGGATTTTAGGAATTTTATTATGTAAAAGTAAAAAAAAAAGCGCTAATGAATGCCCATGATTCCTTTTGTTCCTTTAAATGGAGCTGTGTTAATTAACATGCTCCTGCATTAGATTGTTGATAAACACATTTGTATTCAGTGCAAATGTGTACTGTGGTCTGACAGATCATCCTTAATAATGGACATTGTGATCCCTGGGCTCTGATGACAAAAATCATGTGTGAAATTGAAAATGCGTTAGTGTTCATGGCATGATCAATATCTGTGAATTCAAAATTAAAGGAACAGTCACACTACGCTTTCCCTTCCACTGATTTGCATTTAAAGGCATGCGAATGCTGGAGAGCTTCTTGAGAAGGAGGTTCGCATTGCCAGAGTTCAGAAAATACAAAATAAAGAAAACGCGCATAATATCGGTGTTGCACAGCTTTAAAAGTATGTAAATCAACACAGTTTTAATGCATACAGGAAAAGCTGGTTTACATTTTAACACTGGCGAATGATGCCACATCCAGTCACAGCCCATATTTGCTGCGGAAATTTTGCTGGCTCAAAGTTTCTAGAGGTGCATTGGTACAAGTTTCAGGCATACTGAAGTTTAACAAGTGCTATTGCTCTCATACTTGGCTGTGTGTGACTGACTGGAGGACAGTCAGATCTTAGACATAACCTGACGAAAAGACTTCTGATTTTTAAACCAATATTTAAACAGTGAACCTGATGGGAGTTGAAGAGCCTATGATAATATGCCTAAAAGGGCTAGAAACACCAAATCGCTAATTTTTTTCATCCTTTTTAATTTTATGCTTTCTTCTTTACCAACACTGTCATTTAACCAGAATGGCTCCATGGAAAATACCTTTTCAGCGTCTGAGCTGTTTGGTAAAATGAATAGCGAGACGTGCGTTCGAGTTTCAACTCTGCTGCACTGCTGCTTGTCGAAGATACACTGCATGTAGTCAAGTGTGTTACAAGAGACACTCATTTACCAGGACCAAAGGAAATGAATGTTCTTAATGAAGTACAAACACAGCAGGCGGTTTAACATCAATGCAGGGGGTTTTTACACATTTTTATAGGGCCTTGCTTAGTTTACAGTAATTTTATTTTGCTATGAAGATTTTGGGGCATTGTTAGAAAATGTCGAAGACTGGGGGAAATATTTGTGATTAAAACGCAAGGGATCAAAAAAAGTCAGTTAATTTTGTTGCACTTTATGTGGCAAGGACACTTAATAGTCCTTAGCCCTGTGTTTTCTGTGATTGTTGTTGTATGTAGACTCTTGACTTGAGTCAATGATCTTCTTCTTTTGGCTGCTCCCATTAGGGGTCGCCACAGAGGATCATTCGCCTCCATACCCCCTTGTCCTCTACATCTGTCTCTTTCAAACCAACTATCTGCATGTCTTCCTTCACCACATCCATAAACCTCCTCCTTGGTCTTCTCTTTTCCTCCTTCCTGGTGGCTCCATCCTCAGCATTCTCCTACCGATATACCCCATGTCCCTCCTCTGCACATGTCCAAACCATCTCAATCTAACCTCCCTCGCCTTGTCCACCAAAATGTCCTACATGCGCTGTCCCTTTATTAAACGGTTGAGTCAAATGATCTAAAACACTGAATAGAGGCAAAAATTCTAATCACTAATATCAGGCCATTAATTCAGTCTTGCTACAATAGCAGACCAATATATATATTGGTCCTAATGGTCTAAGCTACTGCAAATAAAAGCAAATGCAACTCTGGACCAAGATCAAATTAAATGCAAATTGGATTGTAATTTTCATAATTAAGCAATAACTAATTTCATAATTCAGTTTTTTGGATATTTTGGTTTGGGTCTGGAAGCATATATCATTCCTGATGTTCAGCTGGTTAGAAGTGCTGACATATGACATGAGCGTGGTTGTTATAGTAACACAGTAACACATTGCTGTTTTAATATTTTTTCCATAACAGCACATCCCAAAATGTTTTTGGTTCACTTGGTTCACAAAACGATTCACTTATACCACACCAATATAGAAACTGTTATTTTTCATTTATTAAATAACTTCTTTAAAATCAGTTTATAGTTACAAGTTCCTGTTATGACTCAAATGTTGTTGTTTTTTGTCTCTCATGAAGTTATATGAGCTAATCTCAAAACACATATAAAACATATCTTGTCATGTGACTGAGAACCTGGAATGATTTCCCATTAAGGTAACTTGCAATGATTGGATGAGCAAAAGAGCATTTAAAAGCATTAGCAAACTGGACTGTGGTGTGGGGCTGTTCTCTCTGTATGCCTGAAGTGCTACATGATCTCTCCTCTCCACCTCTCCCTAACGAGGGTTTGACCTCGGGCCGTGCGAGTGCGATCCAAGCACCAGGAGCCTACGGTGAATTATTGATATCTGAACAGTCAGGGCTTCAGGGCCGCCAGCTGGCAAATCACATGCAGGCTTTCTGCCCACCTTCCTTTCTTCTCATTGGTCCAGTTGGTTCGATACGGCTGTTCTATCACTAAGGAGGCATCATCTTTTCTGCCTGCTGTCTTTTATTGTCACGTTTTATCTGCATTTAAAAGCATGCGGCGGGAAAAACAATGTGGGTTGCAAATAGCTTTGCCTGTTTTAGGTTTATTTAATTAATTTTTGTTCCTTCTCACATTGTTTTCCCTTTTCTGGTTTGCTGCATTGCTCTCTTTTGTTCTGTTATTTTTCTACACCTCTCATGCACTGTAGAGGAAGTGTACAGGCAGTCTGGTTACAGTATTTAGAGCTCCCTCTGTTGTCTGACAGCAGAATTACTTATCAGTGTCGGCCTTTTTTTCTCCCTTTGTTTAGTATATTTATTGACTGTTTAACTTATTAGCGAGGTACAAATATACAAAGATATAAGTCAGATATTTAAAGCGTAGAAAGTTTTTTTTTTTTTTCCCTATTTCAGTACTCTCTCACAGTTACCACTCTGGTTCTTATCTTGTTTAAGTGAGGGGAAAATTAAAAATTTTGGCTGAAATATGTCATGTTTTATGTAAAGGTACAAAGTATCATATTCAATCAAGTTGGAAAAACTAAATGCCTGAGAAATCTTGCTCACTTTTTATTTCTTATTTCTCAGTAGTCACCAATTTGGAAGCTACTAAATAAATGAATGTATAAATAAGCATAATTGCTACATTCCTATTGGTTAGGTTGTAATAAAATAGATTCATATGAAAGGGTTCAGTCGTTCGGTAGAATTTCGGTACGGTTAAGAGGAAGAAATGCAAAACAAAATTGCTCGTCATTTTTTATTAACGCAGTTTATCATTATTAACCTTTGTGAATATCAATATCCGAACAGTTTTATTTTTAAAACAATTTTAAATAAAATGCCTGCTTGGTTAAATAATGTATAAAATAAAATGTTATATTATTTCATTAAAATAAAATAAAATAGAACACTTTGTTATATTGATTAAATAGAGTAATCAATTAAATTGGCACAGATTAAATGTATTAAATAAAATTAAATAAATGGAAAAATAAAATAAAATAGTTTACATGTGTAAGACGCCATTTGGGTAATACAGATGTGTTTTTTACAAATTTAAAATTTTTGTAAAGATATGTTCTACTAAACTGTCTAAAGCAGTTGTTTTTAGCTGCTAGCACCTTCCTGATTAGCGGCTAATGCTAGCACTATGCATTCGCAGATTTAATTTATGTTCCACACTTAAAAAGGATTGCATTCCGTATTGCATATGTACCAAACCGAAAGCTCTGAACCGAAAGATTTTGGTACGAATATGTGTACCATTACACCCCTAGTTTCCCTGAATTATGTTTTCATTCAGTTGTCATTTACATTAACGCCTTTTTTCATAAAGCTTTTACTTAAATAGGAAAAAGCCTGCCAGTGTAAGCATTCAGTGCTGATGCAAAAAGTGCATTTACATTTATGTCATTTGTTAGGCAATCAGTTCCAGACCAACCTACAGTCTCTCAGTTGGTTAAGGGCCTTGTTTAAGGGCCCAGCAGTGGAAATTTCCTTCTGATCATAAATCCTGCATCTTAACCACAGAGCTACCACTTCCCTACAGTGCAAGAACATTGAAATTTTTCTGTCAATAATACGTTTATTTAGGGGCTTGTTAAAATAATGAATTGATTTCTAGCTTTACCTGGAAGACAGATATGGACTCAGGTGGAAGAGGTTTAACTCATTATCTGGGCACTGGTTCAAAAGGAAATCATGAAGCTGTTGTGCCTGTTGATTTCTAAATTCTGATTAGTCAGAAATAGTTGATGAATGATCTATACTGGCAGCTTTGGGAGTAGTTGCTGGCTGCAATGATTACTTTTGCATGCTTATTCTGATATGTCTAATAAGGCACATGTACGATGGATGTTCTTCATAAACTGATTCCTCTCTTATATGTTAAGGAGATTTTTCTTAAAGGGTCTCTAGTGTTAGGGTTTTTTGGCATTCGGAGTTGATGTAAGTTCATGCAGGTTTATTGGCATGATGTGTATTATAATATAATACTGTAAATCAATTTGAAAAATATCACTGACATTTGTTCTTTTAATACATTTCATGCGCGCACACACACACACACACACACACAACCTGAGCGATTTATCTGGTATGTGGAAATAAATCAGTTATTCTGTCATTTCTCATGATAAATTCATCATTGATAAATTATTTTTGGAAGAATAGGCAGAATCATAATGAAACCTACAATATTGACAAAAGCATTGGAAAACTCACTTATCAGCCTTATGTCCTTCTTCTACAAACAATTTAATAGGATGTACTTAGATGCAATTTAATTGTGTTCCCTTCACTTGAACTAGGAGACCCAAACCTGTTCCAGCGTGAGTTGGACTGGAGGATCTTGAGGGGTCTGCTATAGAAGTCTCACCTCATCCCTACCGAACAGTTTTGGGATGAATTGAAACATTGACTGGACCTCAAGCCTCAGTACCTGATATTACCATGGCTAAATGAGCACAGATGCCCACAAGCAAACTGGGACTAAGCATCAATGTGGCTAGTCCAGTATGTCGGGCTCTGTTTTTTCCCTAAATGGTCATCCCAGACAGGAAGTACAAGCCAGTGAAGGAGAACAGCTCATATGCTAAAAGTACCCTGACTGCCGGGGTTTCCCCTTATTTGTCACCACATTGTGTGCATGTGCTAATGCCCCTCAGCACTGATCGGCACTCACACCTTTGTCAGGAATGACTTCGGTGTACAGCCAGTTTATCTGAAATTAGAATGAGTCATGACCCAAATGGTGGAACACACATGGACCAGAACTTATTTTCGCCTCTGCATTTTTCCGAAACCTAAAAAGTCTGACACAAGCACTAGATAGAATTGCAGCTGCATTTGGCCTCGATTCTAAATTGTGTGAAAACATGAAACAGCCTGTTAAACTATAGACTTTCCACTAAATACCTGTCCTTATGTATGTAAGTATTTGGCTTGGAATCTTTTAGACGGGAAGAATCATTTATTGTGTTCTCACATCTTGACAAAACCAGGAAGTTTTTCTAATGCTTTGAGAGCAAAGGTAACAAATCATTGAATAATCTGTAAGCCAGGAAAACACACACACAGACACAGACACAGACACACACACACACACACACACACACACACACACACACACACACACACACACATACACACACACACAATAACATAGATATAACAGACTAGATGACTAAGAGTTTCAGCCCCACTGTGCACTATCAAACGGAAGCATGCACTGATTCACAATCTGCCAATACTCTAAAATACACACACATAGACACACACACACACACACACACACACTCACACACACACAATTGGAAAAAAGTTTCCCATTTTATATGTATATTATATGTACTATATATGTATTATATGTAAAGTATTGAGACACCTGACTTTGCCAGCCACATGTGAGTCAACACGGAGTTGGAGGCACACAATTGTATAGGATGTCTTTGAATCCCTTCACATGAACTAGGAGACCCAAACCTGTTCCAACAATCCCTGTGCACAAAGCCAACTTCATCAAGATATGGTTCACATAGGTTGAAGAGGAAGTTATTAAGAGACCTGCTGTAGAGCTCTGACTTAAACCCTATAGAACGGTGGTCCCCAACCCCCAGGCCGGTTCGTTGGTCAATTGGTATCGGGCCGCACAGAAAGAATACATAACTTACATTATTTTATTTATTATCTGATTCAGTTTAATGTTGGAAAATTACCGGATTCTCTCCGCCACATCTGTCTATGACTCACTCTTGATGCATGTCATGATGCCTCGGTCACATGTCTTACCTCCATCCAGGACCTTCTTAAAGGGGCTGCTCCGGCCGCTAACACATAATACATTACCGCTAAATTCAAACCCCCAAGCGATCAAAATGAACAAAAAACAACACAGAGGATTCACGTTTATTATTATATTTATAAAATACCAGTTTTTATGGTCATATCATTTTATTTTGTTGTATTTTCCGCCACACCTTAAAGGCCAGTCCGTGAAAATATTGTCTGACATTAATCTGGTCCGAGGTTGGGGACCACTGATATAGTACTCCTTCGGGGAATAATTGTTATGCTGACTGCAACCCAAACCTCCTTATCCTACAACAGTACTTGACTTTTCTAATGCCCATGTAGCTCAATAAACCCAAATCTCCACAAATATATCACAAGTGCACTCCAAAATCTAGTGGAACATCTTCCAAGAAGTGTGGAGAATAATATAACCGCAAATGGAGACCGAAAGTGGGGTGGGATTTTCAAAAAGTACATACAAATCTTATGGTCAGGTGTCTACATACGTTTTTCCATATAGTGTACATAGTTCAAGTTAGTAATCTGGCTACTGAGGGTGTGTGGTTAAAAAATAAATAAATAGCATCCAAAGGTGACAAAGCCTAAATCAAATAAATTCTCAATGCTTGAAGACATTTTAAGAGTATATCACAACTCTCGTTTGCATGCAACATAAACTACCTAGCCGAAAATCCAGGGATAAGAATAGAATTGGAAGAGTAAACACAAGTGTGTGTTTGGCTTAAATGGTATAAGTGAGGAAAAAAAAAACCTTTTCATAAGATTTATTTCAATGCTGCTGGTATTGGAATTCTGTTGAATATCGAATGCATTTACACGTCGATATGTTCTGTGCTTCTTGAAACCAACTTTAGTGTGGAAATATTAAGTTTTAGAAGAATTACAGAAAAAGGCTTTTTTTTTTTTTTTCTCCCTTCAAGTTCATGAAAAGACATAGATGAAATGCTGATCATCAAATAAAAAAATTGTTTCATATGGATTAATATGGACCTATAAATGGATTCGAAAGAAAGTTAACTATTTTTGCATTGCTGCCTTACTGCCATCTCTTCTTTGATTCCAGAATTACTTTTGTTCTTTGTTTTGTTGCCTTTAAAAAAGTGTTGGTAGTCCTTTTTTTTTTTTTTTTTTTTTTTTTTTTTTTTACATTTGGTCACTTTATCAAATTATATACTGTTGCTACTGTTTTCAAAATATTGCGATTAGATATGTACCAAAATGCTTTGCAATCAGATGAAGCACAAAAAAAACTTTAATTATCGAAGTGTATAAATTACATCAAACATAAGATTACCGTTGCCTCTCTAGATTTTAATCTAATTTGTCCCTGCTTTGGAACATCTGGATTAGATTAATTTGACTGTATGACACTGTATTATTTCTGTGCCATGTATAATTGGGGTGTTCTTGATTACCTATTATGAAGTTAAGTTTGAATTTGATTGACACCCACGGATGGTAATGATCAGGTCAAACTCCGATTTGTCCGTGTTCGGGTTACGATTCAAAACCTGGTGCAGTGGTTTCGGGTCGGGTTCAGATTTTGCATTTTCCGACTAGAGCCAGGATGCATTTAGATTCTGTAGACTGATTAAAGTTCTAGTTCGGAGAAGACAGGGAGGTTTTCACTTTTTGTTTTTGCACGTCAAGGCCGTGGAATCTGAACTGGCTGACTTTTCCCAGCAGCTGCTGCTCCGTTTTGATCCAAAGATTACACAACGCTGAGAAAGACTTGGCCAGTACATTTCTCCTGAACTGTGTCGGGACAGAGGAACCACAAACTCGTCATACGCTTCCTTGTTTTTTTCCTTGTAAACCAAGCTTTATAATACTAATAATATACGAGTGTTAATATTCTCTCTCTCTTTCTGTCTCTCTCTCTCTCCCCCCTCCCTGCTTCGCTCCCAGGCGCTGGATGGTAGTGTATATGAACATGTGAAGGACTATTTGATGTCTTTTTGCCGGACAGAGTTGGAAGCATTCCAGGCCGTCCACAACACGTTCCAGTTCCTGCTGGACAAGTCCAGTCGAGTGAGTTTCTCTAAATCTCTCTTTCCCTCTTTCTCACACACACACACACACACACACACATACACACACATACACACCTCCTTGCAGTATCAGCACCTAATCGGTCTCTGTGTTTCCCTATACTGTACTCCTTTCATTCTCAGACATAGCTATATGTTGCCAGTGTACCATTACCTGCTCTCCCATGAAGCAATTCCCTTTGCTGTGTGCTCACACTCACACATGCACACACATACCGTGTGTATAAATCCACAGGAGTTCTTGTCTGCACTCAGAAATATATCTGCAGGCTAACCTGCTGTCTCTAGGGCTCCTTATGTTACATACTATAGCTTGGTGTGGGTGTGGTGTTGATGAGTGTTCAATATCATCAAGCACTTTGCAGGTATGTGTTTGTACTGTAGTGAATTTCAGCTACTGCATGATTCTAGAATAAATACAAATCAGGTTTTTTTTTTTTTGGCTTACGCTCGGCTCGTTTTGTAACAGTATGTGCATGTCTTGTGTTCTTACACAGACACCTGCAGTTGGTTAGCATCATTGTTAATAACAGGAATAAGAGAGCCTAAAGATAACAGCTAGTTTTGCTCTTGAGTCCTGTCTTTGGATGCTTTGTTCAGCTTTTGGATTTAAACTCACAGGATTTAATGTTCTGACTGTAGGATATTTATTTATTAACTGCATCAGAATTAGAATCACCTTTATTGGCAAGGATCATTGGTTGCATGTTCAAGGAAATTGGTCATGGTGTGCTGGTGCTATAAAATAATATATATAAAAAATAAAAAATATATATATACACACACACACACACACACACACACACACTATCACACACTATCACACTATATTGCCAAAATTAGTCACCTGGGTCACCTGGGACCTGTATATATACTGTATTTATATAAACTTGAAAAGTATTAACTTTGCTATGTTTTCACAAGGATCGTTTTAATTGCCGGATGTGTGCAGCATTTAATTTTTTGTGTGCACCATATATAGGTAGTCCCCAAATTCCGATGATGTTATTTAAAAAAAATTCTTTCAATACGTTGGGGCGCCTCCAAGATATATGCATTTCCCACCTTGTGAGATGACTTAATCTCCCAGTGGAGTTCAGCTGTCTCGATGTTAGAGCGTGTATTTTTTCTGTGTTTTCTTGTTGTTTCAAAGCCCAATTTTAGCTCTTGTCTCACTTCATTTGTGTCATTTGTGTGTTTTCTGTGTCGCCAGACACTGAAAAAGAGCGCGTCCGGCTCCACCTTCTACTTGCAAACCGGCGCTCGTCCCTAAGTGAGAGAGAGTCAGAGTCAGAGTGTGTGCGCGTGTGTGTTTGTGTGTGTGTATGTTTATATATGAGTGGTAATTTAGTGGTTAAGATGAACAACTAATATCGGAAGCTCATGAGTTCAAATCCCAAAAACACCAAGCTGGCCCTTGGGCAAGGCCCTTAATCATCAATCATAGTAATTGATCACTTGTTAATATGGAACATTTGAACTTTTTGTCGTTTTGAAATACATAAATATTCTGTTAATTTGATTTGAATTTAAAAAGTCAAACATTTCTCTTTTAACCGTAATGCACACAAAAGCACACACATTTTAACTGTTGTTGTTTCTTTTAATCCAGGTGGGGCAGGACTTCAATCAGCAGCTGTTCCTGCAGGAGAACCCCATTTTCCACAAAGCACAGGACTTTCAGTTCCAGCCGTGTGACAGTGACGCAGTAAGTACATCGTATGATGTAGTGTAGATGAGCTTCTCTTTCTGAAACAGTGCTTTGTCCAGTAGTATCTTGGCTTGTGGTCCTTATCTGTTGATGGACAGTGTTAAGGGGGGGACTAAAAATGTATGGCAAATGAGTTAAATGAGCACTGGGTATCACTATACTATCAGTCCAAGGCAACACACACATTTTCTACACATGCTTTCATACCTGAGGGGCAGCTTAAAGTCACCTTCCAACATATTTTGAGAACATGGGAGAAAAACAGAAAACCTGAAGGAAACCAATAAAGGTTGGATGAGACTAACTGAAGCTCCAGAACAGTATCAGCCTTTGGGAGAGCAACAAACAGCAAAAATAAAAAAGGGTTCCTTTTGTGTTTTCTGTAAGCAGATATACCTTTGCAATGTTTTTTTTGTTTTATCTCTTTCTCACCCATGAGTATCACACCTATACACCTCAGCATCATGCCACACTTTAGGCAAAAAAAACCTCATCTCTCTGACACACACACACACACACACACACACACACACACACACACACACACACACACACACACACAGAGTCAGCAGTCTCATCTTCACTGTCTATATTTACCCTATGCAGACACCTCCGGATGTGTCGGAAACACTCGCGTGACTAAATAGCGACAGCTATGATTAAACCCTCTCTCTCTCTCTCCCTCTTTATCTCCTTCTTACTATATATATAAAACTCTCATTAAATAAAGCTTGTTTGTCCTCATGCAATTTTTTCCTGGAAATATACTCATCCACATGATATTACAGTTACTTTTTTTATCTTTCTCACAGATCCACTTCATTATTCTCTCCATCTTTCTTTTCTTGTCTTTTTCTGCATTTCTATATTCTTTTTGTTCCTTCTCACTCACTTCCCTTTCACAGAAATGCCATCTTTCTCTATCTCTCTCTCTCTCTCTCTCTCTCTCTCTCTCTCTCTCTCTCTCTCTCTCTCTCTCTCTCTCTCTCCCTCCCATATTTCTTATTTCTCTTCCTTTTTCTCTTTGTGCTGTCCTGTTTGTTATATTTGTCTCAGGCTGCATAAGTGTTCTTTTGTAGATTTCTTCATCTATCCTTCAATCTCTCCGTCACAACGGCGATTTTCATCTTCTCCCACCCACGTCAACACTGTCGGATTTTTAACTTTGACAATCAAATCTTTTCTGATCTTTCGCTTTTTTTCTTTTCTGCTTTGCACTAAGGCTTATATGTTTGTTGCAGGGCTTTTCTGCTACTAGAATTTATCCTGACTAAATTGTACTGTCTGATAGCTTGTTATCTTTTGACACTGACTTCCTGCCACTAACTTTCTCTTTTCCTTCTTTCTCTTTTAACTGTGTTTCCCTGTGCTGCCTCTGTGTGTATGTGTGTGTGCGGATTCCTCACTCAGACTCTAAACTCCGTGCAGCAGTTGGTGGACATTGAGCCATCGGCAGTCAGTGTGATGAGAATGACCTTGGCCCAGGTAGAGAGATGCGTGGCTAACGAGCTCCCATCATGCAACTGTATTCTGTACTGCAAGAACATACACTCGTGCACACAAAATTAGAAAAGGTCCAAACTCACAGAAAAAAAAACTTGCTGCAGCATAACCCTTACTTATGCAGGACAACCGTGAACATAATGAAAAGACATAATGGAATGTCAGTTCAGTAGACCAAGAAATGTACCAAAAAACATTTTTTAACAATATGTACAAGAAAAAATAGAAAGGACTTTAAAAAAAAAATTTTCTCTTACGATGATCATAGCGTGACAAATTTGTAAAAAACAAAAAAAAAAAATTCGATTTCACACGGCAGGCAAACGTCATTACAAAGACACCATTTTGCTCTTTTAATAAAAACCATCCAAAAATTGCATATTTATTAAGGCAAAAATGTAAAACTGGACAAGATGTGCTATTCTTTTGAAGATGCCTTTCTCAGTAAAACTTGCAAATATTTTTTTTTCATGGTCAATAAAACCAGGACCAATGATTTACCAAAAGCCAACGTTTTTCAATTCTATCACCCACACACAGAATACACCTCTACAGCACACTCGCTATCCTATTATTGACTTAATACATGAATACAGATAGTCCCCCGACATGCGATGAAAATGCCGCAGTTGCGTAAAACTCCACCCTCCACTAAATTGGTCTGTTTTGTTAAATGATGTACTGTAATTGGTTAAATTATCAACCAATTACAGTATACTACCCCATACTGATCTCTATTCTTAAAGACTACTCGGTAGTCTAGGCCATGTCTCGATTTACGATATTTCCAAGTTATGATGGACTCATTGGAACACATTTCCATCGCATGTCAGGGGACTACCTGTATGTATGTATTAAGTCAATAATGGGATAGAGGTGTATTCTGTGTGTGGGTGATAGAAATAAAAACCAATGGCTTACATTATTGCCTTAATAAATATGCAGCTTTTTGGATTGTTTTCATTAAAAGAGCCAAATGGTGTCTTTGCAAATAGATTGATTTAGCATTTGCAGTGTGAATTACAAAGTCCTATCAGCAAATGTGGTTAAAACCAGGGATTATATTAGCTCAATTCTGACTGGTTCAGCCAAACAACAAAAACTATACCACCAATTTTAGTATTGAGGACCTGATCTTATAACATACTGTTACAATCATGACGTAATATTGCTACTCATTACACACTCACAGCACTGATTCCAACAGCATTTCAGAGGATCCTGCGCGAATCAATATATTCATATGTACTGTTATATTATTAACTAAATATACACTTTTGTGATAGACAGACAGACAGACAGACAGACAGACAGACAGACAGACAGACAGACAGACTAAAGAAGTTGCTTGGTATATAATCATATATAGAGGGTAGAGTAGAAATTTTGATAGATTTAGTACTGAGGAAATGTAATGTTACACAATATTCTTTAGATGTAATAAGACTTTATTTAAAAAAAAAAATTATAATAATGAAATAAAAATCAGATGTCCAGAAGAACTTCTTCAAGATGCTTAGAAAGACTGAGCAGCTAATTTCTTTATAAAGCTGTGTGTTGAGACTACTGGTGCAGTTTTAAAGGCAACAGCTTGTCATACCAGATATTGACATTATGCAGTCTACTGTGGTTTAGAGAAAAATTTGAACTTTATTTATTTATTTTAAAGGCAGCATTTTTCTTCTGCTCAGGACTGTATTTATTGTATACAGTCAGATTTTTATTTGTATTTTTATTTTTTATTTTTTCAAAGCAGTTAAATCTGGGAAACTAATGATATCTTAAATCTTGATGTGAGTGTTTAATAAAACCTGTTAGATAAAAGACACATAAATAGAGTTTGCATTATCTATAACATAAATATGGGGTGTGCTACAAGTGCCTAATTAGAGTGATAACAAGTGCAGCCATTTTTGATTAGATTATGTCTAAATTATTCTGATAAAATAGTCGTTCTAATGCTTCTCGATTTAAAATGTATTCACGGCTGTATGTAAATGCCCAAAGCTAATGTGGATGTCTCTGTAATCATTGGAGAAATCATTAGTACGATGTCACTCCAAAATGTGCTTTTCTGGTTGAGGTTAATCAGAAATCTTACACAGGCAGCCACCAAGAAAAACACAGCAGGAAAAAAAGTAATTGTTTAAAGTGTTTGTCTTTAGCACTATCTGATGTAGTCAGCACTTTTCGCTTCCTGCATCCCGTGAATGATGTCGGGTTTCTGCCGTTCAATTGTTCAATGCAGTTTGCATTGATCCTCATCCAGACAAAGACATTTAATAGCTCACCGTTTAGAATGCACGCTCACATACACACCTTAACAGGAAGTCTTATCGAAGCAACGCCTTGCATATAGTTTGACTTTATCATTCATGTATTTATGATCCCAGCCTGAGTGTGAGGTTTCTGATGATCTGCACTTAATGTATTATTGTCTGAAGCATGTGGAGGGTAAAGGAGTTTGAACATCCTGTATGAAGTGTTTGAACATCCTATTCCACATTTAGTCCCCATTTGCTGTTATAATAACTTCTACTATTCTGGGAAGATCTTTCACTAGATTTTAGAGTGTGCTTGTGGAGGTTTGTGTTGTTCAATAACAAGGGTGTTAGTAAATTCAGATACTGATGTAGGATGAGGAGGGCTGGGGTGCAGTCAGCGAGCCAGTGTATTCTAAAGTTGTTCAGTAGATAGAAGGTCAGGGCTCTATAACAGGCCACTTAAGTTTCATGATCTTCCACTCCAACCTATGTAAACCATATTATCATGAAGCTTGTGTTGTAATGATGGAACAATTTTGGATCTTCTAGCTCAAGTGAAGGGAAAATATGATTCTCCTGCATCCAAAGACATCCAATGCAATTGTATGCCTTTCAAGTTTGTGGTAACAGTTTGGGGAAAAACTTGTGTCTGGAAAAGTCAGGTGTCACAATACTTTTGTCCATATAATGTATAAGCATTGGCTAAATTTTTTACTGATGCTGGAAAAAATACTATAATATTTACTGCTTGACCAAAATTGGGTTTTTTCGGTCAATAATTAAAATATTTAGACTCGGGCTGTGTTTTAATCCTGCCTTGGCTGTCTGCTTGCACTGGGTCATGTTATCTAAAAGGGACGGTTAATTTAATGCAGTGGTAAAAACAGTCAATCTGAAGATGCCCAAAATCTTTACTGTGTGCTTTTCTCATGATTTGGTAAAGTCCTACACAACACCTAAATAAACATTAGCCTATGTAATGTGAACATGAGTTTATAATCCCATCAGATTCATTGACATTTACCTCAGGTGATGAGACGGCGACTAATGAAGCTGCTGCAATCAAAACGATCATTTTTACTCCCTAATTCAATTTTAAATGCTAGAACATTCAGTGCGATTGAGATGTGTGAAAAACAGAGTATGTAGTTTACTTAAATTATATAATGTTTATACAGTATTGAGTATATAGTATAGTTTATATATACAGTATACAGATGGCAGCAAGTCCAGAAGCGCTCCTCGAACCAATGCTGTTAAATTTTTGTTTTTAATCTTAATGCCAGTGCTGTTTAGTTCCAAAAGTTGCTTCTTCGTACATTTTTTACTGCCAACACTGTTTGCACTGCCTATATGTTCATTGTTTAATCTTCATTGCTACAGTTGCACTCACAGTATTTATATTTAATGTATATTCAATATAGCTCTTAAAGCAACCTACAGTTATCTCATTTCTACAAATTCTAAAAGATTCAGGGTTAAGGGCCTTGATTAAGGGCCCAACAGCTTAGTAGTGCTGGGATTTGAACCAACAACTTCTAAACAAAATTACAAACTTTTAAACACTGAGCTACATCTTTCCCTATATGACTATTTTTACATAGCTTCTAGTAATGAAAACCCGCCTGCAATTTTTTTATTTATTTTTTGTCATTTTGCTCGGACAATAAATTGTTATTTTTTTTATTATTGTATATCATAATTTTTTCAGTTTACCTTGCAATTGGGAAAAAATCTGTACTACAATCAAAGAAATGGCTCATAACCTTATTCACTATAAATAGCTGATCAAAATTATATTGTATAATATTATATAAAATCAATAATCACTTTGCATAAGTCTTAACAGACCAAGCTGCATGTAATAGCACATGTTTGCTTGTGTTTTCTTATGAGTACTTGAAAATAAATGTATTTAAAGGTCGGTCTCGTGAGCAGTCTGGGGAAATGGGAGATAGTATAGATAGTATCTGGCATTTAACACTCAAAAATAGGCAGTTAACACTAACAATTTCTGTTCCCTGTGGTTTTAAAGAACTCTTAGACACCATAGATATTCACGTGGTCTTGATTATGATCTGTCTTTCTGCATGTCTGTCTCCTTCATTCCTGCATGTTCTTTTGGTTATTTGTTCAGTGGTTCAAAGAGGGAAAGGAATTTAAATATTGTGTAGGATCTGCTTCATTCAACGAATATGATCATATAGTTGGACAAAAAATTGTAAGTTCATGTGCGTCAGTTAAAGGGTTTGTGTTTGTGTGTCTGTGCGCGTCATAGAGCCGGCAACTGGAGTCAGAAACAGGTACCACGGAGGAGCACAGCCTCAACAAGGAGGCCAGGAAATGGGCGACACGTGTAGCCCGAGAGCACAAAAACATCATTCACTATAAACGGGTAGGGCACGCATACACACACACACACTCACAGTCCTGTCTAAGGTTTTATGTTACTTAAGTATAAATGCATTATGTTATTGCCCACTATCATTATGGGGAATATTCTGTGTCAGAGCAAAAAGCCAATCACATCAATGTGTAAAATATTGCACTGTATTATACACACAAAAAAAATGATAGCCACTGGCTGATGACATGTCACACTGAAAAGCAAATCCTTTGCTGCTCTTACTTTACTACTTCTCTAGGTAATAATGCTGAATAAAGATTAAAATGAAGACTTAATAAGACTATAATAAGTGATTGTTGTCCATTGAATTTTACATTTTGTTTAAAAAAAAAAAAAAAAGAATTTTGTGATTTTGTATCGCAGATGAATTTAATAGTGTTGCGCTTTTACCCGTGTGTTGCTGCAGAGCTAAACTGAAGTGCAATTAATGTCCAAGTGCAATGTTAATGGTATGGGGGTGAGATCAAATCAGAGAAGAGTCACTTTCCAGGAGGCATTATTGCTTCCTTTAGGTTCATATTGTCTCACGGCACTTGTAGAGTCACAGCTAGTATTGTTAGGACCCAAGCTTTGGCCACGATGTCCCAACTTGGTTTAGTGCTTAAATACAATAGGGCAAAGTGGTTTGGTAGATAAAGGCTCAGAAGTACATTGTCATTTTTTTGCTCCAGTTAAGAAATTGTTTCCGTTTGAAGCACCACATTTACAGCGATAAATGCTGAGTGTGAGGCTGATGGGCAATGTGTATTGACCATCAGTGATGGGTTTGTAATTGCAGACGCTGGAGGAGTGCGAGAGACAAGGGACCCCTCCTACAGAACAGAGCCGTATTGACCTGGAATTCAAAATCGAGGAGGCCAGAGAGCACATTCGTAAAGCTGAGGTAAGGATTAGGGGTGTGTGTGCGCAACTCAGAAAGACCAGAGTTACCTGTACATACTGTGCATATCTGTTTGGTCTGATTTTAAAAAATCTGATGTCACTCGAAGAAATCTGAACACTAGCATTCTGATTTCAGTCAGATCGAATTATGGACTGTAAATGCAACACTACAATAACATTTAGCCATGCTTGTAAAACCATGACAGTACAATAGAGCAAAATATTTCAATTCAATAAATTTTTTTTAAAGCATTTTTAACAATGGACATTGTTTTATAATTCTTACAGTCTGTGAAGCTGCTTTAAGACAAAGTTAACTTGTATTTAAATTTATAAGCCTGGGACATCTTGGGTGGCAAGAAAAAACTCCCTTAGATGGCTTGAGGACAAAACCCTGAGAGAAACCAGATTTAAAAAAAAGGGAAGCCTTCCTCGTTGGGTGACACCAAGAGTGATAATAAATCATTCAAATATTACAAACAACATGGAGTGAGGAATATACACCGATCAGGCATAACATTATAACATTATGACTAGTGAAGTATATAACACTGATTATCACTTTATCATGGCACCTGTTAGTAGGTGGGATTTTTTAGGCAGCAAGTGAACATTTTGTCCTCAAAGTTGATGTTTTGGAAGCATACAAAATGGGCAAGTGTAAGGATTTGAGAGTTTGGCCCTTTGTCACCCATGACCGAGGTTCATTGATGCACGTGGGGATCAAAAGCTGACCCGAAGCTGTTAGAAGCTGTTAATGCTAATGTTAATGCTCGAAGGGTCAGGCCTGTTTTGGCAGCAAAAGGGGGATCAACACAATATTGCTATATACAATTATAAATATATAAAAGCTGCTCACCAGGAGTCTACCAACATTAAGATTTATTGTGATAAAGTCACTCTAATGTTGAAACCAAGCTGTAGGACAACTAGCCAGCTGAGTAGAAATTAAAGGCTGCAGTGTAATTGTTCTTGTACAATACAAACAGCTGCCTTCAGGCAAATAGTTGTTTGTATTGTACAAGAAGCATATAAGCTTATTAAATATAATAGAATAGTAAGAAGAAAGTAAGAAATAAACCTGTCTGTTTACCTGAATTGATTCCTGTTACATGTTTTTCCCCCTTTCACACTGCACACTTTATTCGTTATTTTTCTAAACAATTTCTTAAACATTTAATAGTTAAATACACTAAATAGTGTCGCCAAACAGTTATAAAACCAGAACTGCATGCTGAAGTTGTAGAAACAAAAAATAAATCCAATACAATCAATTTAAATGATCAAAGTTGACCCATGTTTGGCTCCCCCTTCTGGCTCAAACTAAACCTTGCAGTCTGTCTCTGTTATTGAGTTCTAGCTGCTAATCGTCTGCATAATGTTGTATTATAGCCCGTAAGGTACTTACAATATTTATGTTCTCAAGCCGTTTCGCTGTGCTTAAAAGGATCATTCAAATGGAGCGCTTTCCATGAAAGCAACCTGAAACAAATCACTTTAACGTTTCTCATTCTTCAGCTAAAATAAGTTCTCGCTCTACCGATCTGCCATTAGTCTCTGATGAATATTTAATTGCTCCATTTGGAGCTAATGGATAATCTTTGGTAAGGAGAGGAATTAAAGAAAAAAGAAAAAGGTCAACGTGAGGAATTTTTTTTTCGCTTTGAGGGTTTTTTGGTGGTTGGTCATAAAAACAGGACAACAGCAGCATTTGTCAGTCGGGAGCTGAGAGGACTTAAATATAGCATTAAATATTAAAGAATGACGCTTCTTTTCTTGGAAGTTTGTAACGTTCGTGCGGGTCATGCTTTAGTAAAAGTGATTTTAAATGACTTACTGTGTGTCTGTATGTGAATCTGATATTCATTTTTTTAATTCATCATCCAGACAGTGAAGCTCAAAGCAGAGGCTCGCCTGGACCTGCTCAGACAGGTAGGCGTTTCCGTGGATACGTGGCTAAAGAGCGCAATGAACCAAGTGATGGAAGAGCTGGAGAATGAGCGCTGGGCATCGCTGCCCACCCACACTACCCACGATCCCTCGCTCCCAGTAAGCACTTTTCATATAATTAATTGTACTGTATTTAAACATTGCAGCAGCTTTTTAATGACAGTTCCCTGTCACTGCTCACAACCGTCCTATAATAACCTTGTGGGCAATCTTTCATGCTCATGAACCAACACTTTGATAGTTTGCTGATATTAAGGTGAGACTAGCGTTCAGACAAAGGGGGCTGGCTTTACTTTTCACTTTTCCAGTGATTCATCATGCTTTCATAGCAGCGCTGAGCCGATCGTTAAAGATTGATGCCACAGGTGATGAGAGAAGAATGGCGCTCTTTAGACTCGACAGGCTGAATGATGAGCGCTTGCTTCATGATGTTTATGAGCTTTAGTATGAAAACGTCAGTGATTCCCACACACACACACTGCTGCTATCTTCTGATTACATCGTAATCACTGGCGATGGTCAGGTGCCACATTTCATTACGATCTGCCGTTTACGTCACATTCTAAGGCCCACAAGTTCACACTTATCACACATATAGTATAATGAGTGCAGTGATGACTAGTGTGTATCTTTTTTCAGTTTCGTCACTTCACAATTATCAATTATCATGTTTATACAAACATGAATACATTCTCATAATCCTATCTGCCATTTTCCTTACTACTTTCATCAATAGCTTGACTGCGAGGATTTACAAACTGACTGTCTGCTTTTGTTTTTTTCCTTTTTTTTAATGAGGACAGGAAAGTAAGCATGAGGTCAGATTTTAGTAGTGTTTCTTCTCTTGTCTTGGATCCTGTGCTCTTTCCTCAGGCTGTCCTTCCAATTCAATTAGCATTCACCTCACGTCCGCTTGCAGCACGTAGTGAAAGAGAGACAGACAGAGGCAGAGACGGAATAAATATAGCAGTGCAAATAAGGGCGAGACGGGGACAGGCAAGTGAGAAAAGACTTGTGCTAAGGGTGAATATTGCAGACACTGCAAAAGAAAAAGTCAGACGGATATAGTCATATTTTATGGCTACTTTAAGTTTGTTCTATAAACATAGAATTCATAAACCAAGGTCATGGATCAGACAAAGCATCGTAATAGTGAATTGAATCGACTCTTATAACTCGCTAAACAACAAATCGTTTTGAAGTTTGGAATCTTCTGACCTGAGTTTTTAAGTTGGATGAGAAGCAGGTATTTAAGAAGTGCTTAAAAGAGAGTGGCGGCTCGTCTATAGGGGCTGGTAAAGCATTAGAATGAAAACACACATTTTGGACATTTTGCTGAAGCCTGCCAACTCTGGTTTATGATATTAGCTCATTGCAATGATAGTTTGAGGCTATGCTATTAGTCATGTCCTCTTGCCCTCCAAAATCTATGGTCAAAAGGCTTAGAAAAGGGAAAAAAGTTGTATTCATTAGCAGCTATGAGCATATCAATATGGAGTTGTCGAAAAAGGCCATGCATTATAATATTTATTTCATTTTCATTTTCTAACGATCACACCTGAATTTTCTTCTCGATCTCGACATAGTTGTTTTCTCAGGATCACGACTCAATTTTCTCGACGTAAAGAAAGTTGTTTTCTCGTTATCACCACTTTTTTTCTTGTGATCTCAATGATTGTATCGCAAGAAAATCTCGTGCCTTGTAAATGTTTTTGTTATATATTATGGAATACGCAGTAGGGTCTGAAATCTCTATCAGTGAGTCACTGATCAGAGCATCAAAGTGAATGCAAACATCCATGATGCTGTGATGATGCTGCATTTAGACCGATACACAGAAAAATTTAAGTTTTCAAAAAGCTCAATTTTTGTTAACTGAAAACTAGGACTGAAACGATTCCTTGAGTAACTCCAGTGAGTCGCAAAAAAATTGTTTAGTCTATTTAACTACACACGGAGCACTGCGTTTTTTTTTTTTTTTCTATTTATTTATTTTTTTAGCCAATCGGTTAGTGTTACCCCTCTGTAGTGGCAGAAAGCTTTGCACATTGAAAATGAAACAATCAAAAGAATCGCATGGTATCAAGCTAAGCCTCCGATCCCTAGAGAAAACAGATGAAGCAGAGGAAATTACTTGTTCATTTTTAGAGACCTGTCTTATTTTCTCTTGATATTAATATTGCTTTTTAATAAAAATTACATTTAAAAAAGAAAATGATTAATCAGAATAATCAGTAGAATTCTGGATTAATAAAATAATCGATAGCTACAGCCACACCACCACAACACCGCCACATTGTGTACAGAAGGCCAAAACAGAGAAAATCTTTAATTTGGGAACATTCCTTTGTATCTGAATGCCACATGTAAACAGTGGTCAAAATGCTGCTTGAATCTTCTGTTTCACAAACAGAACAAAAACCTAGATAATTTTTCTCCTCTTTGATGGAATACATATCATTTTTATAACTACTTTAATTCCAATTTTTTGCTATGGAATGATTACCAGTACATTAAGTTTCAGAATAAATTCTTTGAAAGGAAGCTTTTTTTCAACAGTGGTGCCCTTAAATCCTGTATTTGCATATTCATTCTTTCACAAACCAGGTGGCACATGTATGTAAATCCTCTAAAGGACAAATGAGACTCCAGGAACAGTCTAGTGTATCACAGGAAATCTATTGTTCTCCCAATGTTTCCACTTTACCAGGTCAACATTGGAGTATTTATTTAGTGTTATTCCAGCACAGATGCCCAGCGACTGCTTGTTTCACACACTGTTTCTTACTTTAGATCAATTTATTACCCAATCTCTCCCCAGTGTTTTTCCAAGCAGATATCTGCATTTTATGGTTTAGGTTCTCTGTGCAAGCATTACAAAAACCTCTCTGTTCTTGAAACCCCTGTCCTGTTCTGATCTTAATTCTTACTTGTTTTTTTAGTTTTCTAATTTGATTAAATGTTTTGGTCAACAGGGGGTTGGGTCATGACCACCTGATCTCTTGTAGTCCAATCGAATGGCCAGTCAGGTGGGTGGGAATTGGACTGAAAAACTGTGTCCCAATGACAGATAAAGACGTGGCCTTGTTCTGTTGGACATTCTCACACAGATCTAAGCTTGTAGCTTTTCTGACAGCGGGTGTGCAAACAATCTAGAGACACCCTCTGCCAGGGTCATGTGAGAGTGTTTTCTAAATGAACTATGCTCCTGTGTTTTTTGTAGACCACCGTGGACTTGGACCGTGACGAAGGCGAGGAACTGGAGGAGAACATGGAGCAATTTGACGACAGCAGTTCTAGTCCTTCAGGAACACTGAGGAACTACCCACTTACCTGTAAAGTGCTTTACTCTTACAAGGTACCACAACACACACACAAACACTCGTTTCTTTGTTTTATTCTAGTGGGGTTTTATGTATCCTTTCAGTTCATTCTCAATTTCAGCCTCGACTTAATCCTAGTTACTGTCATTACAAAACCATTGCTGATCAAATGAAGTTTGATAAACGACCCTTTGAGGGCTACATGACTGAGTCCCTGTAGATTGCAGGGCAAGAGGACACCCTAAAGGCATTTCATCCTTCTGACACAGTTTTTCTTCAAAGCAGAGAAAACGTTGGTCAAGCTCTTTCTAGGTGTACACAGAGGCAATCGTCTTGGTTCTATGTACGCCGCTTTATCTTTACATGACAGCAGATGTAAGCTCATTGCTTCATGCTGTTAGATACCTAGTGAGCAACCAAGCTATTCTGAGTACCAGGTAGTTAGCTAATCAGCTCATGATCACAAAAACGATTTTGTGTATACAGCGTATACAACTTCACAAACAGCTCATAAGTCTATTTCACATCCTTATGCTTATTGACGGGAGAAAGTATATTCAGAAAAATCTGCTCACTGCGTGCTGTAGGAAGCCATTCGTAGGTGTGACGCAAATGCAGCTGTGAGTCACGAGGAGTAGCCAACCTGAATTTGTTTAAAGTGGTATTAAATCACACAATGTTTTGAAGAGGTTTTCCAATATTAGCATTACACTCTCACTCACACACACACTCTATCTCTATTTTTTTTCTTTTCTTACTTTTGCTCTCTCTCAGGCTTCACAGCCAGACGAGCTGACCATCGATGAGCATGAGGTGCTCGAGGTCATAGAGGATGGAGACATGGAGGACTGGGTCAAAGTAAACATTCTTCATTTTTAAACATGTACCATAGCACACTTCATTCCATGCCCTTTTTTTTTAGTCATACGTGTTGCTATTGATGGTAACTACCAGCAATCAACTGCTCCCTTAGGAGCAGTAAGGTGCAGTTGCCCTGATCTTATTAAGTCACCATAATTCATTAAACACTTTTAATGAACTTTACTGTTTTGTAAATCTCAACCTACACAAGCCTATTAAATTAGCTGTATAGAAATCTGTCAGATTGAGAATATGGACATGTAATATGAAATGTATACGTATATAAAAAACACTACTGTACTACTGAACTACTGTGACTAAATATTAATCCAAAAATTCTGGCCAGTTAATTGATTATAGTACAGTTTAAGATTTTTGGGGTCAGTAAGTGTGTGTTTGTGTGTGTGTGCGTTTGTCCATGTTATTCCAGGCACGGAATAAGGCAGGTCACGTGGGCTATGTGCCTGAGAAGTACCTGCAGTTTCCCTCCTCTAACAGCATACTGAGCATGCTCCAATCGCTTTCTGCTTTGGACTCGCGCTCACACACGTCAAGCAACTCCACTGACCCTGAGCTGGCCTCAGGCAGTATCAACGGTGACTCCAATAGTAAGTTGCAAACCAACACAAACATTTCCTTTTATTTAATCCTATACACACTTCAGGTATGTCTAGATTAAATCTTCAAAAGACGATGACACCAGGCAGTCTTAAAAGATTGCCTTATAAAGACATGACGTACAGAACTAAACATGAAGAAGCACCGAAAAACAATCAAACATTTATTTACTTAAAGAAATTCCCCAGACATTGTTAAATATTTAAATTCCTCCCGCCAAAATGTTCCTGTGTCGGTCCCGGATCGTGGAAAGTGAAACTTAAATCTGTCAAAGGACGAGGTGGATTTATTCACGCACGTTAAAAAATTGTTTATTAAAAACTTCTTTCTTTTCACATTTTTATTTACACAAGTATCATCATATCATTATTATAAACTGGTAGTTCTGTGTGAAATCGGACATCAAGCTCCCCCATATAACTAAAATGGAATGATCCTCTGCGAGGATTCGAGTGTGAGATTGGTAGTCAAATCAGGCTCCTCCTGTCGGAGCATCGAATCTTCGACTATTTGGGGTCACCCCTAGCATGTACATGAGCATGTAACATCAAGAGCTGGCTATTTTTCATTTTTTATTTTTGCAGCCTACCACCTTTTTAACAGGTGTGATACACCATAACATGAAAATTTCAGATTTTCTTATTTTGGTATCTCATCGTATTTGTTTACTGGTCTTTTTATTCATCTTCTCCTCTGTCTCGCTCTCTATCTTAGTGAGTTTTGCAAAGGCCATATACGACTATGAGGGCCAGACCGATGATGAGCTGTCCTTCCCAGAGGGTGCCGTCATCCGGATCCTTAACAAAGACAATCAGGAGGACGATGGATTCTGGGAAGGCGAGTTTAATGGGAGAGTAGGTGTCTTTCCATCCGTCCTGGTGGAGGATCTGACTGCAGAAAATGGAGACACGCACTGGGCTTTGGATGCTCAGGTAGGAGAGCTGTGCATCAGTGTGTTACTGCGAGCACTCACTTGTTATCAAAGTTTACACGATGATTATTTAACATTGCAGAACTATGGAAATTGACTACGCTATCTTCAAATGTGTGTTCCATTTTATATGACAGGTTTTTTTAATTCTCTGGCTTTCTTGCACACTGCCCTGACACACGCTCCTTGTCCACCAGTTCTCTCTCATGTTCCAGATAAACTGGGCATGCCCTTTTCCTGTCTGCCTCCAATGCCCGTCATGTCTGGGGACTTATTAGAGCAGGCGTGCCCGCTTCCTTCCTGCAATTATTGTGGTGCTGAGACAGCTTTTAAAAAACCCACGTTTGTAACGAGATGACAGACACTTCCTCTGTCATCAGTACTTCTATGATTAGATCTGATCTTAAAAGGAAGCCAGAAATTAAGGACAAATGTGTAATAATCTTGTAATAGAGCTGTCATTCTGCCTACTGCATATAAATACATGGACAAATCTGCCACTGAATCAATTTAGCTATTTAATTTGAACTCTTAGCTACTGACATTGTCATGGGAATGGCATGAAGATGATTAAGTGTAACGATGTTAAATGATATTCTGTCCATTGCAGTACTTTATCTCCGTCATGTACCGAAGTCCGTGAGTAAAAGTTTAATAAATGAGCAGCCTAATATAGCATTTTGTGCCAAACAGATTATGTTAACTTTGGTCTGTATCATTGGCTCTATATTCATGCCAGGGTCTGTGACTCATGGCTCCTACAATTATTTTGTAAAGAACACAACGACTAAGATTGTCATGTTATATCATGCAATTACATCTTTACTTAACTTGCAAGAAAAATCAATTCCTTATTTTTCATCTGCAAGCATTCAAAGAAAGAGCATCACACTGTTCTCTGTTATAAGCAGGTTATTCTTCTGGTGCATTGTGTTTAAATAACAGCACACCCTGAGATGTAACATGTCTTCTTCTTCTTGTTCTTTTGGCTTCTCCCATTAGGGGTCGCCACAGCGGATCGTCCGTCTCTATACCCTCCTGTCCTCTACATCTGCCTCTTTCAAACCAATACCTGCATGTCTTCCCTCATCACATCCATAAAACGCCTCCTTGGTCTTCCTTTTTTCCTCCTTCCTGGCGGCTCCATCCTCAGCAATCTCCGACCGACATACCCCATGTCCCTCCTCTGAACATGTCCAAACCATCTCAATCTCACCTCCCTCTTGTCTCCAAAATGTCCTACATGCGCTGTCCCTCTAATAAACTCATTCTAATCCTGTCCATCTTCGTCACTCCCAACGAAAACCTCAACATCTTCAGCTCTGCTACCTCCAGCTCCACCTCCTGTCTTTTACTCAATGCCACTGTCTCTAATTCATACAACATCGCAGGTCTCACCACAGTCCTATAAACTTTCCATTTCACTCTTGCAGATACCCTTCTATCCCAAATCTCTTCTGTCACTCTTCTCCACCCACTCCACCCTGCTTGCACTCTTTTCTTCACTTCTCTAACACACTCTCCATTACTTTACACTGTTCTGAGAAGTTAACATGTAACATGCTCTATTCTACAGGTATCATCATGTGTGAAACTGCAGTCATCTTTGCCTCCTTTACCCCTCTATGATCAGCCCCCCTGCACCCTAGACTGTAGCCCCGCCCCCAACCTGCCTCGCTCACCGTCCGTCAACGGAGAGCACAAACATCCCGGCCTGCACAAAACCCTTCCACACAGTAAGAGTTCCTACCCAAACATATCGAAGTATACTTTATTTTCTGCCTTTTTTCCAACAGCAGTGCTGCTTTTGGCAAATTTCTAAGCTTTTGTTTTTGTCTTTGTAAAGATCACATTTCTGGTTTGAGTCCAGAAAGCCCTGGCTTTCCCCAGCCTCCGAGATTCACACCTGATGGATCCGGCCCGGGAAAACTACGACCTGTATGTATCCCGTCGTAACACTTTTCCACAAGTTCTCTGTATAAAAATTCTACAAATTGAGATAAACTACAATAGTAATTTGCTTTAGAGCCTAATAGTGATAAGCGAAACTGTAATCAAGCAGCAAATTTGCCCATCTGTTGGGCCATCTGTGAAATGAGTTTTTCTGTTTTTTCTTCTTTGTCCAAAATTACTAGATAATGCTCTATGATGGTTGTGTCATGACAATTTTCTCAGGCTTGAAAGCATAGAGCTTTTTATAGTTATTTAGCAACAGCTACTATATTAAAAAAAATTGTGGACATCTGACCATAAGATTCATGTGCTTTTTGAATGTCCCATTCCACATTTAGTCCCCATTTGCTGTTATAATAACCTCCACTCCTCTGGTAAGATTTCCACTAGATTTTAGACTGTGCTTATGCATATTTGTGTTCATCAGCCACAAGGGAATTAGTAAATAAAAGTTAGATACTGATGTAGGGTGAGGAGGTCTGGAGTGCAGTCACTGTTCCAATTCCTATCAATGTGATGAGGTGAGAGCTCTATAGCAGACCGATCGAGATCCATTCCAACCCGTTTAAACCATATCTTCATGGAGCTGGCTTTGTGCACAGGGGCATTGTTGTGCTTGAACAAGTTTATGTCTACTAGTTCGAGTGAAGGGAAAATATAGATCTACCGCATCCAAAGACATCCTATACAATAGCGTGCCTCCTCGTTTGTGCTAACATTTTGGGAAAGAACCACATACGGCTAGAAGGGTCAGGTGTCCCAATACTTTTGTCCATATTGTGTATTTATAGCAATATGATGAATAAATCATAATAATAAACATTACTGAAAAGTACTAGATTGATGAAATGTATTTATATTATTTGTATTATTGAGCACGGCTTTTTTTTTTTTTTGCCCCCCTCGCAGGTCCGTGCAGCTCCACCTCCTCCGAAACAACACTCTCGTAGACAAGTGGACAAAACCGAGGAAGTGGAGATCACGTTGGTGTAATAGCAAGGATTTTTTTTTTATTATTATAGAGGGACTCATCTACATTTGACCTCAAATTCCTACTGGCTTTGAAGGAGTGTGGCTGACTGTTAGTGCCACCCTTCCTGCACTCTGAACGAGGTGGTCTGCATTTCAAAGACTCTTGCCTGCTAACCCTGGAAAACACCTCTTATGGCGTCACAGACTGTTTGGTGCCTTTTAACCCTTTTCATGCCAAAAGCGATCCTTGTATTTGTAGAGTCAAAATGTTGTGGCATTACCAGTTATGATGGTATGCTCTGCAAAATCAAGATGGCATAAAAATGTAAGAGTAATAAAGCCCGGTTGGTTAACTTGCACATATTCTTATCCACCGGGCTCATCAATAGCAACAAATGCAATATCAGGAGGTGATTGAGGGATTCCGTGGGGGCATTTTTTCGGTGTACAGTGGGTATGGGTGATTAAGTTTGCCCCGTCTTTAGCCACGTGTAGTTCTACCATGTGTATTTAATGTTGTATTAGTACAGTACATTACTGTTTGTCATAGGAATGTTCAGAATAGGTGCAACATTTCTTCACATATTATAACTGAGTGGATGCTTTTTAAAACAAAATTGAGGACGAAGGCAATTGTGTATAAAAGGGTAAAAGGCTGAGGTATGGAGGGAGAGAGGGAGTTGAAGAGAATGAGGGCTGGATCCTGCATTTTCTTTTTTTCCTCTCGCATACCTCCTCTAGCCGAATGCATTACTCCTCCATATCGTGTTAATCAGAGTACAGTACTAATAACAATAATATTCTCCTTTTCTCAGCTTGACCTTAAGAAGACTGCCGTTTGTACGTATTAACTAATATTTAGTCATCAAATAAATGACTGTGGATGGAGGATTTTTTTTTGCTGTGCATTGTCCCTGGGAACGAGCCTTTAGGCTGTTATTTTATGAGCTGTTTGCAAATGCCAATCAATATGCAAGCATTCTTTCAAGCGCTTCATTTTCTTTTCCTAATTCTTATCTTGCGCTCTCATCACAATAGCATAGACTCAATCTAATGGAGTGTGTTGGCAGTCTGGTCACGGACATTTTGTAGTAATTAGCGTCATAAGTGCTTTTCCTTTCTACAAAGGGCAGCTGTTTTTTTTTGTTGTTGTTGTTTTGTTTTTTCTTTCTATTTTTATATCACGGTATCGTATGTCATTAACAAATTCCGGCACGACTCCAATTTCATTATAAGTACTGAATGCCTGTAGTTTATATCATTATTAATATTATTATTGACCCTCAACTGGTAGGTAGCATATATATATATATATATATATATATATATATATATATATATATATATATATATATATATATATATATATATATAAAATGCATTTTTAATAGCATTGTAAACCACGGACAGCATGTCTTTAAATCCATGCTTGGAAATCTTCAGGAAGGAAGTGGGAAGTAATGAGAGAAATGGCATTTTCTGCCAGCCAGACAGCTAGCCAACAAGGTTAGCTAACCAAGGCGAACCTGACTAAATTGTTTAAGATTTTGAAGTGATATGTGTAAAAGTTCACAATACTCACAGCTAACTGTAATTAGCTGGCTAAACATGAGCTAACCTGATGAATTCTGAGAGGAATTCTTCGAATTCATATCGATAGATATTCACAAAATCCGCAACTAAAAGGTAATTAGCTGGTATAACAGTTCTGTGAGGATTTTGAATACATATCCATAAATGTTCACAATATTCATATGTAGCACTGGTTAGCTAGGTTTAAGCTAACCTTATATGATTTCTGCTATTAAAAATTTTTGCTAAGTTCCCAAACATTCAAAATATTTTCAGGCTGGCTGGCAAAATTCAAAGGATGTCTGAGAATGCCTCACTTTTCTAAATGCGATCAAAAAACTAATTCTGAAGCCCAGGCATGAATTTAGAAACACTCCAAATCTTACATTGTGACCTGCAACTAGGAATTGTTCAGAGGTTTAGATTGCCTTCTCTTAAAATCAAACCATGCTCTTTTACATTCATCCAAGTTATCAGCACATGCCCACATTCAACGGTATAGCGTGTATCTCAGCACTTTTTCCAAAAGCCCTACGGCTTTGTATCTTTGACGTTTATGTCTGCATCCCATCAAAGGACCCTTGTGTAGCATAGCTGCCTGTATGTGTATGTTTTGTTCTGTTTTATTGAATTCAGTGTTTTATTCCCCAGTGGGTTTGATGGCTAAAGAATACAGCCCTATTATTTATTCTCTTCCTCCAAGAGTAAGAAATGACCCATTTTCTAGAAGTTAGTGTTACTAGTGTTAATAACAGTAAATGATATCACATTAACAATGGTGCTTGTAAAGAATTGGAGGATTGTGTATGTTTGGATTTTCTTTCAACACAATGGGCAAAAATTGGCATATCTGCCCTCATGTCATGTTTTTTTGTTTTTGTTTTTTGCAGCCCGTTTTCTTGTTGATCTCATTGAGATCTTTTGAATGTTATCAAACTTATTTTAAAGTTTACAGCTCATCCTGTCAGAAAGCTCCTCTCAGAGATTGGCTTTTTTTCCCTCCTTTCATCACTTTCTGATTTCTGCAAAAAAAAAAAAAAAAAAAAAAAAAAAAAGTTTTATCCACATAAGCTTGTCAATCTATTTTTTAAAATCCTTTTTGTTTTATTTTATTTGAAAGCCACTGCTGGAAAAGAATTGTGTTATGACATTGGACTGTTGTTGCAGTGGACATATCAGAGAACAGGTCAAGACATTTCTTTCTGCATATTATTAGCTGTAAAGTAATTTGTATTTATTGTGTACAAATGTTTAATAAAAATTTAGAAAATGATCTTGTGGTTTATTGAGGTTTGCGCTTATTATCTTCACTATACATTTGTATATGCACAACGACCAGGCAAAACATTGACATTATAACATTATGAGCGTTGAGTAAATAACACTGGTTATCTCTTTATCATACCATCTGTTAGTGGGTGGAATTTATTAGGCAGCAAGTGAACATTTTGTTCTCAAATTTGTTGTGTTAGAAGCAGAAAAAATGGGCGTGCGTTAGGATTTGAGTGAGAAGGGCCAAATTGTGATTTCTAGATGACTGGGTCAGAGCATCTACAAAACTGCAGCTCTTGTGGGCTGTTCCTAGTCTGCAGTGGTCAGTATCTATAAAAAGTGGTCCAAGGAAGGAACAGTGGTAAACCCCAGGGTCATGGGTGGTCAAGGCTCATTGATGCACGTGGGGATCGAAAGCTGACCTGTATGGTCCGATCCAGAAGCTGTTAATGCTCGAAAGCTGGCTACTGTAGTTCAAATTCCTGAAGAAGTTAATGCTGTTAATGGTCGACATGTCAGGACTTTTGGCAGCAAATGGGGGACCAACACAATATTAGGCAGGTGTTTATAATGTTATGCCTGATCAGTGTATGTATGTATGTTTATGTACACACGCACCGATTAGCCATAACCACTGAAGGTCTGCTGCGAATACCTGCCACCTATTAAGTCATGTTTGTGCCTGGTGTCACTGGGGGCTAACACCATTTATTTTGCAGTGCACCAGGACACATTATGCTGCTGAAAGAGACCACTGGCTTTAGGGGTGTATTTCAATGAGGTGTAGAGTGATTTTTAACAATGTAAAGAGTGATTGTTTGAGTTACTATATATAAGCTCTTACCAACCTGGCGTTTTCCACAAATAGAAATGTCACCCAGTCACTGTTTTTCCGGTGTAAACTGTAAAGACTTTTGTACGTGGAATTCAAAGGATGTCAACAGTTTTTAAAAAATACTCAAACTTTCCTTTCTGGCACCTACCCTATTGCCATGGTAAAGATTGGTAGCGATTACACTTTTCTTCAGTTTGATGTGAATATTAACTGAACTTCTGAAAATGTGTCTTTATGCGTTATTTTTTATTACTAAAAACTTACAGTTGTACAGGTGTTCCTAATAAAGTGGGCAGTATGAATAAGTCCAATCATTTACATAAAATATCAGGGCAAATTTGTTCCCAAGAATTAAAGGAGGGGCTTCAGAGTTACAAAGGCCATTCTGTCCAGCCTCCTCTTACCCAGTTTATATTTTCAGCTCAGGGTATGAAAACATGAGTGATTCATCTGTCTGTCTGTTTTAGGTTTTTTTTTATCTATTCATTTAATTTTATTTACATCTGGATAAATGCTTTGATGGTTTTAAAATGTCTTGTGTGAAAATCTACTTGTGTTCCAATCCTGATGGTATGTACACTTTTTATTTAAGATTGTAAAGTATTTTTTTCTAGTTTTGTTACAATGACTAGGTATTAGAGTCATTACACAGAAAATCTGATAATATAATGTATGTACTACAGTCTAGTAGATTTCTGCAATAGATTTTTTTTTTATATACATCTAAAACATATATTATTTCTGTTCTATGTTCATAATTAGAAGATCTGGAACACTTTTTTTTAATGCTAACTGTGTTTCAGACTCTGTAACAGAAAGGAAGGTGCTGAGAGAGCATGTTTTCCCTAAAATAAGGGACTATTGCAGACGTACACATGGAGTAGACTTCAGGGCAAGTCCTTTTTTTATAAATATATAATCTATTAATATAAACTTTTTGTTTATGTATATATATATATATATATATATATATATATATATATATATATATATATATATATATATATATATATATATATATATATATATATATATATAATGCATTTATAATAGCATTGTAAACCACGGACAGCATGTCTTTAAATCCATGCTTGGAAATCTTCATAAGTATAAGTGTTTGCCCCCTTCCTGATTTCTTTTTTTTTTTTTGCATGTTTGTCACACTTTCATTTTTTACTCTTCTTCTTTCGGCTTCTCCCATTAGTGGTCGCCACAGCGGATCATCCGTCTCTATATACCCCCCTGTCCTCTACATCTGTCTCTTTTAACCAAACTACCTGCATGTCTTCCCTCACCACATCCACAAAACCTCCACCTTGGCCTTCCTCTTTTCCTCCTTCCTGGTGGCTCCATCCTCAGCATTCTCCCACCGATATACCCCATGTCCCTCCTCTGAACATGTCCAAACCATCTCAATCTCGCCTCCCTCACCTTGTCTCCAAAAGGTCCAACATGTGCTGTCCCTCTAATAAACTCATTTCTAATCCTGTCCATCCTCATCACTCCCAACGAAAATCTGAACATTTTCAACTCTACTACTTCCAGCTCCACCTCCTGTCTTTTACTCAATGCCACTGTCTCTAATCCATACAACATCACAGGTCTCACCACAGTCCTATAAACTTTCCCGTTCACTCTTGCAGATACTCTTCTATCACAAATCACTCCTGCCACTCTTCCATACCCACTCCACCCTGCCTACACACTTTTCTTCACTTCTCTAACACACTCTCCATTACTTTGCACTGTTGACCCCTCCACTGCCCTCCCTCTCATTCACACACATGTACTCTGTCTTACTCCTACTGACTTTTATTCCTTTTCACTCCAGCGTGTTCCTCCACCTCTGCAGGCTATATAATATACAGGTAGACCCCAACTAATGACGTAGATAGGGACCAAAAAAACAGTTGTCCATCAGGTCATTAGTCAAGAAGAGAAGTCAAGACTACTCAATGCATTCCGATGCAGACATAAAGAGGCAATGTATATATTTTACATAGTGTAAATAATTTTATATATATATATATATATATATATATATATATATATATATATATATATATATATATATATATACAGTGAGGAAAATAAGTATTTGAACACCCTGCTATTTTGCAAGTTCTCCCACTTAGAAATCATGGAGGGGTCTGAAATTGTCATCGTAGGTGCATGCCCACTGTAAGAGACATAATCTAAAAAAAAAAATTCAGAAATCACAATATATGATTTTGTAACTATTTATTTGTATGATACAGCTGCAAATAAGTATTTGAACACCTGAGAAAGTCAATGTTAATATTTGGTACAGTAGCCTTTGTTTGCAGTTACAGAGGTCAAACGTTTCCTGTAGTTTTTCACCAGGTTTGCACACACTGCAGGAGGGATTTTGGCCCACTCCTCCACACAGAGAGTTTGAGCTCCCTCCAAAGATTCTCTACTGGGTTTAGGTCTGGAGACTGGCTAGGCCACGCCTGAACCTTGATATGCTTCTTACAGAGCCACTCCTTGGTTATCCTGGCTGTGTGCTTCGAGTCATTGTCATGTTGAAAGACCCAGCCTCGACCCATCTTCAATGCTCTAACTGAGGGAAGGAGGTTGTTCCCCAAAATCTCACAATACATGGCCCCGGTCATCCTCTCCTTAATACAGTGCAGTCGCCCTGCCCCATGTGCAGAAAAACACCCCCAAAGCATGATGCTACCACCCCCATGCTTCACAGTAGGGATGGTGTTCTTGGGATGGTACTCATCATTCTTCTTCCTCCAAACACATTTTAGTGGAACTATGACCCAAAAGTTATATTTTGGTCTCAACTGACCACATGACTTTCTCCCATGACTCCTCTGGATCATCCAAATGGTCATTGGCAAACTTAAGACGAGCCTGGACATGTGCTGGTTTAAGCAGGGGAACCTTCCGTGCCATGCATGATTTCAAACCATGACGTCTTAGTGTATTACCAACAGTAACCTTGGAAACGGTGGTCCCAGCTCTTTTCAGGTCATTGACCAGCTCCTCCCGTGTAGTTCTGGGCTGATTTTTCACCTTCCTTAGGATCATTGAGACCCCACGAGGTGAGATCTTGCATGGAGCCCCAGTCCGAGGGAGATTGACAGTCATGTTTAGCTTCTTCCATTTTCTAATGATTGCTCCAACAGTGGACCTTTTTTCACCAAGCTGCTTGGCAATTTCCCCGTAGCCCTTTCCAGCCTTGTGGAGGTGTACAATTTTGTCTCTAGTGTCTTTGGACAGCTCTTTGGTCTTGGCCATGTTAGTAGTTGGATTCTTACTGATTGTATGGGGTGGACAGGTGTCTTTATGCAGCTAACAACCTCAAACAGGTGCATCTAATTTAGGATAATAAATGTAGTGGAGGTGGACATTTTAAAGGCAGACTAACAGGTCTTTGAGGGTCAGAATTCTAGATGATAGACAGGTGTTCAAATACTTATTTGCAGCTGTATCATACAAATAAATAGTTTTAAAATCATACTTTGTGATTTCTGTATTTTTTTTTTTCGATTATGTCTCTCACAGTGGACATGCATCTACCATGACAATTTCAGACCACTCCATGATTTCTAAGTGGGAGAACTTGCAAAATAGCAGGGTGTTCAAATACTTATTTTCCTCACTGTATATATATATATATATATATATATATATATATATATATATATATATATATATATATATATATATATATATATATATATATATATATGTATGTGTGTGTGTGTGTTGGTTTTTTCGTCCGAAATGTCGAAAGTCGAGTGGTTGTAGGTCGGGGTCTTACTGATATATATAAAATGTGTATGTACATATACATGCTTTGGTGTCAGTAAACATGTGTAGAGTACGGTGTAGAGTGTAGAGTGACTGTCTGACTATCTGAAAGCATAAGTAAATAAAGTTGACAGTATTTTTCCTGAAAGTTTTTTGTTTTTACTGAAAGTCCAGAGACCAATATTGTCCAATTATGCATGCTCTTTAATTATTAAAGACAGATTCTGGATAATGCTACATTGATATTGTTCAAGCACCATATGTCACTCAGTGCAAACAAATAAAAAGCTATAAAGGCCAGATTATTTGATAGAATGTCAGGAACAATTTTGAGATTAAAATTTCAAGATTAAACAAGATTTATTCAGTGTTTGGTTGAGCATGTTTATGAGCATTTATTGTGTGCAGGTTATTGATCCTTATGAAGAGCCAAATCCAGATAAGTGGCCAACACAGCAGGTGCGATTGCAATTAATCGATGAGTGTCGGCAAAATTCGCTGGGACCTTTCTTTGTGGTAATGTTTATCAGTATAAAAAAAACTCATTCAATTCTGTATAATGTCATTTAACGTCAATTTACGCATGCAAATTTACATGGATGTGTTTTCCCAGTGGTTAGAAAATTTACTATATTGATGCTCTAAGCTATATATTATATTATTTAAATTGTCTTTGCCATTGACTTTTTATCTGACAAAGTTTGATATTGCTTTCTACTGAAAATGTTTGGTTTGTAATATACACTATATTGCCAAAAGGATTGGGTCACTTGGTCATAAGTATGGCATGTGATTTTTAAACATCACATTCCACATTTAGTCCCAATTTGCACTTATAATATCCTCCACTCTTCTGGGAAGATGTTCCACTAGATTTTGGAGTGTGCTTATGGATATTTGTGTTCATCAGCCACAAGTGTATTATGAAACAAAGGTACTGATGTAGGTGAAGTGAGGATGCCTGGGGTGCAGTCAGCGTTCCAATTCATCCCAAAGGTGTTCAGTAGGGATGAGATCAGAGCTCTATAACAGGCCACTCAAGATGTTTCTCTCCAAAACATGTAAACCAGATCTTAATGAAGCTCGCTTTGTGCACAAGGGCATCGCCATGCTGAAAAAGGTTTGGATTTCCAAGTTCAAGTGAATGCAATATTTTATTACAGCGCATCCAAAGACGTCCTGTACAATTGAGTGCCTCCAGTTTTGTGGTAACAGTTTGGAAAAGAACCACTTATAGCAGGAAAGAGCAGGTGACCCAATACTGTTGGCAATATAGTGTAAATGTAAGCAAAATCGCCTGAATTTCCCCCCTTTTAATAACAGTCTTAATCTAAAACAATTTTATTTGTTTAATATTTACAAATCACAAGGTTGATGTCATAGCCAAAAGTATCTGGTTGTATGTATGAGACCACTTCAAAACCATCGGCATTAACACATAGTTGATTCCACTTTTCGTGGGAATGGAAGTCATTCAATTTTGTGGCTCATTCTGGCTCAAGAGCATTTGTGAAGTAAGAACTATGGGTCAGATGAAACATTTTTTATTGAGGGAAAATATTAATTGTGTGGTATACAAAGACATTTTAGACAATTATGTGGTTTTAACTTTGTGGCAAAATTTTGGGGAAGAACCCACACGGGTATGATGGCCAGCTGTCCCCATAATTTTTACTACATAATAAAAAGCAAGCTACAGTTATAGTCATGTATTACCTCATTTAAATGGAAATAGTTTTTTAGTATTAAATGGAACTATTAAACCTTATTTTTTCTATTATTGCTCTGACATCTGGATGTCGGATGTTTAAGTAGTATTTTTGTAGTATACTTTGTAGGATCACACAAAACTAATGCATTCTCATTGACTAATCAGTTACTCCGCTTTGGATTTTCAGAGCTTGATAGGGACACAGTATGGAGCTGCATGTTTACCAGAGCAGGTGGTGCTTTCTGAGTTTCTCACCGTGCTGCAGGTTTGCCAGGAAATGGGATATAGCACTGAAATCCTAGAGAAATGCTACAGAAGGGATGAAAACTCCATACCTCCTTCCTTCTGCCTGCTAAGTCAACATGAGTATTACAAATATAATTCCCAGGTAAATACCTTAATAACTATTGTGAACGGAAGAAAACTTAAATGAAATAAATTCTTAACATCATCTACATTTTTTTCTCTTTTTAGCAAAGAATTGACCAGGTTGATTGGAATGATGTACTTGCAAAATTGAGGAAAACCTTAAATAATGTAATCACCAAAAGAATTCTGGAAAACAGTATTGACCCTGAAAATGCTCAGAAATATTTTAGGTCAGGTGTGTATGTCTCCACAGCTTTTGTTGTTGTTGTCCTAGTTATGTTGCCTCTTGAAATGCAAAAAACAGCTGAATTTTCTTATTGTAATTTCAGGGCTTGAAAATGACCTCCGGTTTGCACTGGATGACCAACCTGGTACTCATATTAAAAGATGTCTTTGTTATGTTTATAAAGCTGGTAAAAAGCCTGGCCAGAACAAGAAAGGAAACGAACCACATTCAGAAAAAGATCAGTTGTTCCGACTGTCACAACTCTGTGATCATTTCCTACCAAACCTGGTTAGATCTCACCAGGCCCTTATATATACCATGACTAACAATAATAGTGAGTGTGATGATAAACAAAGCTACGCTGAAGAACTGAGACACCAGCTTTATTCGGATCTCATAGGTCTTATAGACAAATCTATTGTGACGAAGAAAAATCAAATCATTACATCATTTCCCCAGCAGAGAAACTTGTGTCACATTCTTTCCAGTCTATACAGAATTGATCGCACAGAAGTCAGCCATATCAGGGCTTACTTGGAGAAAGAGACAACATCTCCATTTATTCTAATTGGTGGGCCATGTACAGGCAAGAGTGTACTTTTGGCCCACTGTGCAAGTCAGGTATTTTAATTTATTTTGTAATTATATGGGTTTAAATTAAGAAGATTATGTTAATACATGCCGTATATAGGTTAACTAATAGTAACTTTCTCTTTTAGATTCAAACATGGATGAAGGACCAGAACCCTGTGATTATTACACACTTTGTAGATTTTAATAGCTCTTTAAAACTAATTCTCAGTGGCATATGCCAACAAATTGCTTCATGCTACAATCAGCAAGAAAATACCTGTCTCAAAGACATCTTTCAATTGAAGGAGACTTTCACCAACCTCCTTAACACAAATTCACAGTCTCCAAATCATCTAATTCTCATTATAGATGGGCTTGACCAAATGCCTGAACAACACAGACCACTGGACATAACCTGGCTTCCCAAGAAACTACCATCTAATGTTAGGCTCCTAATCTCATCTACACCAACAAATTCTGGGTTTCTCGCTGCTATAAAGAGGTATTACTCAGATACCTCTGTGATTTGTGAACTACAACCAGTAAATAGCAAGAACTGCAGCCAGATGCTGACAAGTCTCCTTCTGGCTCATAACAGAAAGATAACATCGGGCCAACAAATGTATGTAAATCAGGTTTTTAAAAAATGTGATATCCCATTGTTTGTGGAGCTTCTCTACAGACAGGTGTCTTGCTGGGGTTCAGATTCAGAGATCACACCTGACACTTTAGTCCCAGGGGTTCACGTGAATATTGGTCGGTTCTTAGACTACCTTGAGGAAAAGCATGGTAAAGTAATAGTTGCAAGAAGTCTAGAATATCTCACCTTGTCCAGGTTTGGTTTGACAGAGACTGAACTGACTGATATTCTGTCTTGTGATGATGAGGTTGTACTATCATTCCTTCCAGCAGAGGACAATGCACCATATAAGTTAAGAGTCCCAGAGATTGTTGTTGAGAGGTTACTGTTAGACCTGAGGGGGTTCCTGAAATCACAAAACATATTAGGTACACAAACTCTGTTCTGGGTCAGCAGACACTTTATCTTAGTCATCCATAAGCGATACCTGGGGTTAGACCGTAAACAGAAATTGCACTCTTTGATAGCAAACTATTATAGTGGCCGGTGGGCATGCGGTACTGCCAAGCCATTGCTCATGGCTGCAAGCCCTGACCAAATTGCCATACCATTGAAGATTTATGCTGACAGGCAAGTTCCTGGTCAACCTTGGACATTCCAGCCCTTTGTTTCCACTGTGGCTACGAATGTTTCATCTGAGTGTGCACACCCCAATCTAAGGAAATTGCAGGAACTGCCTTTCCATTTACTGGAAAGTGGAAATATTAAGGAGCTTGTTAAAGTTATGATGTCTCCAGAGTTTCTTAATGCAATGTTTTGTGAAACATTAGTAGATGAGTTGATATTCTGGCTAGAAAAGACATCTCAAATTGTGTTTTCCCGGGAACTCAGACTCCTAATTTGTCTACTAAAAAGTTCAACTTGTATGTTAAAGAGCTGCCATGCGGACTTGGATTTGGTAATGCAGGCCAAACTTTTCCCTTTCTTCAAGGCTCTTCCTGAATTAAAAGAAATTAATAATCAGGCAGGACATGATGGTTCAGTGGGAGATCTTGGGGTGAAAATGATATTATGTCCCACACCCTCAGTACCTGCCATGCATTGTGCATTGCCAGCAGTAGCAGTATCTCCAATTATTAAAGCAGCTGTATCTCAGTCTGGCCATGTGGTAGTAATTCAGAACAATGGATCTGCTTGGGTCTGGAATGGAAGTGATTCTGAAGGATACAGAATCATCCAGTCCTCTGAACTACACTTTACAGATGTCAAATGTTCTCAGAATTTATTCATTCTCTCCACAAAGACTGGCAAGCTCATATCATTAGACTTCAGTGCTCTGCCATACCTTCAGGAACTTCAAATCCAACACACAAAACAACAACCGATGGCCATTGAGGGTGTACTAATGTCCAGTGGCAAAATATTTGTATTCTCAAAGGAAGGCGATTCTGTCTGTGTGTTTGCTGAAGGAAAAGAAATTGCTCCAGTCCATTGCTCCTATGGTATAACATGCATGACTTGTGATGGTGACTTGATTTATTGTGGACTAAACGAGGGTACTGTCAGAATAATTAATTCTCTAAGTGGTAATCTTTTGGCTTTCTTTACTTGTTCATCGGGTACAGCTTTGTATGATCTCATCCTTCACAAGAATGAAGCAACAATAACATGTATAGACTGCACAGGAAGCGTGTTTGTATGGGACCTCAAAAATATCAACAAGCCTGTATTTGTTACAGTGAGGCTTAGCTGCAATGATAAAAAGGTGTGTAGTATAGACCACTTAAAAAGCAACTTTCTGGTATGTAAAAGTCAACAGATTGAATTAATTCAAGGATATTTGTTATCTGCCATAGACCATTTTAACGCACCTAAGGGTAAATTGTTTGTGCAAGCAATTCTGGATCGTGAAGCACATTTCATCATTGCTTTGATGGAGAACTGCCCATTTCTTTTGGTCTGGAATTGGGTCTCAGGTCAATGTCTGTTAAATCTTGACATAAGAAATAGCCAAGCTTTCAAACTTATAAAGTTCAGGGATGTTTACCTCACAGCAGTAACAAGCACAGGCATTGTCATTTGGGACATGGATCTTATTTCAGTAGCAGCATCCACTCCAAAATCTGTTGGGAAAGTGATGAAAATCATTGTGGAAACAAATGAGGAATACTTTTACACAACAGATGGATCTGAACTGGTGTGGAAGAGGACATTGTTGGGCGGGAAGGTAGAGGGCCACATGCTTCACCATGGTCCTGTAGAAAGCTTGATTCTTTCTGCAGACAGTGTTTACCTAGCCACTATTGCCTCTGGAGATATCTATATTTGGAACACCGGCACACATGAGAACATTTACCGAATCCATGGCAGCCAAGCATCTCGCATACTGACAACTCCAAAAGGAAATTTTGCAGTGTCACTATCAGAAACAGGCCCTTCACAAGTCTGGAAGTTGTCCAGTGGACATGTGGTTTGTACCATGCACCATCATCTCAGAGATGCTGTAATTACCCCAGAAAGTACTTTCCTTCTGGGCATTAATAATGGAGATCTCCTTGCTGTCAGTCTCTGGACTGGTTATGTCAGCAAACGTTTCTCTTGTCCTGACTGGACACATGTTGCTGCCTTCCACACTCTGTCAGACTTTCCAGACTATGTGATTGTGATTACCAGTTCAGGAGCTTTGTACTCATGGAGACTTACAGAAGAGACTGTGTGCTACCAGTTCCAATTTTCAGAATGCTTTGAGTATCCACCAGAGCTCTTTAAGCTCTCATCAGATGGATGTTATGGCATCATTTCTGACACTGGTTCCAAGATAAACGTCTTGGACATTTGCCAAGGTAAACTGTGCTCTTTGAATGCTGAGGGACCAGTCTGCCAACCACTTGTTGACATTTTGGGTAAATATGCAGTGTATATCTGCAGCCCATCTGTGAGGTGTCAAAATGACTCCTGCAATCTCCATACCAACCAGAACTTGGTTGTCATACGGGTAATAGATGGGAAGACAGTAGGCAAGTTCTACCTGTGTAAAAATGCTACTGCTCTAACATTTTCAGAGAAGATGTGTGTGTATATTGGATTTGATGATGGCTCTGTTGGAGTGTATGCTTTTAATGACACAGAAGAAGGTTACACCAACGCGAATGCTAAATTCCAGAGCACTGAACTCGTGTGTCCATTTGATGACCCTGTGGTTTGGCTGCCATTGGCAAACTCTAATATTACTTGGGCTGAATTACTTATTTAATTATTAATGATCTCATGCATACAGTGACATGGAATAAAATAGCAAGTTAAATGAAATGACCGTAAATGAATAAATGTCACGTTTATTGAGGTCAATATTGTGATATGTTGCCTCACAACCACTCTTGCCCTCGTCCTGTAAATGCATTTAATTATTATTCATGTTAGTGCTATGAAAAAAGACTTGTGTCTGTGTTTCATGTAGTAAAATGTATATGTTTGGAATAAATGTATGTATGTATGTATATTTGTAAATGTATGTAACTTTTCGGATAAAATTTACAGGCAATTCTGAATGTGTGCCATCTTTGATTTACCTGAAGCAATTTTCTTCTCGGAACAATACACAATACTCTGAACAATAGACACTTACAGACATTACACATGATGCAGTTGTCGGTAAGTAACAACGATTCTTGCAGTTATATGTGGAATAAACTGTCAAGTTAAATAAAGTGGCAGTAAACAAATAAATATAATAAAACCAGAAAGGTAAATATACTTGTAGAGTCTGAAGTAGGTCTATAATATGCAAAGTCTAAATGTAAACATTGTATAAATGTAGACAATCTCTGTGGTGCTTGAGTAAATGAAATAGGGGGATATCTGTGTGCCTAAAATAATAGGCATCACCTGGTCAATGAATAATAAATACTAATGGCAGCATATATGAATGACTCTGCTGCAGCATGGCTGGATATTCTGATTGGTTACACAGTCATTGAGGGGATGAGAAGCATTCTCTCCTGAGTAATTAGTTCCAAGTTCTTGGAATTTGATTCTTATGATCTGTTTTGCATCCCTGTTAAACTAACATTATTGCCCCTTTTTGCCTTATTGTCATTCCCCTAATACACCCTGGATAAGATGCCAGTCCATCACAACCATGACCATAGCTATTTGCACACACTTATTAACACTGAGATGCAATTCAGAATAACTTGTTTTTTTACCTCCTTTTTCAGGAGGCAGCAGGAAACAAATGAACACAGAAAGACAGGATTGAACAAGAGACCTATGAACTGTGAGGCAGCAACACTGCTAAGGTCTTAGGAGAAAAAGAAATCCAAATGATTCAGGAAATATTATTTCGAGTTATTATTTGCTGTGGAGAGGTCAATGCGTATGGTAATTATCGATCCTGCTTGTAGTCTATATTGTAAAATTATTGTCCATCTATTTTAACAGTACAAATATTGTATTGTGTAAATTATATATCACATTCCACTCTACACGATTACTAACATATATTGTCTGAACTGCAACCTATGTAGGTAATACAGCTAATGTTGTGCTGTTTTTTGTCATTTGTTGAGGACTTAAAGGAGTTCAGCCTCAATACATGCATTTTGCCTTTAATTAAAAGAGATTCTAATTTAAATTTGCTAGTCGATGGGTCACATTTTACTGTTCAAAAATTAATATACTATAAATAATTACTGTATTATTGAACACTTCAGTAATGACATGTCATGTAATTAGCAGTGAATCCTAATATTTTATGCCAAAAAAGGTGTGTGTATATATATATATATATATATATATATATATATATATATATATATATATATATATATATATATATATATATAATATTTATTTGTATTTTTTAAAACACTATACACACACACACACACACACACACACTTTGCAAAACTCTTCATAACAAGAGCAGCCAAGGCCCATTGTACAGACACTTTATGTTAATTTCCGTCCAGATCTTTTTACCCTAGATCTTTTGGACGATTTGTGTGGAACCATTATCAGCTGCACCAGTTGATTTCTAACTAAAGAGCCAACTCTTTAAAAGAAAGAAGCACTGTAACATTGAGTATCATTGGAGAGATGATCCCTTTTTTCTAATTGATTTTTGTATATTCCTGTTCTTTGCAGCAAAACAAATGTTTAGTTTATCATGTGGTTCTTTATTTGTTTGTTTAAATGTGTCCTATGTTGGTACTTTAACGAAAATTACACAGAAGACTACAACTCCCATAAGCGCAGGAGGTTAAACGGAAGCGAACTTTTAGTATAAATCAATTTCCGCTTTGGTCAACTTTCCTTTCCTGTCTGCGGCCTTCGGCAAGATGGCGGTGCAAATTTCTAAGAAGAGAAAGGTTAGCGCGATTTTGATCGGTTTTACGTCAAAATAGACTGCTATAAACTGTAATAACGGGTTTATATGATAGAAATGGTGTTTGATTACAGGTATTTGCGTTCGGATAGGGATTATATTTTTGTTTTATAAGCGGATTGTCTTGGATAAGACTCACTGCGGCTCTGAGGCGGAACATGGCAGGAACTGATGGCTCTAACCGGTCCCCGAAATCAGTCTCTAAACTAGCGCATTCATTCTTTAGGTGGTATTTGTATTTTTTAGGATTTATATTTGCGCTATTAAGTTTCTATTTTACTTTTGGGTATTTTATTTGGCTAGCTAAGGAGCTTTTCTATGCGCATAGACCGGCTTATGAATATAAACCTGTATATTTACTCTTTATTGAGTCCTATGGAGCAGCCTGGAATCCGTCCATATGAATATACTTTTTAGATATGCATAAATTCTATGTAGATACTTGAAATATGTTCTAATTTCTCTAATGCATGTGTATGAGACAGGAAGCCGTATAGCCTGTTAATAATCAGTGTGTAAAGGTTTAGTAACTGGAAGCATGAGGACATTGATCTTGGGCCTAGATGCATGCAGCTCACCTTAACCAGCTCACCAATCTGCACTTCATTTTTTCTTAAAGTAGAAATCAGTTTAGGAACCAATAAGTGCGTTTTAGAAAATGTTCCAATTAAAAGTCAAGTCTCGTCAACATTTGATTGATTTTTAGATGTGGTTATGGTGATGAGATGGGTACATGTAGTAATATCATATATCTTGGTAGCCTGAACATCTCACAAGATTCTATTCTTTTAGAATGATTTCGTTTGGCATTTATTTTAGTTTCTCAGGCGGCATCTTCAATAACAGTCCCAAAGCAGCTGTAAAGTATTACATAGATTATACATTTCCCATAAAGTTTTCACTTTTAAGTGCGTCACTGCTGAGAGCAACAAGGAAAAACTCCTTAAAATGGGATAAGGATGAAACCTGGCGAGGAACCAGAGTCAAAACTCTGGTTTCATCTGACACCGAATGTCCCTTAATTATAGTTCCAACATTGAGATTGTTTGATGATGAGATTGATGTGGAAATTTCGCAGGTTTGGGTAGCCCTGGACGGGTCACGTTTTAATTATTCGTTTAGATTTATTTATTTTGTGATTTCATTTTTAGTTTGTCTCAGACGGCATCTTCAAAGCCGAGCTGAACGAGTTCCTGACTCGAGAGCTTGCTGAGGATGGGTACTCCGGTGTGGAGGTCCGGGTCACTCCCACAAGGACAGAAATCATCATTCTCGCCACCAGGTAAAGCTTCACTTATTTCTTTTTTGTATATACATAGGGGTTTTTATATGTATATATTTTTTATTGCTTTGTTACAGGGGCAGAACAATTTGTTTGTTAACGGACTAATTTGGGGAAAGCTAGCCCTGTTTAACAATAAATCCATTCCTGCAGGACCCAGAATGTCCTAGGAGAGAAAGGCCGTCGCATTAGGGAACTGACTGCTGTCGTTCAGAAGAGGTTTGGATTTCCAGAGGGAAGTGTGGAGGTATGACCAGTTTTCTGTTGTATATGTTTAATACTAGACACCATGCTCTACAGAAGTCTGCTTGTCCTCCTGTGCACATACTAATCTCCACTTTTTTATTTTAGCTCTATGCTGAGAAGGTTGCCACCAGAGGATTGTGTGCAATTGCTCAAGCAGAGTCTCTGCGCTACAAGCTGCTTGGAGGTCTGGCTGTCCGCAGGCAAGTCTTTTGCGTTTTAATATTTAAAATGTCGCATGCATCCCAGGGTGGTCGTGATTATTCATTCAAGTTAGCGGTGTACAAATAAATATATATATATCTATCTCGTCCTCAATGGAAAAAGTAATTGTTTTAGCGATGTGTAACATTATCGAGTCCAGTAGGTTTGACGGTTGTGCATGCGCATTTAGAGTGCGTTCTTTCACTGCGTAATTCAGAATATCAAAATATAGTTAGAATGAGCACTCAAAATCAGCATGATTACAAATGTGATCTTGTTTACTAAACTGTTGCATTAAATCAATAAGTTAATATCTCAAAACAAAGCCACAGAACTGCATTTGCATATTTAAGCAACATTGTGGTGTTTTCGTTCCTGAACGAATGAACCCGACCAAATTCGGTTCAAGTCGCAATGACTCACTTGAGTAACATTTTGTTTAAAAATATCAAAATTGGAAGCATTTGTAACTGCAGGTTTAAACCCCCAGAGCTGCATTAAAAGCATGTAAATACATCTAAACTCCTGAAAATTGCTGCTTGTTCTTCGATGATGATACGATGACGAGTCGGAACGGACGCTGGCTGTCTCTCTGGACTCTGGGTTAGCGGTCATGTTCTGTGCCCCTGATTCAGTTCCTCAGAGTGCTGCGCTCTTTTCGTTTGAAGACATCGAGGCATTTGTCTGAGAAGAGTCCAAATCAGCTTTCTAAATAAGTGAGGGAGTTTAAACATTTGATGTGTAGTGTTGCATGGCTGACTTGCATTGTTGTCTCTCTCAGGGCATGCTATGGTGTTCTTCGCTTCATCATGGAGAGTGGGGCCAAGGGTTGTGAGGTGGTTGTGTCTGGCAAGCTCAGGGGTCAGAGGGCCAAGTCCATGAAGTTTGTGGATGGTCTAATGATCCACAGCGGAGACCCCGTTAACTATTACGTGGACACCGCTGTCCGCCACGTCCTGCTCCGGCAAGGTGAGTGAGGGATTGTGGTGGAGGACCAAATTTGGAAATTATTAACAGGCTTGTTGTTTCAAACAGTTTGTGAACTTTATCTTTAAACCTGGATAAAAGCAACTTGGTTTAAATCAGGATTAGCAGCCATTATTGTATAAAGTTGTGTGCTGATAAACGGGGGTGGTGTTTTTCCTTGTTTATGAATGTTACATTGCTAAAATGTAGTCTAACTTGAAGTAGCATGTGCCAGCAGTGCAAAGCTAAAAATGTGAAACTTGGCTGATTCACTGTACTTTAAGTTACAGTCCAGTTATTTATTTTATAGCTCATACAAGTGTGTATCAGTCCATGTGCATTTAGTACACACTTCAATTCTAATTACTTTATTAAAGTATAAATCATCTTGGGATGACTAGTCACCCGTGTTATCCAATGGTAAAAAAAAAAAAAATCCACCCTCGCTTGCTTATTTGTTAGTTTATTGAACCGACGCTGTTCGAGATTTCCCCCTTCGGTGATGATACGATGACGAGTCGGAACGGGACACTAGCGGTCTCTCTGGATTCTGGGTTAGTGGTCATGTTCTGTGACCCTAGTCCAGTTCCTCTGAGCCGCGTGTTCCTTTCAGTTGAAGACATCGAGGCATTTGTCTGAGAAGGGCCTATTTTGAATTTGACCAAATATTGACCACTGAGATTTTGTTTGTTAGGAAAACCTACATGCAGAAGAAATGCTGTATGATTTTGCTTTTACTTACAATGTGTATCGTTTTGCCCAGGTGTGCTTGGTATCAAGGTTAAGATCATGCTTCCCTGGGACCCCAGTGGTAAGATCGGCCCCAAGAAGCCTCTGCCTGACCACGTCAGCATCGTTGAGCCCAAAGAGGAGATCCTGCCCACCACCCCGGTGTCTGAACAGAAGGGGGCCAAGCCTGAAGTCCCACCCATGACCCAGGGAACCCCTGTACCTACAGCATAAAGGGTAAGGGGACTGGGTTGTTCCAGGATGTACTCACTTTCAATTAAAATAGAAAGTAGTTTCTTGCTTTATTTTAACTAATAAATTGGTTGCTATTTTCTAATTTGTGTGTAAACCCAGCTGTTAACCATTTTTAAAGAATAATCTATCCTATTTTCTTAGTGATAATTAACTCATTATTCAGTGTTCAAACTGCCGTATGCCAAGAAATATTAAATGCCATGAGTTACATATTTGTAGAACATGGGTTTAATGTTTTTGTTTTTCCTGTCTTGTGTAACTATAGTGTGTACTGCATATAGATAAGGGTATTTTAATATGTAGCTTTTAATGGTACCTGAGCAGCTTCCTGTAAGCTCTCACCCCCTTCAGTGATGATACGATGACGAGTCGGAATGGGATTGTGCTCTACTTTTAGGAGTCCAGTTTCAGAGTCATGTTCTGTGCCTCTGCTCTTGGACCCTTTAATTAGAGGGTCCCTTGCATTTGAAGACATTGAGGCATTTGTCTGAGAAGGGCCATCCAATGATTACGTCCAATACTGATCAAACACCTACAGCTGACACAATCTCTAACATTTTGTTTTTTTGTCTCTTTTAGGTGTTCACCATTGGAAGATGAGATTTTCTGTACAAAAATAAAAGGATAAATACATGTATGGTCTTTGTGTCTTTAATCATATACATTATGTAATGCTGTCAAGCTATTTTAGGTCTGGCAAATTTTATTTATTCCTTTTTATGAAAATGTCTCCCTAACATGCTATATATTCTGACCATTATATGGACATTTGGTGGCATGTTTTTTGGTATCTTGACTTATGAGCAGATTCACCCCCTTAAAATAAATAGTTTGGCTTGTGACCTGGACTGCTGATTTACACTGAGGCTGTATTGAACTTTGTTTACTGGTTTATTTAGGTTTTGATGAGGTCTAGGTTAAATATTCTCTCTAGATGGATGGATAAACTCGGTGTGCACCTCCCTTCTGTTTTTATTAAACGGTTATTCTCAAAGCTTTATTTATTGATTTTGGATAAAATCCAGTAGATTGGATAGATTATTATTTAAGCACTTATAACTGAAAATCAAGCCTTATAAATGTTAATTCTTATTCTCCTTTCGGCTGCTCCCAGTAGGGGTCGCCACAGCGGCTCATAGTCTCCATACCCCTCTGTCCTCTACATCTGCCTTTCAAACAAGCCTTATAAATGTTAATATGGTAGTGTTTTTGTATGTTGTCATGCATACTTAAGGTTAATGGAATGGGAATATATCCATCCATCCACCCGAATTCTGGGAATGTTAGGACATTTTTAAATGAAAAAATTATTTTTTTAAATAAAATGAAAAGTAAAATACGTTCAAATTACATGAGCCCATATTTTATTCACAATAGAACATGTTTAAATTGAGAAATGTTACACTTTTATGCATAAAATGAGCTCGTTTCAAAATTGATATGTGCTACAGGTCTCAAAACAGTTGGCACGGGAGCATGTTTACCATGGTGTATCTCTTTTCAAAACAGTTTGAAGACGCCTGGGCATTGAGGTTATGAGTTTCTGGAGTTTTGCTGATGGAATTTGCGCCTATTCTTGCCTGATAACGGTTTCCAACTGCTGAAGAGTTCGTGGTCGTCTTTTTCGATTAATGATGCGCTCGATGTTCTCTATAGGTGAAAGGTCTGGACTGCAGGCTGGCCAATTCAGGACCTGGACTCTTCTACTACAAAAGCCACTACTACTGATGGCTGCAGTATGTGGTTTTGCATTGTCCTGCTGAAATACACAAGGCTTTCCCTGAAATAGATGATGTCTGGAGGGGAGCATATACTGCTCTAAAACCTTTATATACCTTTCAGCATTCATAGTGCCTTCCAAAACATTCCCGCCACCCATACTTTATGCACCACCATACCATCAGAGATACTGGTTTTTGAACCAAACGCTGATAACACGCTGGAAGGTCCACTCCTCTTTAGCCTGGAGGACATGCCATCTGTGATTTCCAACAAGAATGTCAAATTGGACCCATAGAACACTGAAACACTGGTTGAAATGAAAGCCTGCACCCATACTCTTCCTTCAGAAAAAACTGGACACCTCTGGATTAGACCGTTGTAGTTGGATGGTGCTAAGACTGAAACGTCTGTTAAAACAAACTTTGTACAAATAGAACCACTTAGGTTACATTTATGAACATTTTGTTTTTGAATGCCGCCTCTAAAAGTGTTTTATTAGGCAAGTGAAAGTCTGTTCTTTGACAAGGGCCAAACTGTGATTGCTAGATAACCGGTCTCTAAAACCTCCTTGTTTGGTGCTCCTGGAATTCGGTGGTTAGTACCTACCAAAGGTGATCCAAAGAATATCTGTTGAACTTTGGCCTGATGTATATAGAGAACAAATCTGGTCTGATCTCATTACTATAGTACACAAATAGTTGATGATGGCCATTATCAAATAAAAAGCTGTATTACACAGTCCATTGCAGCTTTCTCCTTATAGTGCTGCGTAACTACAGACTTTAGAGTGCCAATTCTGACCCTTATCAACTATCAAGAGGACCTTCAGTTGATATGTGTGCATCAGAACAATGGAAGAAGGAGGCCTGTCAAAACTTACCCAAACATTCTTGCAGATGATAAATGCACTTCTTCATATTACTTTCTTTAAAAGCAGTGGCATTGTAAGCAAGATAATTCACCACGTGACCCTGCAAAAAATGTTCAGGAATGGTTGGAGAAACAATGTTGACTTTCCTTTATATGCCCCAGATTCCAATCTAATAGAGTTCTCTGGGATGTACTGGACAAACAAGTCTGATCCCTGGAGGCCCCACCTGAAACTCTCTAAAGGATCTGCTGCTAATATCTTGGTGTCAGATACCACAGCATGCTTTCAGAGGTCTGGTGGAGTCCATGGAGCACAGGAGAAACCTACACCCTATTAGACAGGTGGTAATGTTAAGGCTGATCAGAAAAAAAAAAAAAAAGCATTGATGTATTATATTTCTGATAAATAACGCCGTTAATAGTGAATGTAAACATGGTTAGGTTTGCTAGTGTTTCGAGTCTGGAGGTATTTCAGGTAAATATATCGAGCTGCGTGTGTCCAGTAAACTTGGGAGTTTTCGGACACGCCCCTATTTTTTAGAGTCGCACAAGCCACGCCCACTGAACGCAGTACACCAACCTGGTGACTCCAGCAGGTAAAACACAGAGAGCAGCTCCGATCACTCAGCCATGAGCCTTCCTGACATCAAATCATCACGGAAACTGGCAGTCCAGCCTATTCAGCAGGTAACAATTCGAGCAAGCTTTATCTAGACTAATGTATCACCAGCATTCTTAAGAATAAAGTTGACTTAATGGTTAAGTCTGATCTATTGGTAACCGAGAACTTAGGAGATTTAGATCCCTAAAAGTGCGGTTTTCCTTGTGATGCACTGGAAGTTGTAAAACAGTGGTTTCTACTGTGTTGGCACATGATGGTCCAGGTTTAATGCTGAGGTTTGATTGCACATGATGGTCCAGGTGGAATTCTGAGGTTTGATTGCACATGATGGTCCAGGTTTAATGCTGAGGTTTGATTGCACATGATGGTCCAGGTTTAATGCTGAGGTTTGATTACACATAATGGTCCAGGTTTAATGCTGAGGTTCGACAATTCATTTGAAATTTGTAGTCTTGAAAATTGTATTTTGAATTAGTAGTAGGAAAAAACGAAGGATTTGTACAAGAACGAAGGAACATGCTAATTTAGAGTGAAAATAAACTGATTACTAATATCAACACTTTTATTAGTAACCATAATAATAATAATAATAAATGCACTTATACAAGAGATCGATCAGTAAGAGTTAATAAGATCGTCAATATAAAGAACGGTCAGCCTGGTGATATTTTAAAATGAATAAATATTGGTTTAATTTTCACTTTGATTGTTTTTAATAAACTGGTATTTAGCAAAGCTGGACATTGTGGTCTAATGGAATATAACACCTGATTCCAAATCACATATCATCGCATCATAGTGGCGCACCTGGATGATGTAAAATGATGTAAACCCGGATTATCACTTATTAAAACGACTATAAAATTAACCCTGACTATCTAATTATAAAGAATGAGGACTAGAATACATTGGATGTGGATAATCCGTGTATAATCTGGTACACGAGCATTGGGGAATCTCACTCTCAGAGGCACTGTAGGAACCTACAAGGCTTTCAGACTACGATTGACCGGCATTCCAGTTTCTCACAGGACTGGTTCTGAGTAAAAAAGTAATAGGAAAGAAATGAAACACGCAGCTATTAATTCCTCTCCTGTTCTAAAAAATTCCACAACGTTTTCCATGAGCGAGAAAGAAAGAAATCCCTAGGGCTCAATGTGAATGTCATGCAGATTTGGCCTTCGCAACTATTGTTTGTGGATGTGACAGTTTTTGATTAGAACTTATAATCAGACACGATGATATTTAATGCTTTATGAGCACATTTGTATCTGATTGTTTACAGTTCAAAACATGGCACAACAAATCTTTTAATAGAACAGTAACACCATGATCTCAGTGGAAGGACACTAGTTTTAGTCATCCTCATTTCTTTAATATCATTCAAAATATCTGAGGTTAATATTCCCTTTTGTTTACTTTTGCTAAGTGTAAAATTATAAATAATGTTTATGATTTGTGATTTGGTTAATTAATGAATGCTTTTACTTGCTGTCCGGGTTTTTTATTTGTTTTTAGTTGCCTATTAACAATCATTGTAGATTATTTATAAGTGCCAATAATCCAAACCATATTTTAAGACACTGGGATTGACAGCTTTAAGCAGTCATTTTTACAGTTTTTTTTTAAACTGTTCTCACTGAATCCACCTGTTAAAATGTGGAGTGGTTTTATCCATGCTTTTATTCTGGCTTAAGCTTTCATTCAAAGTTACTTAAGAAGGATTTTGAGAAAATGTGGTGGCTCAAGATATTACATTTTGTTGACTTGTTCGGTCATGAGTTAAAAAATCAGCACCACCTAAGATGCCACTGCTGGTCCCTTCAGCATGGTCCTTAACCGTCAACCCCTCTGAATAAGGACATCTTCCAAATACTGTAGATGAAAAAATTTAAATGCAAGCCAAACAATGAGTTGAAGGGGTGAGTTTAAATCCAGGGATAGCATAAGAGACTTTATTTTAGGACTCTTTTTAGGCTGGTTGTGTGTCTTGCAGCAGAGTTTAACAGTGTCTCTTAGGCATGCGTATGATATAAATCTAATCCTACAGTCACTAAGACAGAGCCGTAATCATTAGCTGTCTCTTTCTTATGCTTCTAAGTGATGAAGTTTGGCCTTTTTTTACATCTTTCATACAACACAACCCATATTAAACCCATGTTTTCTCTGTTCTCTGCAGTGCTCCGTCGTACAGCTGAATGTCGGCGGTCAGGTATACACCACCACCCTGGTGACCCTGCGCAAATTTCCCACCTCGAAGCTGGCTGAGATGTTCAGCGCACCTCTCAAACTTATAAAGGATGCAGAGGGTCGCTGTTTTATAGACCGGGATGGTACACACTTTAGGGCGATTCTTGACTACCTCCGTTCAGAGGAGGTTCCTACTCAGAATTTGCTGGAGGTTCACAAAGAGGCGGTGTATTATAATATAAAACCACTGGTGAAACTTCTAGACGAGTCACCCCAGTTTTTCGGGGAGAGGGTAGGAAGGCAGCAGTTTCTGTCCCATGTACGCAACTACCACGAGAATCTAGAAGTCATCATCAGGGTTGGCAGAGCAGAGGCCATGGCTTCACGATACACCACAATAATCATATGTATCCTAAAGACAGATGATGACCTGGCAAGGTACAATGATGCCCTGCTTAGTCTTGATACAAAAAAGGAATCAATTGTGAGTTTTGGGCCCTGGAATGCTCAAGCCTCTGTGGAGGATCTTCTGGATTGTATAAAAATGGACATTGAGGCAAAAGGATATAAAGTGAGCATCAAACCACACAACACAGAGAAGGGCTTTCTGTTTAAAAGCCATGGTTTCTTCTATATGCTGACTTTTACCTGGTGGTGACTAGCAATTGTAGTTCTGCCCAGCTGTGTGGGAGTGGAATGTATTGAAATAGTGACACACGGAGGTCATGAATCTTTATAAAATCCACCTACACACACACATCAGATAAGAAAAGTGTGTTATCTGTTATTCTAGACCCACCTAAATTGCAGACATGTGTTATATAGGGCTTATTCAGGATCTTTGGCAGCCGTAGCCACCCTTGTTTAATATTTACTCTAGTTTGTACCGGCCCATTACACCATGTGATCTTGATGCGTTTAAAAAATGCAGTGTGAGAGTGTACAAAGTATTTTATAGAATAATATTTATATCTTTGAGATAAAAGAAAGCACAAGAGGATGTTCTGTTATTGGAAAGTCAATGACATGTCATGATAAAACGTTCAACATCATTTGAAATTTTCTTTTAACTTATAACTGTTAGGTTGCAAATTGCTTTATTCATGTTATACCACTGTGATTTGCCAAGGATTGCAAATTTTTACTTATGAATTACAATTTGTTTTTAGTTCATACTAACCTTGTGAAACATCTATGAGACAACAGAGTTTCTGCTGCCACTTACTGCTTTCATAAACTGTTAATAAAATTCTCCTTAGAGGAAATTTCCCAATACCAGTGTTTAGTTTTTCATTGTTAAATAACAGCACATTTGAAAATTTTCTACTATTCAATTTTTTGTCTGAGTTGCTATAAAATGGATCATTCACTAGGAACATTAATGCTTTTTCCATTAATAAAAACATTTCTTTAAAAAAAAAAAAAAAAAAAGGAAGTAGTGTCAGTCTGTAGGAGCTGCTGTTAAAGAAAACCAATCCATAGCTTGAGTTTATCAGTGCTGTGGTAATAATATGTGGCATTTGTAGAGGAAATGATTGTGTATAAACAATCACTCTTGTTGTGTTTTTTTTTTTGTAGTAATGATCTAATATTCTATCTGAAAACGTATATATCAGCAAAAAGTTTTATTCAAATTGTTGAGCAGTAGTAGATAGATAGGTAGATAGATAGATAGGTTTTAATAATAATTTAAGCAAATACTTTGCACAAGTATGATGTGGTAATGCAGTGGGGTGTAAACATTGTACATACAGGCAGCAGACTTAAGTGGAATTAAAATGGCAGTGGCAGTGCAAACATTGTCAACCGTGTAAACTGTACACAGTGTGATAAAAAGAAAACATAAAATTAAGGTGTGAATAGAAGGAAAATGGCAATGCATATAAATATATATTATAGTTCCTTAAACTGGCTGAGTGCAATAGTTCATCATACATTTTGAAATGCAATTATGTTTTACCTTTATCGTTCATATTTTATACCGTGTCAGAGATTACTGGTTTCAGATGATCATTAATTCTGTTCCTAGTGCCTGGTATATATAGTTTGGTACTTTTTGTCTACAATTTACTAGAATTTTTACCCAACTTTGGGACTCCTAATAACACATTATCTTTTCATCATGGTACTTTTTAGTGAGTGTGATATATTAGGCAGTAAGTGAACACTTTGTCCTGAAAGTTGATGTGTTAGGAGCAAGAAAAAAGGTTTGATCGATTTTGCCAAGGGCCAAATTTTGATGTCTAGACGACTGGGTCAGAGCATCTCCAAAAAGGCAGCTCTTGTGGGCTGTTCCCGGTCTGCAATGGTCAGTATCTATCAAATCTATCTACCATTGGGTCACTCCCAATAAAATCTCAAAATCTTCAACTCTGCTACCTCCAGCTCCACTTCCTGTCTTTTACTCAATGTCACTGTCTCTAAACCATACAATATAGCAGGTCTCACCAATTGCATAAACATAAACTTTTCTCTCACAAATCACTCCTGCTATCACTCTTCTCCACCCACTCCACCCTGCCTGCACTCTTTTCTTCACACTGTCCATTACTTTGTACTGTTGACCCCAGGTACTTACATTTCCTCAAATTCCTACAAACAATACCCCACAATGACAACGAGAAAGAAGTGTGTTTATTTTTTATACAAAAAAATAAAAATAAATAGATAATAAAAAGATAATAATCAAGTATATAAGTATTTACAGCCTTTGCTCAATATTTTGTTAAAGCACTCTTGGCATTAATTACAGACTCAGTGCTTTTTGAGTATGATGCTACATGCTTGGCACCCCTATTTTTGGTCAGTTTCTCCCATTCTTCATTGCAGAACCTCTCAAGCTCCATCAGGTTGGATGGGGAGCGTCGTTGCACAGCCATTTTCAGATCTCTTCAGAGATGTTCAAACGGCTGTGCGATTAGGGTTGTTGTCCTGTTGGAAGATGAACCATCACCCCAGTCTAGAGGTCCAGAGCGCTCTGGAGCAGGTTTTCATCAAGAATGTCTCTGTTCATTTCTGCATCCATCTCTCCCTCGATCCTGACTAGTCTCCCAGTTCCCTGCCACTGAAATTCATCCCCACAGCATGATGCTGCCACCATCATGCTTCACTGTAGGGATGGTATTGGCCAGGTGATGAGCGGTGCCTGATTTTCTCCAGACATTCGGCATTCAGGCCAAAGATTTCATTCTTTTTTTCTCATTGGCTGGGAGTCCTAGGTGTCTTTTTGCAAACTCTGAATGGGCTGTCATGTGCCTTTTATTAAGGAATGGCTTCAGTCAAACCAAACAGGCCTGATTGGTGGAGCTCAATTTTGAGTGTCATGGCAAAGGCTGTGAATACTTGTGTGTGTGTGTGTATATATATATATATATATATATATATATATATATATATATATATATATATATATATATATATATATATATATATATATATACACACACACACACACACACACACACACACACACACACACACAAGTATTTACATATTGTATATATTGGTATATATTGTATAGTTTTTTGTACTTTTTGCAGGCAACATGTACATTTTGTCCCTAATTTATTAATAGTTTGACACTATATTGGTCACAATAATGTATCGAATTTATTGAATGTAACTGTTCAAATGACTTCGTTAATAAACGACTCTTTTATGTCCCTTGACGTATTGTGGTCATGTGAGTTTATTGTTTAAATCCGTCTTTTTGCTTATAACTTTTGCTTTTAGACGCTTGACGGCGACAATGGTATAGAAGCTCAATACAAAACAGACTGAAGGGGGAAAAAGAAGAAGCGGCGCTACGGCGAGCAATGTGGGACAAATGTGCTTCGCTACAGTTCGCCTTTCATTGTGATAATGGCTGCTCATCTGAAAAAACGAGTTTACGAGGAATTTTCCAAAGTTGTGCAGGTAAAACACTTGACTAAAAAAATAGAGAGGGGAAAAATAAAGACGTGTAGGGCAAAGTGAAGTCTGTAGCTCACCAGCGAGCTTTCTCTTTCCCAGGAAACGTCGTTAGGTGCCTAAGCTAACAGTGGGGTATTGAGCAAAAAACTAAGGCTTATTTTCTCCTGTTTAGGTCAGAAATATTTTATTGAGATGGACAACAAATAGAAAACATTGCTTTTTTTCTATTCATAATGCTGATATTCTGTATATAAAACATTCTTATATGCTTGAAGATACATTTCTTTGAGAGATCAGCTTCATGGGTTTCACCAGAACCACCAGAACATAATGTCATCCTGAATTTAATAAACATTTAAATAAATATAAAACTGCATAGACTAGAAATATAATATAATAGAAAACTTGGGTAGAATATATAGTTTGTAAACTGTAATCTTTGTGGGTGAGAGTAAATTTTAGTATGCATAGTGAATATAGTGTACATATAGGCTACATAGTCTAAAGAACTACTAGTGTATTATAATAATAATAATAATAATAATTATTATTATTATTAGTCGTAGTAGTAGTATTTAGCTGTCTTAGACTTTTAAATAAAATCTTTGACTCGTTTTCCTGTGTACCATGTTTGAAAGCATGATCATGCATTTGAGTTTTGGTTGCCCAGTTTAAATACGTATTAAATATGTCGGATCATAAACTGTGCTAATCCCGATACTAACCCATACCAGTATCCATAAATCAAAAACGTGTGTCAGTAATTTATATAATTTCCTACATTTTTTCCACTTCTCAGCAACAACCTCTCGAGGAGGTCCCAGCCAAGAAGCTTCGTCTTACCAAGCCTAGTAAATCTGCAGCACTTCATATTGACCTGTGTAAAGCCACCAGCCCGACAGATGCTCTTCAGTATCTCCTAAACTTTGCTCGCAAGCCTGTGGAGGCAGAAAGTGTTGAAGGGGTAGTGCGCATTCTTCTGGAGCACTACTACAAGGTAAGTCTTGGCCAGGACAACGCCAACTTTTTTGTTAATAGCGTAAAGGGGAAAGGATTAAAGATAAAGTTAGAATTGCTGATGTGTGTATGTGTAATGTAAGCTTTAATAAATGTTGCATGCTGGTCACATTGTGTTCACCCTTTTGTTACTTGGTGCTTCTGAATATGTCGTCGAACAGGAGCTCGATAACTCAGTAAGGCTGAAGATTGCCTCGCTGCTCGGCCTGCTCTCAAAAACACCGGGGTTCTCCCCTGACTGCATCGTCGATGACGTCATTAACACTCTGAATCATGACAGTAAGTCATTTCAGTGTTATTCCGGTTCTGCTGTCTAGTTCCTAGTGTTTGCTGAATGACTCCTAATGATGCAAAATAAAATAAATGTAATATTACCTTCGTCTACAGAATGCACATAGTCCCCATTTGCTGTTATAAGAACATCCACTCAACTGGAAAGATGTTCCATAAGATTGTGGAGTGTGTTTGTGGAGATTTGTGTTCATTCACCCCAAAAGGGTGTTCGTAAAGTCAGGTACTGATGTAAGGAGGCCTGGGGTAAGGTCAGCGTTCCAATTTATCCCTGAAGGTGTTCAGTAGGGTTGAGGTCAGAGCTCTATAGCAGGCCTCTCAAGATCTTCCATTCCAACCCGTGTAAACCATTAAACATGTTTTACTGCCCCAAAACAAGCTGTACATCAATGCATGTACAGTAGCAGCAAATTTTAAAATAAATTTAAGAAATTATTTTCAGATCTCCCAATTGTCTAGTTATAGTTGTGAAGCTTAATATTTGTTTGTGCTCAGTTTCCCTCCAGAACCTTGATCTTGGATTAAACATGCACAGCTCCACTGGTGTGCATGTGTAATCTAAGTGTGCTATGGGAGGTTTGGTTCAATATACAACTTTTGAGTGTGTATGTGATTGAAACAGAAAATGAGCATTTGGATGATGGTGTTTGAATGTGTTTTTAAGTGCATTGTCCACAACTTGTTTTCCAACAAGTACCATGAGTTAACCATCAACCTTTACACTCTCCACTAGATCGAGAAACTTTTCTGAAGCCGATTTCGAGTTTAGAGATCATGCGAGTTGTAATATATCTTGAATTCTGTTGGCTGTTGTGGAAATTGGTCTGTATCTTCTACTTCCTTCTGCTTCTTTGAGCAAACTGAGATGTTTCCAGCCTGCAGAACATATCTGATGTATATTAGTGTGGATTCTACATTTTTGAAATAGTATAGAAGAGATGAACATTGTTTCTCCAAAAGATCTTCCTTCAGATGTTTGTTGTCAAAGAGAGCTGTCTTTTAACAAAATGTTTTAAACTGTGTTAATCGCTGGTGTCTGTGAAGGCCATTTTTATTCTTATCAAAGCATTCATTAAGCCCTGGTGACATGTAGATAGGGGCAGGGTCATTCTGGAAGAAACCATTCCCATCAGGAAACTTATAAAGGATAAAGGTGATCAGAAGAGCATTACATTGATTTGCAGTGACTTCTTTCAGGAATAGGTTAACCTAGTCATGCTAGAAATACAAAACATCCTTAAATCATTCCAGTGCTACCTTTTTTCCCTTTATAGACAGGGAGCAGGAATTCATTTGGTCCTTGTAAAAGACTACTGGCTCCTTGCCACATTCCACACTAACGGCCGTGACGCTTCACTGACCAGGCCACTTTGCTTTAAGAACTGAAACATTGTCTCCTAATAGCGAAAGCTTTTAATGCACAAGTTCTGGTTACAGTCTGTGGGGATTTCCTCCCCGAAACATGTCCAAGGTATATTGTGTGGGTCTGGTGTTTTAAGGTTAGGCTGAAGAACCTGTTATATAGTTGCAGGTGATGAATGAAGATTATAAATTTGTTGGAAGAGTTCCTAATCCTGGTTTTGAGGGAACACATTTACCGCTCTAGCTCACCCACTTGAACTAATCAAAGTTCAGTAGAAACCACTGAAATATGCAGGACACAAGGTAGTGCATACTAGTGTGTTCTTTCTAATCACCAAAATATCTCAACTATTTGGTCACCTGCTAATTCCCTCTCAACCGCCACGCCAAGTACACCATCCAAGCCTAGTGAAGCCAAAAGTGATGCTGTTTTACACTTTTGTTGTAAATTGCTATCTGCCCTCTTCTGCATATATATATATATATATATATATATATATATATATATATATATATATATATATATATATATATACTTACAAATGCCCTCTATTGGTTAACATTGCTGTGCTTGACAGTGTGAGAGTATGTCATCTCTCCCACTTAGTGTTTTGCAATCTAATCATAATTGTTAACGATATCTGCAAACCAATGAGTTTTAAGCCAAATGTAGAGTCTAGTCTAGATTTATAAAATATATTGAATATATGGAATCTTGACTTTTCATTTTGCTTTTAGAATCTAACCATGTGTTGGCCCAACTGCTTGATACTTTGCTGGTTATTGGTACACAGCTGACAGACAACATGGCAGTCACGCAGAGACTCTTCGAAGTGGCATGCAAGGTAACATGTTTTATTTGATACTAAAAAGAACACAGGCATGTACCCCACTCCTAGTGAGCTCACAATAGTTTTTTTTTAGAAACATCTTTTCCTGTCATTTTGTTTTGTAAAAGACTCATTAGAGTGGTAGCTCAGCCGTTAATGCTCTGGGTTACTGATTGGAAGGGCGGGGGTTCAACCCCCCGGTATCGCCAAGCTGCCACTCTTGATCCTTGAGCAACACTCTGTGTTCTGGTGAAGCTGTTTTATGGGCTCTGCCCCCAGCTTCCAAACAAGTTGGTACAAATAAAGGCAAATTTATTTTGTGTATAATCTGTGCCTCTCCACTAAAAGCACCTTCAGAGCACTTATTTTGGGGTACGCAATAAGTGTCTTCAGCTCCTTGGCTGCTTGGGGTCTGTCGACAAACCTCCAAGTAAAGAGAGTGAGGCAGTACCTGGCACTTCCACCGCATCCCCGAGGGACGTCCAGAGTCTCATCAGCGATTACTTCAGTGACCAGGACCCTCGAGTTCGTACAGCAGGCATTAAAGCTATGGTGAGCCACATTAACGTTGCTTTAGCTCTTCTGTTTTTTTAAACCTCATTTTTATAGAAAGGAGGCCTTTTACTTGTCACATATTCACTACAGAATGGATCTTTAGACCTGGGGTCAGCGACCACTAGGACGTCAGCGGTGGTACTGCAGGGGTTCCGCTAATTAATGTTGAATCACGTTGCAAAAAACGTTGAAGCTGGTTAATTTACACTAATCATATCTGGCTGGCAGTCATTAAACATCCAAACCCATTGACACTAGATTAATATGAATTGTCTATGTTAGTAGAACTTGAAATAATGAAAACCCCCATGCTTTTGTGTGCCTTCTGCTTTCGTTCCACGTCTTTTCACGTTTTTTTGTAGACACGATTACAGACGCTCCCCACCTTACGAACAAGTTAAGTTTTCCGAACAACCGTTCGTACAATGAATTTTTCGGAAGTTTTTACTGTTCGTTATTGACTACGCATATCTCCTAATGATGTAGGGGCTATAAATACTATCAAATAAACAATACAATATACTAAAACAAATCTAAATAGTTTAAATACTGTACACAGTATTTTGTATTGAGTAATAACAAAATAAATGTACATTTTCTTTTTATCAATTTTATTTAAATAAAAATATTCTAGACTTGTTTAAGAAAAAAAACATCATACCAACAGTTAAATATGATGGTGGTAGTGTGATGTTCTGGGGCTGTTTTGTTGCTTCAGGACCTGGAAGACTTGCTGTGATAAATGGAACCATGAATTCTGCTGTTTACCAAATCCTGAAAGAAAATTTCCGGCCATCTGTTCGTGACCTCGAACAGATGCAAACTTGGGTTCTGCAGCAGGACAATGATCCAAAACACACCAGCAAGTCCACCTCTGAATGGCTGAAGAAAAACAAAATAAATACTTTGGAGTGGCCTAGTCAAAGTCCTGACCTCTATCCTATTGAGATACTGTGGCATGACCTTAAAAAAGCAGTTAATGCTCGAAAACCCTCCCGTGTGTCTGAATTACAACAATAATTCTGTAACAGACTCAGATTGCAAGTAATCACAAACACTTGATTGCAGTAGTTGCTGCTAAGGGTGGCGCAACCAGTTATTAGGTTCAGAAGCAAACACTTTTTCACACAGGCCATGTAGTTTTGGATTTAGTTTTTTCCTCAATAATAAAAACATTCATTTAAAAACTGCATGTTGTGTTCACTTGCATTCTCTTTTACTAATATTTAAATTAGTTTGATGATCTGAAACATTAAAGTGTGACAAACATCTGACAGAAATAAGGACACTTTTTCACACCACATATGCAATTATATATTTTCTCTTTAGTTGCCTAAGCCCTATTATGTAAGGACTCTGTTTTATTGGGTCGTATTTGACCTAATGCCACTTATTTTATGTTCCCAGCTTCAACTGCACGAAAGAGGAATGAAACTCCAGCAGACGATATACAACCAGGTAAAAATAATCTATAATTCTGTACTGGTTCATTATGCATGCCGGATCTAAACTGATTGTTTTGTCCCACAGGCCTGCAAACTCTTGAGCGACGACTACGAGCAAGTGCGCTCAGCCGCCGTGCAGATGGTGTGGGTGCTAAGCCAGCTTTATCCTGAGAGGTGGACTAATGTATTCTTTCAATACAGTCTCACATGATTCATAGAGATTCCTGTTTGTTTGCACTGTTTTCTGTATGGAAAAGTTTGTTTTTCTTCCCTCTCTGTTGTCATGTAGCATTGTCCCGATTCCTTCATCCAACGAGGAGATCCGGCTGATCGATGATTCATTTGGAAAGATCTGCCACATGGTCAGCGATGGCTCCTGGGTAGTGCGAGTGCAGGCTGCCAAATTGCTGGTGGGTAATTATTTATTTATTTATTTATTTATTTATTTATTTATTTATTTATTTATTCACTCCCTGTTTGCACTGAATATTTATTTAGTACCTGGATCGTGTTTGCTTTTTCAGGGCTCCATGAAGCAGGTGAGCCCACACTTCCTGGAGCAGACACTGGACAAGAAGCTGATGTCAGACCTCAGGGTAAAAACACATTCACAGTGGTATCGATTCGCCGTTTCGTTTGTGTGCTAATAGTTACATATGAAAAGGTCCAAATCTTATGCATTGATCGTTGTTATGTTAGAATATCTATCTTTTATATTTTATTATCTAAAATAATGAAAACTAAAGATACACGGTGGTATCAAAAAGTTTCGAGACTAAGAGTGCATCAAGGACAGGAGATTAGAACAAAGTGCAGAGATGAAATTGTGCGTAAATTTGGGCAAATCTGCAACGAAGACCTTTGACACATGGCGATGCTGGAAAGAGTCGTTCGAGGTGTATTAAGTGGCACAAGCGCCTCAACAGCGGAAGAACGTCACTGGAAGATGACGAGGGAACAGGAAGACCTTCGACGAGCTCAACCCCCGAAATGTCGAAACCATTCGGCAACTTGCGTATGATGATCGTCGGAGAACAATCCACCTGATCTCGCTTTCCTTCACGCAAGATTTGGCTCCTGCTGACTTCGCCCTCTTTCTGAAGATTTAACTCGAAGGTCATCGTTTTGACACCATTGCGGAGATCCGGCGCGAATCATAGAAGTTGCTTTACACACTTCGAAAAGAAGACTCCCAGGACACATTCCAGTAGTGGCAGGAACGCAGGGAGCGCTGTATTGATGTGTGAAGAAACTATTTTGAAGGTGATCATGTGTAAACGTAAGTAAATAAACTTTTTTTTTTTTTTTTTTTGGAAAGAGAGCCTCAAAGCTTTTTGATACCACCTTGGAAATCAAATCAGATGGTTTTTTTTTATATAATATATTATTGTTTACATATTTGTAAACCAAACTCCCACATATCCATCGTACATCCACCACCCATGATGTGTGGCAGTAAAAAAAGCATGCAAATTTCAGAAGCTTATAGAGTGTGTACATCTGTACTTCTTTTTTTGGGGGGGGGGAAGTATAGTTTCTAATGGAAAAAGTATAGTTTCTGATTTATTATGTTTAATTTTGTTGTATAAACAGGATCAGGGTTTTTTCGTTGTAAAACTAAATGAAAATGACTTACATTTATCTCATTCATGCAACTGAACAGCGATGGGGGTTAAGGGCGTGGCTCAGGGGACCAGGAGCGGCAGTTTGGTGTGGCCAGATAGTTGTATTTTTGCATATAGTATACAACAGTCAGCACAATCAGAGCATTGGAAACAGTCGTATTGCCATCCACATGGAGCAGTCTTTATCTTATGATGTCAAACTCCGGTATCCTCCCAAACAGAGCACAGGGGTACTGAATTTTTTATTTTTTTTCCCTAACTGTCCATGCTGTGTTGATTATTGACCTCTTTTCACACTTTAGAAAAAGCGCACGGCGCACGAGCGAGCCAAAGAGCTCTACACTTCCGGAGAGTTCTCCTCAGGCCGGAGATGGGCAGACGACGCTCCTAGAGAGAAACTTGACACATCAGGTGTCAACCTAATCGACTCTGGGGCCTGTGGAGCTTTCGTCCATGGACTTGAGGACGAGATGTATGGTGTGTATTTTGCCCTTGAAGGGAGCTTCAGTTCCTCACAGTGTGCGCTGTTGAAAATGTGTCCACCGATGTTCCATTCTTTTTTGTTTTATCTTTGCAGAAGTGCGGATTGCGGCCGTGGAGGCCCTGTGCTCCCTGGCCCTGTCCTCTCCTAGCTTCGCAGAAAAGTGCCTGGACTTCCTGGTTGACATGTTCAATGACGAAATCGAGGAAGTAAGACTACAGTCCATCCACGTCCTGCGAGAGATCTCCACTCACATCACACTGCGTGAGGACCAGCTGGACACAGTGCTCGCCGTGCTCGAGGTACCACTGGTTTGCATTCGGGTTGGTTAAAAGGGGTCGATGCATTTTTTTTTGTAACAGCAGCCCAAACAGTAGTACAGTGAAAATGTCAGGCATATAATAATGCACTCATTTGACTCATCATACAAGCACATTCAGCAATCTCATAAAACGTCAATGACAAAAACATGCCTAATTTTTATTATGGTCACATTTCTGAGGACATTCAAAACATTACATAGTGCTTAAGAGGAAAAATCATAAAGACACACACTGAAAAAAATCTGTGACAGGGTGGTGTAATGCAACATTGTTAGCACCCTGAAATTGATAACGGCACATAATGTGCATACTGGCACTTAAGCCATTAGTTTATTAAAGAATGACGCTCCATACTTTTCATCCATTTATGGGATTATTTATGGGTTGTGGAATACGTGGAATTGTGGAAATATTTTCAAAACCAGTTTTGTAACACGCCAACCGATGGCCGCACAAGTCTGTACTATGCTATACTATACGCATAGTCACAGGAGGCACCGAAAGTCAGTGTGCCAAATCGGAAGCTGTGCAACTGGTGCTATTCTGACCACGTGTGCACACCGTCACCGCGCTCCCCTGACGGTGCTTCAATAAAGAAGACTTCCAGGACACATTCCAGAAGTGGCAGAAACCCTGGGAGCTCTAAATTGATGTGCAAGGGGACTATTTTGAAATTGATAGTGTGTAAACATAGATAGATAAAGTACTTTCTTCTTGTATGTTTTCAGACCACCTGGTATACATGAGAAATGTGTTACTTGCAAAAATAACCAGTGTTCTGTCATCTCCCTTTTTTTTTTCTTTTCATATTATACTTGTCATACTGTATTGGCAAGAAATCAAGAGTAGACTTTTCTGTTCTGAAGACTTTCATACCATGGAAAACTTGGATTGATAATATGGGAACATGCTTGTTATGCATTCAGGATTCCTCCCGGGACATCCGAGAAGCCCTGCATGAGTTGCTGTGTTACACAAACGTCTCGACTAAAGAGTGTATCCAGCTGGCCCTGCTGGAACTGCTAAAGAACCTCGCCAAGTATCCGACCGACCGCAACTCAGTGTGGAAGTGAGCATCCTATCTAAATTTCCTTCTTGCTATGCAATTAACTAGTGATTTGTTTTTCAGAGAAATGCAGCTTGCAGTTAATCTTTCATTAATCTTTATTCCCCTCCTGCAGGTGTTTAAAGTTTCTCGGAGCTCGTCATCCCACTTTGGTGTTGCCCATTGTCCCTGAGCTCCTGAGCACACATCCGTATTTTGACACTCCAGAGCCGGACATGGACGATCCTGCATGTATCCTTCCCTGTTCAGCTCCATTTTCCTTTGTGTAGTTATATAATGATATTAAAGGCACAGGAACCTTTTTTTTTTTTTTTTAAGCCATGTATTAGTTTGAATTTCTTGGAGACGGATGATCCGCTGTGGCGACCCCTAATGGGAGCAGCCAAAAGAAGAAGAAGAAGAAGATTAGTTTGAATTTCTATTTAATGCCAAAATGGGTTTAATTCTGGATTGAGAATCAGTCAAAGCAATAAAATAAGTTATAGCCTCTACATCGTTATTTAATTATTTTCCTGATAATGAGTTTCATCAGACATTGCGGTTTTAGTGCTGGTGTTTAACGCAGCAAAGTCTTGTCCCACCATGCCAGCTCTGTTCTCAGACCACACGTTCCGGCACTACGCCTACCTGCGTGACAGTCTCTCACACCTCGTGCCTCAGCTAAGGGTAAGATTTTATAGTCCGTCAATCTTTCCTATTAGGCATCATTATATCTCTATTATCATGTTCTATTTTGCCTCTTGCCTCTACTTTCAGTTACCAGGCAGGAAGCAAATGGCAGCTCTGGGGTCGGAGTCATCAGGAAAGGAGACTTGCAGCCTGGAGTCGGCACAGCAGTTTCTCCAGGAGAGCCTGTCTCGAGTCAGCATCCTGCAGAACTTGGACTCACCTGGAGCTCAGGACCTGCTCGACTTTACCATCAGGTCTGAAACACAGGGTCACGCTCAGCCACCTGTGGCTGTTTCATGTGCTGATAATCTGTGCGCTGATGTTTATCCCGTTTTTTCACACAGAGATCTGCAGAGACTCGGGATGCTGCAGACAGAGCTGGCCGGATCTGCAGATTTTTATGCAACATACCTGCACTGTCAGCTGTTGTTAATGAAGGTGAGCTCTTATTTTGAAAGCTTTTTCAATCAACTCAGCAGTAGTAAAATTTGTAAGTGCTGACTGATATCATTTTTTTTTTTAGGCTCTACAAGAGAAGCTGTGGAGCATGGCTGTGCCTCTGTGTCTGAAACAGAATGCCATGGCATCAACTGCTGCACAGCAGGTACGTGCATTTACAAACACACACGTGTGCACATAGACACAATTTTTTATGTACCTCAAGCCAATGTAGATGATTATTTATATATGTACAGATCAGACATAACATTATGACCAGTGAAATGAATATCATGATCTCTACATCATGGCATCAGTTAGTGGGTGGGATTTATTAGGCAGCAAGTGAACATGCAGCTGGTTGATGCAGGAAAAATCCACGAGCGTTAGGAGTTAGTAAATTTAACAATTGTGATGTCTAGACGACTGGGTCAGAGCATCTCCAAAACTGCAGCTCTTGTAGGCTGTTCCCGGTCTAAAGTGGTCAGTATCTATTAAAATTGGAAGGAACCGGCTAAAGTGTCATGGCCGGCCAAGGCCAATTAATTAATAAATATTAAAGCTTATAAAATCAAGCTTTAATATTAATGTATATTTTTCCAAGGTTGATATACTTTAGTTTTGTTTGAGCCCTGTGAATAGAAGAATATTTGTGTGTGTGTGTGTGTGTGTGTGTGTGTGTGTGTGTGTGTGTGTGTGTGTGTGTGTGTGTGTGTGTGTGTGTGTGTGTCCACGATAGATTTTAGAAGAGACGTACAAGTTGGAATTCTTGTACAGCGGCCTGGAAACACGTCAGGTGGCAACTATTCATAATGTTCGACTGCAAGCCAAGGCACTACGACTTGTTCTTACTGCCCGCACCAAACGAGGGTCAGCACTGATAATATACACACACACACACACACACACACACACACACACACACACAAATACGCACAAATATGCACACAAATTTCACTATCAGGCAGCAGTGCATAACTCCTGAGACAATGTAATGATCTACACATGATCTGTATGTGATCAACCATGTTGTACATGAAAGGTTATGAAAGGTATTATCAATTTTGTTTAGAGAAAACATTTAAACAAATATAAATGAGTTCGTTTTAAAGCCAGAGAGACCACTTTTTGCCTGACTGGAACTGAAAGGCCACACATGTTTATTGGATTTGTTCACAGCATTCATTCATCTTCAGCAAACGCTTTGGCCTGGTCAGGGCCTTTGTGGCTTTAATTACATTTTGGGAATTAATTCGAAAATATTGTGGGCAGAAAAAGAAAGGAAAACAGTCCAGCATACACCTTCTACATGGGTATGTGAAGGGAAGAGAGAAGCACACTGCCAAGGAAGATCAATATTATTTTATTGACTCAGAGCCACATGTGATACAGTCACCTTCAGCTTCTGACATTTTGTGAAGTACACCCTGTGAACTGAAACACTTTTCCTTTGCAGGATCGAGCCTCTTCTCAGACTGTGTGAGAAGTTCCTACAGGAAGTGGAGTCTTTTCAGAGGTATGATACATAACAGTGATTAAATCACCACAGTGACACTTTAGATTCTTTGTCTATTCTCAGCACTGATTAGTGAGGTGGGGTGCTAACAAACCGTACATAGCAACGGTCAATATTTGTATATCTATAAAATCCATCTATATGATGACCACAGGTAATAAAATGGCCAGTGAATGTAGCAACAAGGTGTGGGAGCAGATGGACCAGACTGTTCAGTGAAAATGAGTGTGTTAACAGTAGTATATACAAGTACAGCTTTTGGTGAAAGAGGGAAGAATTTTTTCAGAAGAGCAGCTGTGTGCTCGCAGTCAGACAGGATTTATGACTGCAAGGCAAAATAATTTATATTAATGTGCTTATGATTTTATGGTAGCAGCTCCTTCACAGGGACTTGCATGGTGGATGCTAACATCATCTAAAGCTGTGGTCGCACTACACTTTTTGTTCTATTGACTTCCTTTTAGCACACATTAACAGTGGACTGGTTAAAAAATGTAACCTTAGTGTGTTTGCATTTCGCTGCATTTTAAAGTTCATGCGTGTTAGCACGCTCTAAGTACAGCACAAAACCGATGCACTAAAAAAATAATAATAATAATTTACAGAATATACCTGAACAGAATCTCCCAGACATAAATGTTAAATATTTAAATCCCTGCCGCAAATATGCTCCTGTGTCAGTCATGGATCATGGAAAGTAAAATTTGTGACGGGGGTTTAAATAACTGTGATAAAGAGACATATGATGTTGAATGGCTCATAGTACCAGCTATAACATAACTGATAATAAAAGCTAATGCAATTTCATTTATGGTACACAACATAAATAAAATGTAACAAACTTAGACAGTAGTCACCTTGCTTAATCAATTTAACAGCACACCATGTGTTTTTTTTCTTTTGCCATTCTATCAGATTTTAACTGTGTCCTTTTTTTCCTGCATAGGCTCTTCATGGCCGAGCTACCCCACCTTCAGGACAGTTTTGTGGAGAAGCTTCTTGAACTAATGCCCCGACTAATAACTTGCAAACCTCTGGATTTAGTGAAGATCCTCCAGACCACTCTGAGACAGAGCAGATTTACTCACCTCAAACTCCCTGAGCAGGTTGTTCTGTTAAAAAAAAAAAAAAATCACTATTTCTCCCAATAGGCTTCTAACTCTGTTGTTTTTGCTTCGTTTCCAGATCCACAGAGCTTCAGCTACAATTATTGAGCCAACCGGAGAGTCCGACAACCCGCTGCGGTTTACCTCTGGCTTAGTGCTGGCGTTGGACATCGATGCCACCCTGGAACACGTGCAAGACCCACAAGTAACAGTAAAAGTGCAGGTCAGGGTTCTTACATTGAGTTTTTTATAAAGGTGCAGAAAACATATGATATTATTTCAAGTCCTGAAGTGAATATGTTAAAGACTTTTCTCTCTCTTCTCTCTTATTCTTCCTTCAGGTACTCTACCCAGATGGACAGTCACACATAATTCATCCTAAACCTGGAGATTTTAGGACACCAGGACCAGGAAGGACACGGCTTATCACTCAGGTGTATCTGTCCCATACAGCCTGGACAGGTGAGACAGTTGCAGTTTGTTCAATTCTATAGATTAAATACATCTCTTACTCTTTTCTTAGACTGACTCGTGTTTTGCTTAGATTTTTTTATTATTATTATAACAAGGCTATTATGTTGTTATGAGCTAACTGGATAATAAGTCCAAATTAAAAAAGTTTTCCTAATGTGATGGACACCAGTCTTGTGCAGCATCTTTAGATAGTTTTTTTGAAGTTCAGTGACCTTCCGGACCGGTAAAAGTGCACCACTGGTCTATGATGCTTACTAAACAAACAAACACACACACACACAACGATTTGGACCTTGATAGTGTCAGTGGTGTGTCCTGCTTAGATTTAAAGTATTTGGAATTTTAATTTCAACAGCAACCGGAAAAAAGCTACGTCACCCTGAAGCATGGGCTATTAGCATTTTTATGATGAGCTACAACCAATTGTAAGCTTGTAATCACAGGCCTGCATGCACTCAAATACGAAGTGGTATCAAAAAGTTTGGAGACTAGCTCTGTTTACAAAAAATAGGTACTTTATTTATATACGTTTACACTTCTGAATAGTCCCCTTGCACAGAAATACAGCGCTCCCAGCATTCTTGCCACTTCCAGCAACTACTGCGATCTCCGTAAAGGTGCCAAAATGGCGACCTTTGACCTGGATCATCATCATCTTCGGGAAATATTACTTGTAGGGTGGGTGTGGAAGCGAGATCATGCGGATTGTTCTCCGACGATCATCATGCACAAGTTGCCAAACGATTTGCCCAGATTTACGCAGATTTTCACGCTCGCTCTTTGTTCTAACTTGCTGTTCATGATGAAATCGCAGACGTGGTAACGTCTCGCACGTGGTGAGAATAGCACCAGTTATCGCCATTAGTCTCAAATCTTTTGATACCACCTCATACACTTAGCTATCCTCGTAGAGACAAATTCTGAAAACTCAAAACACGCATACCCTTTTTATTTAGCCTTCAGTTTATGTCGTTCGCATGTTTTTCTAAAAGAAAAAACAAAATCCTTTTCTGCGGCGAGTTTATCGGTACATATGAAATTAAATCCTAGCAGCCACATTGATATAAATAGAATTACATCCAGGCCGGAGAATGTGGTTCTTGCCAGAATCGTTTCGAATGTGTGGGAGTCAAGCCATTTATCTCATACACAGAGAGAGCAGTAAATATATACAGTACGTGTACACTTCACTCCTTTACGTTGCGTCTCTTTTGGATTTAATAAGATGTCCTGACTTGCCAGTATGCAGTATCTTTACTCTGATACGTAGTTTATACACAACTGATTTCATGTGGGCATTATGTATTAATGCAGGAACGTCCCACAACTTCCCTGGTTTGAGCTTGAGCACAGGTTATGCATGTTCTCCTGTGTCTTGGTTTTGTCTAGGTTCTCTAATTTCCTAGAAAAACAGGCGAGCAAATGGACTGAATACTCTAAATTGCCCATAAGTGTGTGACCGTGTGGCCTGGAAGATATTCTCCCATCTCGCACCCAGTGTTTACTCGAATGGTATCTGGATCTAACAGCAACTCGGCCATGGTTACTGAAGATTAATGAATGAACTAATTTCCCTTAAGATGACCTCTTGCTTTTTGTTGTTGTTCTGATTCTCTCAGAGCCATCTCAGATTGAAGTGCGGTTGCTCCTGGCCTACAGCAGTAAACTGGCTGGGCCCAAACCAGCCTGGGACGAGAGCACAGAAGGCCTGCCAACAACCGAAAGCTCAATCGAGGGCACCATCGACCTCAGCAAACCCGTCAAGGTTTTCATCATGCCAAAACCTGCTCGCCGCTGATCTGGGACTTTAACGTACAAATCTGTACAAAAGCACATGCGTACCAAGCGGAACAAATGACTCAACAGCTTTTTTTCTTCCCGCCCTTAGAATCAATTTATTTTGAGAGAAAATATTGTTCTGTAGTTTTTCCTTGTAATAAAAACTTTTGTGATATGATGTAAATACTGTACTTTTTTTTTGAAAGAACGTTTGAAACCGCCTTTTCAGAGTAAGGCACCGTACAGTCAGCTTTCCGTCTTTAGCAAGTGGAATGGAAAACTCCTCCCACTTTTGCCCCCTGTCCTGCAAGGATGTTGTACTCCTTCACAGCGTTCTCCGTCTGCAGAACTTTTACATCCACACCCTGTTTCTTCACATGTTCCACTGTCGAGGGTGGAACCTGTAGTAGCAAGAAAATCACTGTTAATCCAGTTTCCACTCAGACCATCCAGTGGTTAGAAAGAAAAGAAAAACAGATGGGTATTCATTTGTATATATTTTAAGTTTGGTCATTAGAAATACCTGTAATGCTTCACTCATTCCTCTTCCGATTACCAGAATATCAACTCCTTTCCTCAGGATTTCCTCCAGGTCAGCTGGCTGGACACCTGGATAATGCTAAGAGACTCGTGCCATTAAAAAAAAGGTGCCTTCATAATTTTTTTTATTTTCTGTAGCAAAGCATTCTATCACTTTGCAATCATAATTGATCAGTCAGAGTGTTTGGGCCGATCAATGTGCACTGCAACACCCAATATGCATTATGGTAATGGCTCATAAACAAAATTTGGGATACAAGCTTTTTTTCTCTTTTGTGGTTCCTTCTATCACCATCTTGCCATTATTTAGTAAGCAAGACAAATTTTATCTAACAAAATATTCCCCTCCTTCACTCTTTGTAGAATTTTTTCCTAAATCGAAATCGCACTCACATCTGTCCCAGTTTCTCTCCAGTTCCATTCCCGACTGCCACCTGGCCACACTTTACAATCTTTATAGGAAGAGGAACAGCCTTTGACCTTCATGTGGCCCCAGGACAAAGATGCAATTTCTGGGGAGGACATGACTGCTCTGACCTGTAACTGAATAAATGGCATGATTTGAGCAAGCTCTTCATAACACTAAGGGGGAAACGTTTACTGCTATCGAAATAACAGAGACAGATTGCTTTAACGAACAGATGCGCTGATCAGGCATAACATTATAACAGTGTTATTCAGTCACTAAACATAAGCTCTTCATCATGGCACCTGGTATTGTGTGGAATATATTAGGCAACAGGTGAACATTTTGCCCTCAATGTTTGTTAGAAGCAGGAAAAATGGGCAAGTGTAAGGATTTAAACAAGTTTAACAAAGACCAAATTGTGATGTTTAGACGACTGGATCAGAGCATCTCCAAAACTGCAGCTCTTGTGGGATTTTCCTGGTCTGCAGTGGACAGTATCTATCTAAGGTGTTCCAAGGAAGTGGTGAACCAGTTACAGGTTTATTGGTGGTCAAAGCTCACTGATGCACGTGGGGAGGTCTGATCCAACAGACGAGCTTCTGTAGATCAAATTGCTGAAGAAGTTAATGTTGTTGATGCTCGACGGGTCAAACCTGTTTTAAAAGCAAAAGGAGGACCAACACAATATTAGGCAGGCGATCATAATGTTAAGCCTGATCAGTCTAGACAGACAGACACTGTCATTTCAAAGTACAGATACACAGCACCGACATGCAGTTTGACATCAACCAGAATTGCAAATAGTTGCATTGTGCAAACTGAAAATATGTCAATATATAGATCACTTGACATTTAGTAAGATTGGAAATGCATCAATTACACAGCATCTTCGATTAATATATAACTTAATATGTATATTTTATTTTACATTAATTGTACTGTGAGCAACTACAATCTGACAGTTTCCCTGTGTGATCAATAAAGTATTCTGATGCAAATTATCAGCCTATTTTAATAAAGATAAAGCCATTCTTTACCCCCCAGTAAACAGTAGATCAGCTTTCCTTATACACTCGGGCTCTTGCTTTGGCTCTGTGACTTCAGCGTCGCAAAAATAAATAAATATAAAGATGGCAGAGACACGCCCACACTAGGTCACGATTCTCATCCAATCAGGTGGGACTTTTACTAGCCCAATTGCCTAGCATGTGGCTGTTTTTTGGAGTGATGTTCAGATAGAGAGGTTAGGTATATTCTATTGTTATACTGTAATGATATAACGATAGAATTACTTCGGTGGAATAAATTGCGATTAATTGTGTTGTGTAGCTAACCAACCAACCGGGATGTGGCCCGGATGTGACACCTCTCACGACTCTTGTGTTGTTTAACGGGAGTTGTAGTTCGCGTAAACGGACTAGTTTAAAAGCTTTATATTTACATTAATTTACGTTATTATGGGTTGGAAAAAATATTCAGGGTCATTCCGTTTAATGCAAAGAACTGAACGCATTAAAACGGCAGCTATCTGTGGCTCATTCATCGCGTCGGGAAATTTATTTCCGGACCCGACGATGACGTAGGGACACACCTATGAATCCTATTGGCTACCAGTCCTGAGCCAGGCGGGTCGTGGATTGGTCAGCTAGTCTGCGAGCCGGTCACAGCGCAGGAAGGCGGGGCTTGTTAAAACACCGGTGGGAGAAAGGTCACGCCCACTCGGAGACGGCATGGTTTCCATCCTCTTCCTTGTCATCAAGGGTTCATGAGGATTCTGATGACTGATCATGAACTGTATTCAAAAGATCAAAACGCAGAAACCCTCCAAAGGGATTTGTGGCGTTTCAGCGGCGCAGCACTGAAACAAAGGTTTTGCCGGTGCTGCTGTCTCGATTGCTGGATTATTCACAGCACTTCACCTCACCAAAATCGGTGTAGGCAATGACGCATTTATTCTGAAAGTTGGAATCACCGAGTGATCCACAACGCGCTTTCTGGTACTGATGCTTCCCCCGTCGCGGTGAATTGTGGGCAGGCCTCGGTCCTCCCCAGCTTTAATCTCACTCTATACTCTCTAACCCGGGTAGGGAAAATGGCTGCTCGGGGTTTGTGTCCGAGCTTTGCCGTCGTGTGCTCATTTCTCGAGCGGTACGGGGCTGCTCTGGATCTGCCCGAATTGACTTTCCCGCAGATGGAGGGATACTTACAAGATACATCATCAGGTGAGGGGGGAGGGAGAGGACATTTTGCTTCTGGATGGCTATAGTGGACAGGGTCTCTCCATCATCTTCACCACCATCATCATCAGTACCTTACTTCGCATTAACTCCATATTTAATCGTTCCCCAGCTCTTACACACACTATAAAAACTTATAGATGTAATAGATATGAGATCAGGAGCAGAAAACACAGTACCTAGCTAAAGAACTGACAAAACACACCTCCTTGCTAGCATGCTAGTTTTCAGGATTTGATCTACCGTTATAACAGGCGAGAGGAACGACATTATTATGGGATGGAAAAAAATAATAAAATAAACCACACAGATATATGTGTCTCTGGCTTGTTTTTAGTCTTAATCCTTTTTTTATCTAAACTCAATTCTAAGGATTTTTTTTTCTGGTCAACATTAACTAGCGTCTCATTCCCGCTAGCTGTCAGGTGGAATTTTTCCATTGGGTTTGTTGCGTTTCGCCATCAAAATCTACACCATAATATTAACTCGTTATGTATACTCTGCCACTTTTCTAACAATGTTATATGCATAATATTTTAGATATATTTTTTAAATATATATATACTTTGAAATCGTGCCTCATGTTTACATTCACTTTTAGCTAGCAACGCTGTGACAAACAGGACAGAGCCGGCGGCCGTCTCTTCTGCGCATGCGCCCAACTTCTTGGGCAAACTTGGTTCCCACTAATTAGTTGCACAAATATCGATTTCGCATTTTACACACTCTTTCACTTTGCTTTGTCTTGTTTTGTTGGATATTAAGTCTATCCTGGGGTTTATAACAATATTATAACTATCTTGTTTTGTCATAGAGAGGAATACAGAGGTACTACATGGTAGTAACTATTCAGGAATGGAGAGAAATTAGTACAGAAATCCCCTGAATAAATAACAATTACAATCCTAATAATGTTTTTAACTATACACAAAAGTCTTGTTGAGTAAAAAGGGCAACAAACGCACCCGACTGACCAGGAGGCCTGGGGTGCAGTCAGTCAGCATTCCATTTCATACCAAAGGTGTTTAGTAGGGTTGAGTTCAGGGCTCTGTTGCAGGCCACTCAAGATCTTCCACTCCAACATATGTAAACCTTATCTTTATGAAGCTCAGGCTTGGGTCTTCTAGTTGAATTGAAGGTAAATTAAATGCTGCCGCATCCAAAGACTGAATCCATAAGATTGTGTGCCTCCATCTTTGTGGTAACAGTTTGGGAAGAACCACATATGGCTGGAAAATTCAGATGTCCCAATACTTTTGTTCATAAAGTGTATTCCCTGAGTATGTAATGTTGCCTTCACCACAAACCAGAGTAAATTTTACTTATTTAATACATTTTGTAGTGTAAAATTTGATCATTATAGTCTAATCCGACATGTTTCCTGACATGAAAACATGATTTGTTTTCTTCTTCATGTCAGCAATCTCCTTATCTCCCACTCGATCAGAAAGCTTCCTGGGTTGTTTCCCTGTAACGGCCGAGGCAGACATAATACATCCATTAAATATCTGCCTAACACATAAAAGACCTCTATCTGAATGATGCATAACAATGGAAACTCTGGTTTATCAGAATTGAAAATGATGTTGAATAAACCACTGAAAATGTATTAAGGGTATAGAACTAATGGTACTCAATTGTATGTATTGATTTGCATGTAAGTGATAAAGGTGTTATTGGTTTATTGATCACCTTTCTGTGACACTGTAGTTGCCCAGCCTCTTGTTGAGCTCCATGTGAAGTTACTTCGCAAACTTGGCAAGTCGGTAACGTCGGACCGATGGGAGAAGTATCTTGTTAAGGTAAATAAAAAGACTTTTTGTACTTGGCGCTAGAATTACATAGTGTAGTTCAAATCCAGTCATCCGATATGTATTAGTGTGTATTTCATGATGTTTTATCCTGTACAATATGTTTTCTTATGTATTGATTGTTTTTTATTTATTTTATTTTTTATACAGGTGTGCCAGGAGTTTAATAGTACCTGGGCCTGGGAGCTGGAGAGGAAAGGATACCCAGAAATGTCAATAGATTGCAAGGCTGACATCCTTAAGGTGTGGTTTTATAAAATATTTAAATTATTAGAAGTGATTTGGCATTGTGAGGAAAGAAAAGGTTGTCTGATATGCTTGTACACCATATTGATTGTGGATACCTGAAAATAAGATTGTTCCACTAGATTTGGGAGTTTTTTTATGGGGATTTGAGCTCATTTAGTCACAAGGGTGTTAGAAAAGTAAGTATCTGATGTAGGGTGAGGATGATAATTCATCCCAATGGTGTTTAGTAGGGTTGAGTTCAGAGCTCTGTTGCAGGCCACTCAAGATCTTTCACTGTAACGAATGTAAACCCTATCTTTATGGAGCTCGGGTTTGGGTCTTCTAGCTGAATTAAAGAAAAAAAATTTTACGCTGCCGCATCCAAAGACGTAAGACCGTGTGCCTCTATTTTTGTGGTAACAATTTGGGAAGAACTACATACAGCTGCAAAAGTCAGATGTCCCAATACTTTTGTTCATAAAGTGTATTTCCTGAGTATGTAGTGTTGCCTCCTCATAGCTCCAGGATCCCTGGTTCAATCTCCTGATTTCCTCTAATCTTAAATAAATACCCCAACTACCATACGTAGTGCACCACGTGCCTTGTGTTTGATAGCTTGTCCGTTTCGCAGTATTTGTGTGAAAGCCAGTTCGACGACAACCTCAAGTTCAAGACGGCGGTGAACGAGGAAGACCCGGAGCAGATGCGCCTGCAGCCGATCGGCAGAGATAAAGAGGGACTCCTGTACTGGTTCCAACTAGACCAAGACCAGAACGTGCGCCTCTACGTGGAGGAGCAGGACGATCTGGACGGGTCATCTTGGAGGTGCATTGTCAGGTAAGCAGTAAAGAAACAATCTGGAGAATTCAAAGAGTTACTTTGCTTAATCAGTGAACAGTCAAAAGATACATACAGGAAACAGAAAAAGAGATTGTGCTTGTTTTGTCCATAAATGTACTGACACCAATTCAGGCACTCTATCAGTATTGGAAATGCTCTAATATTATTTATCAGAAGACAAATTTTGTCCAGACTGAGCATTGTTGTTTTATAGTGCATTAAAAATTCAGGACTGGGTGGTTACAAGATTTATTTTCTGTTGTTAAAGACATAGTTCTTAGATTTAAAGAGAGCGTGCGACAGGGTGGAGAGAGGAGTTGTGGTATTGTATGAGGAAGTCTGGTGTGTCAGAGAAGTATGTGAGGGTGGTGCTGGACATGTATGAGGACAGTGTGACAGCAGTGAAGTGTGCAGTAGGAATGAAAGACTGGTTTAAGGTGAAGGTTGGACTGCATCAAGGATCGGCTCTGAGCCCTTTCCCGTTTGCATTGGTGATAGACAGGGTGAAGGATGAGATTAGACAAAAGTCTCTATGGACTATGATGTTTGCGGACGAAATTGTGATTTGTGGGGAGAGTAGGGAGCAGGTTAAGAAGAACCTGGAGAGGTGGAGGTACACGCTGGAGAGAATGGGAATGAAAGTCATTAGAAGTAAGACAGAGTACATGTGTGTGAATGAGAGGAAGGGCAGTGGAGTACCTGGGATCAACAGTGCAAAGTAATGGAGAGTGTGTTAGAGAAGTAAAGAAAAGAGTGCAGGCAGGGTGGAGTGGGTGGAGAAGAGTGATAGCAGGAGTGATTTGTGATAGAAGAGTGTCTGTGAGAGTGAAAGGGAAAGTTTATAGGACTGTGGTGAGACCTGAGATGTTGTATGGGTTGTATTAGAGGCAGTGGCACGGAGTAAAAGACAGGAGGTATAGCTGGAGGTAGCAGAGCTGAAGATGTTGAGATTTTCATTGGGAGTGAGGACGATGGACAGGATTAGAAATTAGTTTATTAGAGGGACAGCACATGTAGGACGTAGCAAGTGAGAGAGGCGAGAGTGAGATTGGCATATGTATGCATATTTAGTAATTAGCAAGTACAATAATAAAAATGATTTTCAAAAAGATTCAACAAAGTGTCTCTCAGAATTGTAATACAAACATGGGAGTTGTAATATATTCATATATTATGTATATGTAATATATGCAAATTGATATATATATTTTCACAACAAACTGAACAGAGTAGATCTGTCTTCTTCTTTGCGTAATGAGTTTTAAACCTCAAACTACAAAGATTTCTCCCACAGCACACTTGAATTCTTGACTCGGACTGGTCTGAAAGGTTTAATTCATTTTCTAGAGCCGCATGGCGCAGACAGGAGGTTAGCTGTAAAACAAATCACACATTTACATGAATGAGTTGTTGTGTCTAGTAACTGAGCACTAGCAACACTATCACACCACTTTTTTTACTTAAAGATGTCTAAAGGTTATTAAATAAATAAACAGTAATTTCTTATTTGGCTCATAAGTCACATGTGGAGAACAGACAAAACCGTACATTTGCATTCGGATAGAACTGTTTCTGCAAGTCGTCATCCTGCAATGGAACACTGTTCTTTTCCAAATGAAGTTTGTGGACACCTGACTATAAGATTCTTATGTGTTTTTTTGTTTTTTTAAACATCCCATTCCATATTTAGTCCCAATTTGCTGTTTTGATTAGGTCAATTTTTCTGGAGTGTGATTGTGGAGATTTGTGTTTATTCATCCATAAGCGCGTTAGTAACGTTTCATCCCAAATCCATCCCAAATTCATCCCAAAGGTGTTCAATAGGGTTAGGTTCAGAGCTCTCTAGCAGGCCACGCAAGATCTTCTGCAAGAACCCATGTACACCATATGTTCATGTTCTTGCATTGTTCAGGTTTTGGGTCTTTAAAATGTCATGCTTTCCAATTGTGTGCCTCCAACTTTATGGTTACAGTTTGGGGTAAGAAGCAAAATCAGGTGTCTCAATACTTTTTGTTCATATAGTGTAACTTACAGTAAGGCCATGAGTCATTGGCAGAGCAATATCATTTGTCTTAACAGTAATAGGACCGAGCTGGCTGACATTTTGGAGCTACTTAAAGCTAAGATAGAACCAGCAGTGACAGATGAGGAGCGAAACGATGGTACTGCTGGCAGCCCTGGAGACGAAAAAAGTGGCAGAGGTACTGTACAGTTTACACACTGTTTCTATACCTACTGAATCATTATGAACGTGATTTTTGTATGACAGCTCTTACAGTTCTTGTCATAAGTCACATGGTGAATTTGTGATCTGTTTCTTGCTACGTGAATATGTGTATTTTATATTTATTTTCCCAAAGGTGAAATTAAAGACACGAACAAGGTTGGTAAGGTGGAAGAAGAAGAAAGCAAGCCAATTACCCTGAGCACTGCAAATGCAAAGCCTGACAAATCCGTCAAAAAAGAAAGTCAGACGGTGTGCGAAATCAAAACGAAAGGATCCGAAGGGCCGCTCAGACTGGAACAAGAGCGAAAGGACAAGCTTGATCCGAAAGCGATTGGCAGCGAAACCCCCAATTTGGACCCGACTCCTGTTATAGACAACAGAGTGAGCACCATTAAAAGCCTCGTCAAGGACGAGCCGAGAGATTCACCTCGACACTGGAACGCCATTTCGGTCGTCATGGCACCCAGCTCCATCAAACAGGAGCTTCCAGGGAAGACTGATTCCTGTAAGGACAAGAAAGAGAGAACGGCAGATTTCGAGAGGGCTATGAGAAGTGACCAGCAGGCCAAGATACCCCTGAAAAAGCGGGAGCTGAAAAGAACCGATGGCTATGACAACAGTCCTTACAGCCACATCAACAATAATAACAACAGCAATGGCAGTATTTCTGTGGGTGGCATAATTGTACGCAACCCAGCAGCAATGGAGCACACTGGAGAAAAGAAAATAGCACCAGCTCCGCTTCTTACAGAAAACTCTCAGACACAAGGGAGTGAATCTGTCCATGAGAGGGTCATGTCTCCAAGTAAAAGAGAACAATACGTAGGTTTTGGCGTTATAATGGGCCCGATTGAGAGACCGCAAACATTTCCTGTGCCCGATGGCTCAGGAAATGGCACGAAGGATAGAAACGGACTACACGTAGACCGGGATGTGAAAAGCTTTAAGACCGAGGTGACGCATGCTGAGAGCATACGGCAGTCGGTCCTAGTTAGAAAGCCAAGTGTTTCCCAGGCCACTCATCATTCAAGCATGAGCGAAGAGATGACACTGACGGTCGAGCATGCAGAGAGCGATGCGAAAGTAAAGGCTCTTGGAGCAGACGCTAGAGAGCGAGCTGCATTATTGCTAGCTTTACCGGCTGATGCTGAAAAGGAATACAGGGATGGGAAGTCGGTTATTAGATCCAGTGCTGAGCAGGAAACGGGTGCAAAGCTGGAAGAGGCGAGCAGTACAGGAGAGCAGAAGGGAAGCAGAAAGGTCAAAACGGCAACACTTCCCGACGGAGGAACGGATGATCTGATCATTAAAGCTTCAGAAGGCAACATCAGCAGAGGATCGAAAAGTTCGAGAAAGAAACGCTCCGAAAAAGCCAAGCTCAAGTCGCAAACCGGCGAGGATCGGAATAAACCCGATGACGAGGAAGTGTCCTCTGAGCTTCAGAAGGAGGGAATTCGTCTCAAGATTAAGATCCCGCTGCACAGACGAACTCCCGAGCTACGCAGGTCAGCCAGAATCTGCAAGCCCAGTCCCAAGCTGGCAGAGATTCAGGAGCGGAAACACACGGTGCCGTCTACGACACGGGACGTGGAAGAGCACATGGATCTGGACGAGGAGAGAGCGCTTCACAAGAGGGAGCTGCACAAGAAAATCACCTCAGATGGACAAATCAAACCCACTAAGGTTATTCTTATATTCATGTAGAAGTTTGTTTATAATTAAACCCATGATAAATGTCAGCAGAGTTCAACAGTCTTCTGGCACATTTCAGGGGAAACGGCGACACAGGCGGCCTCGCTGGTCGAAACCCTCAAAACCTCGCAAAACCGAAGTCGCTCTGGGAGGGGATGCGGTACTTGAGAGCAAATCTGAGAGAGACGATGAGAAGAGCGAGTTGGATTCGCAGAATTCAGAGGAAGCTCCACCTGAAGATGCCTGTAAACACTGCGGCCTCCCCAACCACCCTGAACTGGTGGGCCACACACCCATTTTATTTCTTGTTAGCATACTTGCAGAATAAAGAGTTAGGGGTTAAAGTCTTGAGGAACTTAAATTAGGGAGGTGGTAGCTGAGTGGTTGAAAGGCATTGGATCGGAAGGTCACAAGTTTAGATTCCAGCACCACCAAGCTGCCACTACTGGGCCCTTGAGCAAGGCCCTTAACTCTCATCTACTCAGTTGTAAATCGCTCTTTATAAGGGCATCTGCCAAATGTCATAAATATAGGTTAGCATCAGCAAGTTGTAACTCGACGGAAACTGGTTTTTATTAACAAGTTCTGCCGGGCAAACACTGTGGAGGTTTTATAGTCCTTTTGTGATTGTTGTTAGACTGCTTGTCAAATTGCTTGTCAAAAATGATCCCCATGTCACAATGTAGGATCTCAGTTGTCATAATGTCAGTCACTGTACCAAGAATACTCGCCCGAAGTTTTAAGTCATCAATCCGTGACACATTCAGACCCTCTCGCTAATGGTAGCGAACAGCAAACAAAAACAGTAATAGCGATAATTTGGTCACGCTAATTGCATCATCAGGGTTCTCGGTTTGACGGGTGTTCAATCGGCGTCAATCCAGCGATCAAAGACTACAGATTTTAGCCTGGGATTATAGGAATCTTTTACGACTTTCAAAATTTGTCCATACCAAAATCAAAACGGGTCTAAATCGCACAGTGTGAGTCCAGCATTAAGAACAAAACAGTACAGGGTCTCAGCACCATAACACACTGCAATAACACATTTTTCTTTTTATCTAATGAAGTCCCTCTAATGATTGATAGACTGCTTAATTAAATGTATTCTACTTGTATTAGGGATCAGCACAATGAGCAGGCTAAAATATTACCTAGAGAAACCACATTTTAGAAGCTGAAGCTTCTGATTCAATGTCAGCTTGAAGTAATAAGGTATTTTTACCTGCCCAAAAGCATGCATAGTATGTTTCTGTGACCATCATTTTATCAAATGATGACATTAAAGTTTCACAATTACCTGTCTCAGTTTTGTAGCTGTTTTACAAATTGTGCAGTCATCCTGAGATTTCTTTCTGAGATTCTAACAGCATCTACCTGACGGCATTAACATGCCAGTGTGGTCTCATGAACTCTCGACCGAAGTGTTTATGCACCTTGATTCTATTTAAACATCTATTGTCAATGCTTTTTTTTTTCTTCTTCATTTTAGATTCTCCTCTGTGACCATTGCGACAGTGGCTACCACACGGCCTGCCTGCGACCTCCTCTGATGATCATTCCTGATGGAGAGTGGTTCTGCCCTCCGTGTCAGCACGTGAGTAGCAACACAAAGCCTGTGCTCCATCGTCGGTATACAACAGATTTCTACATACGAAACATATAGACCTATTCAAGACTAAACCAATTTGTTTATTTTGTTCCACAATCCCAAAGTAGCCACATTTACTGGTTAGTTATCTAGATAGCTCACTATAATGTGTACATTCCAGTCCAAAAGATGCATCCAGTGTGAAATTGACGTCCTTTCTTCTTTTTTCATCGTCATCTAAAAAGCTCTAATTTTTAAGGCAGATGTTATATTCATAAAAAATGGATAAAAACATGCAAATATGACATCACACACATACACACACACACACACACACACACACACTACACCGATAGTAGGGCTGTCAATATTAATGCGTTAATAACACTTTAACGCAAATTCATTTTAACAGCACTAATTTTATTAACGTGTGATTAATGCAGCATTGAATTCTATTTGACTGTTTTACAAACAATACAAATAAATACAAATAAAAGAGGCTAAATTAAAACCTTCAACACAACACATTCATTCACAACGTCCCATCCGGCAATTAAAACCGTCCGTGTGGAAACATAGCAAAAGTTCCGTTAGGTGTCCTGATGGTTTACGTAGTTCAAAACGCCATCATTACTTTAAAACATGTACAAGAATATTTTGTCTTCATGCTCTATGTTGAGTTTGGTTTCACTAATAATAAACATACATTTGCATAAGGCATCCATATTTGTCCATAGCCATGTTGATTAGAATATTAAAAACTTGAAAAGTATTAATTTAAGGTACATTTAGAACAGAAAGATATGCGATTAAGTTGCGATTAATCACGAGTAATTTATTAATCATATTTTAATTGATTGACCACCCTAATGTGTACCAAACTGAAAGCCCTGTACCGAAAAATTATATATTTTAAGGGTACAGGGTTTTCGGTTCGGTACCGAATGCATTACTTTTACGTGAGGAACATAGTTCAAATCTGAGTTTTCTCAGGAACGTATAAAGTGGCAGACCGCAAGTTTGTTTAGTCGCAGCCTCGCACTTTGAGTAATAACATTTTTTAATTTTCTTTTTTTTCTTTATACTTTAAAACATACACAACGTTATTGCTAGGGGTAAAATAAAAAAATAATAAAATTAGTTAAAAAATTCATAGCGCTCATGTTACTTCTAACCAGGAAATGGCTAATGGCTAACGCTAGGTGCCATTGATTGCTTAGCGTGTTTTTTTATTTTTTTTTTATTTTTATAATCCTGACAATTTTACATTTTAAGGGAGTGAATAAATGAAGGATGGAAGGAATGAAGACATTTGTTAAAAAATTCATAGCGCTCATGTTACTTCTAACCAGGAAATGGCTAATGGCTAACGCTAGGTGCCATTGATTGTTTAGCGTGTTTTTTTTTTTTTTTTTTTTTTTTTTTTTTTTTTATAATCCTGACAATTTTACATTTTAAGGGAGTGAATAAATGAAGGATGGAAGGAATGAAGACATTTGTTAAAGTATACTGAAATAAGTAGAACAGTTCAGTAGAACATATATTTAGAAATTTAAATATTAAACGTAAAAAAACCACACACACACACACATCTGTATAACCCAAATGGGGCCTAACAAATGTAAACTGGTTCAAACATTTTTTCTATTTATTTAATTTTATTTAATCAATTTAATTTGTGACAAGGTCCCCTGGTGGTCTAGTGGTTAAGATGCAGCGCTCTCACCGCTGCGACCCGGGTTCGCTTCCCGGTCAGGGAACCATCCCCAGCCACTCTCAGTGCCGGTCCCAAGCCCGGATAAATTGGGGAGGGTTGCGTTAGGAAGTGCATCCAGCGTAAAACATATGCCAAATCAAACGTGCGGAGGATCCGCTGTGGCGACCCCTAACGGGAGAAGCCGAAAGAAACTTTTAATTTAATTTGTGACAAACTTATCAATAACTCAATATAATAAAAAGTGTATTGCATTAATTAGATTGTATTTTATTTTTATAAAATATTATTATATATATTTTTTAACCAAGCAAGCATTTTAAAAGTAAACTGTTGCTGTTCACAATTGTTAATAATAATAAACTGTGTTTATTATAACTTTTTTGCATTCTCCTAACCATACCGAAATTGACCTGAACCATGACTTAAAAACTAAGGTACATAACGAATATTACATTTTGTGTAGCATTACACCCTTTAATACATATACATTTGCACACACACACAAACCCCAATTTCATAAAAACCGGGACGCTGTGTAACAACTAAAACAGAATGCAATGATTTACAGATCTCATAATGACCGCAACGTCTCATAAAACTTGGAACAGGGCCATGTTTACACTGTAGCGTCCTTTTTCCTTTTAACAACAATCTGTATACATCTGGGAACTGAAGAGACCAGTTGATGGAGTTTTGGGAGAGGAATGTTGTCCAAAATCATGTCCAAATCATGTCCAATACATTATTCTACCTGCTCAACAGTCCTGGGTTTATTTTAGTTCATAATTCGCAGAATGTTTTCAAGTGGAGAAATGTCTGTACTGCAAGCAGGCCAGCACCCGAACTCTTCTGCTATAAAGCCATGCTGTTGTAATAGATGAAGTATACTTTTTTTTTTAGCATTGTATTGCAAGGCCTTCCTCAAAAAAGCACATGTTGCTCTAAAACCTGTACAGGTTGCCAAATGCCCTATACCTTTCAGCATTGATGGTGCCTTTCCAGATGTGAAAGATGCCCATTCCATAGGCACAAATGCACTTCCATAGCATCAGAGATGCAGGTACTGAGATGCATGAACTGAGCACTGATAACAAGCCAGATGGCCTCTCTCCTCCTTAGCTCTTTAACATGTTTTCCACAAAGAATTGAACATTTTAATGTTTGAACACTACAGTTTTCAGCTTTGTCTCAATACATTTTAAATGAGCTTCGGTCCAGAATAGATGGTGTTTCTGGATCATGTTCACATGTGAGTGACACTAGAGAATCATAGGTGTCTGTGAGCTTAACTACATTAACACTTACATTTATGGCATTTGGCAATCACCCTTATCCAGAGCAACTTGGATATGAGCAGTTAAGGGTTAGGGGCCTTGTTTAAGGATCTAGCAGTGGCAGCTTGGCAGTGCTGGGATTTGAATTTGTGACCTTCCCAACCAGAGGCCAATTCCTTAACCACTGCGCAATCACCTCAAGTATGTGGAAGAGGGTAAATAGCTCTGCCCTTTGACATTCCAAAAGTAGACAAAGAAGCTATTGGATTTACATCTCAGAAATACAAGTGTTAGCCTTCTTCCTCTCTGGTAGCTTTGGCATGATTGGATAAACTTGGAAATGTCAGCTGACCAAACTGAGGCGAATAACAGAGAAAATAAAGACACTTTAAAGAGAGTGCCAGCTGTACTATTCTGTATGCATAAGCTTATAATTATTAAGCAGAAATAAGACCAATGTGGCTTTTTATTCACTACACAGTGCATACAAGAGAAATTATTTACCAGTCAAAAAGCTAAAATATAACAGAGAGGTTTATTTACTTGTAAGTGCAAACATTGAGTGTGAATAACTGCAATGTCATTTTCAGAAGCTGCTGTGTAAAAGGCTGGAGGAACAGCTGCAGAATCTGGACACAGCTCTGAAGAAACGGGAAAGAGCTGAGAGGAGGTGCAGATATCTCACACAACACAAAAGCACCCCTCACCAACACTGTTTGCCTGGTTGACCTCTGTGTTTTCTTCCAGTATTTTGTCAGTATACACTAGTTCACGCCTGCCATTTCTCATGCATGTTTTTGTGTCTGTAGGCGTGAACGCCTGGTCTACGTGGGAATCAGCGTGGAGAACATCATACCCAATCCAGTTAGTACATTTAAAAAAAATATATGCACTGCTATTGAATCCTCAATTCTGAGTGGTCAAAATGTGTTGATATTCTTGTATGAAAGCACCTCAGATCACAGGTTTATTTTAATTGTTATCCTGATCCCCATTTTTATAAAAACTGTATACATCAAGTAAAATAAATTTTCATTTAAAGAAAAAAATATATAGACGGTATACACTTTTTGAAACCAAAAGGAGTCTTGACCATGGACAAAGACTTATGCTTCAGTGTGTTTTTATATATATATATATATATATATATATATATATATATATATATATATATATATATATATATATATATATATATATATATATATATATATATATATATAAAATAGGGGTTGACAAATAGTGATTTTTACTGATATCGATAGCTAGGTAGGATCATACTTGACGATAAGCAATTAATAAACAGAAAAAAATAAATAACAACACTCCATGTAAAATAGTACTGAAATTTATTACAAACATAAAAATTCAAAACAGTACTGAATTATAAAAAAAGGCTGAATAAATATAATTATATTAGTTAATAAATAATAATTATAGAATTAATAAAGTATAAATTTTAAATATAATATAGAGCTCGCCGTGCAGCACACAGTCTCGCATGTAAAAACAAACAGCACGTGGTTCAGTGATTCACCTCTAGAGGCCGCTCTTGTAATGACAGTGGACCAGAAGAAGGAAAAAAGTATGGATTTTTGCCGATAGTTCCAAACCGATTAATTGGTCGACCACTAATGTATATTTCTTGACCATGTTGACAGTGCTGGCATTACAACTTGCCAACAACAATCACACAGTTCCACTAGATGCACAGATATCTGTTATTGGTTTTATCCATTAAATCCTTTAATCTTTCAAGACATAACTGAGTATTTTGATCATGATAATAAATTAGGCAGCAGTTTGACAAGGTTCTTAAGTAATTTCTTCCTCTTCCTCACAGGATGCAGAGGCAGAGGATGGAAAACAAGAGAAGAAAAAGGGTATAAAGAAGTGCAAGAATCTGGAGAGGAGATCGACCCGAAAGAGAAAGTCTATTAGTTACAGGTGATTTGGACCTTCAAAGAAATTAATCCTGGCCATCTAGCCGTCATTTCTGCATAATCACATTCTGTTTATTCATTTTAAATCACCAGGTTTGACGACTTTGACGACGCGATCGATGAAGCAATAGAGGAAGATGTACAGAATTCAGATGGAGGAGGTAGGGAAACGTATATGCATGAGTAGATGAAAGAATGTTGGCTTGAACAAGTTGTAGTATTTTGTGTAATTCTTTTCGTAGACGTGGGTCTTGGTAAGGATATGGCGGCTATCACAGACCAGGAAGAGAAAGAGGGAGCCAAAGAGATCAGGCAGCCTGTGAAAACTCCTGCTCCACGCAAGAGGAAGCGCCGCCGGAGACTTAACGATTTAGACAGCGAAAGCACCCTGGATGAGGAGGAGAGCGAGGACGAGTTTCAGATCAGTGACAGGTGAGTTAGACCTACTGTCAGCCAGGACCCTCTCAAATTGTGATCTTTCACAGAGAAGACGATCTTACAAACATCTGCCTACTAACACACTTTCACACAGTGGCACCCCGGACGTCAGTACTTATGCCTTTCTGTCCTGTTTCTTTTATCCCCTTCCTCGAGCCCAGTATGGAGGAGGATGATTTTGTGGTATCTGGGGATGACGGAGGCAGCGATGCCGAAGCTGCATCCTGGGATGGGAGTGAGAGAGGCAGCATCTCCAGCAGTGTAGACCGTCTGCCTCCGATCAGGAAAACAGCCAGGAACGGCCGAGCACAGAAAACCAAGAGGAGGATACGCAAATCAGTTAGACGCCACCAAGGTTCCTCGGAGGAGGAGGAGGAGGAAGAGGAGGAAGAGATTGGTTTGTTGTTACAATTATGTTTTTATGCACTAAAGATTTTAGAATTTGTGTGATTTCTTTGTTTTAGTTTGTTTTAATTTTTTACATTTGTCGAATCATTTATTGATGTTAACTAGCAATTTCTGTTTATTATAATTATTATTAGTATAGTCATTATCCTTCATTCATCCTCATCAGGGTTTATTTGGAACTGAATTCTATTATTGGGACACACCCTGGATGGCATACCTGTCCATGTCCCATGTACACCGACTTATAGGGCAAATTTTGCATACACAATCTATCTACTGTCATGTTTTTAGGAGGTTGGAGAAAACCAAAGAGCCCAGAGGAAGCACAGACACAGCATAGAATATGTGCAGAAACTCCCACACAGTAAACAGAACTCAAAGTTATTATCTAGAGGTCAGTCGATTCATCGGTTTTGCCAATTAATTGGCACCAATAGTTGATTGCTGGAACGATCAGCTATTGGCAAAAGTCTACACAGATAGTTTTTCCGGGTAGGGTTCATTGCTTAAGCGTTTACACTTAAGTCGTTACGAGAGCGGCCTCTTGAGGCGAATCATTGATGCCACATGCTGTTCATTTTTGCATGTGAGCTTGCTCGGTGCATGGAGAGCGCAATTTTATATTTATTATTTTCATATTTATTCATTTTATAATTAATATATTCATATTTTTTTATTTAGCACATTTTCATAAAAAGTTTTTTTTGTAATAAAGTTCAGTACTATTTTACATGTTTTTTTAAATAATTTTTTTTTATCCGATATTCATTTAAAAAACTATTGGTCGATTGATCGGTTATCGGTATGATCCAATGTAGCTGTCTGTAAAATCAGTCGACCTCTATTATTATCTGTAAAAAATCTAGAGTTTTGTGAAATACTGACCATACTTTTATTAACAGACAGCATATTATCTTTGTTTGGGTTTCCCCGCTGTAGATACAGAGGGTTCCAGTGAGGCCAGCGACAGTGATGTGAATATGAGCAGGAGACGGTCACGGCGCAGTCAAAAAGCCCAGATTAACTATTGCGAAACATCAGAGTCTGAGGGGTCGCAGAAAGTCTCCAAACGAAAAATTAACCAAGCGCCACGTCGCCGCCGAATCTCCAGCTCTAACAGTGAGTCAGTTCTCTACTCTGTTATACTGTCTGAACTTCCAGTTCTCTGTGTTCATCAGGAAGACTGGTAGCTATTTGTTTCTCTTCACTCGCTACCTACATTTACTACATTCTTTAGGTTATAGTAAAAGGGCCACTAATCATGTTTTAGATAATGACAGACATTCACTGTCTACATTATTAGAAACACCTAAACAACTGCACATGTACAGTGGGTACGGAAAGTATTCAGACCCCCTTAAATTTTTCACTCTTTTTTATTTTGCAGCCATTTGCTAAAATCATTTAAGTTCATTTCTTTTCCTCATTAATGTACACATAGCACCCTATATTGACAGAAAAACACAGAATTTTTGACACTGTTGCAGATTTATTAAAAAAGAAAAACTGAAATATCACATGGTCCTAAGTATTCAGACCCTTTGCTCAGTATTTAGTAGAAGCCCCCTTTTGATCTAATACAGACAGGAGTCTTTTTGGGAAAGATGCAACAAGTTTTTCACACCTGGATTCAGGGATCCTCTGCCATTCCTCCTTGCAGATCCTCTCCAGTTCTGTCAGGTTGGACGGTAAACGTTGGTGGACAGCTATTTTTAGGTCTCTCCAGAGATGCTCAATTGGGTTTAAGTCATTGCTCTGGCTGGGCCATTCAAGAACAGTCACAGAGTTGTTGTGAAGCCACTACATCGTTATTTTAACTGTGTGCTTAGGGTCATTGTCTTGTTGGAAGGTAAACCTTCAGCCCAGTCTGAGGTCCAAAGCACTCTGGAGAAGGTTTTCGTCCAGGATATCCCTGTGCTTGGCCGCATTCATCTTTCCCTTGAGTGCAATCAGTCGTCCTGTCCCTGCAGCTGAAAAACACCCCCACAGCATGATGCTGCCACCACCATGCTTCATTGTTGAGACTGTACTGGACAGGTGATGAGCAGTGCCTGGTTTTCTCCACACATACCGCTTAGAATTAAGGCCAAAAAGTTCTATCTTGGTCTCATCAGACCAGAGAATCTTATTTCTCACCATCTTGGAGAACTCCATGCGGGTTTTCATGTGTCCTGCACTGAGGAGAGGCTTCCGTCGGGCCACTCTGCTATAAAGCCCCACTGGTGAAGGGCTGCAGTGATGGTTGACTTTCTACAACTTTCTCCCATCTCCCGACTGCATCTCTGGAGCTCAGCTCTGCAAGCTTCACCTGAGCAACGATTTATAGTTTTTTTATTGCTGAAACTTTTGTCTCCTGGGATGTCACACAGTCTCTAGAGTGGTGTGAAAACCAAAAAACATTGTAGATGCAGAGGATCTGAGGCTAGTTTTTCATATATATATATATATATATATATATATATATTTTTTTTTTTATGATTTTTCGACTACAGGTAGTCCCCGACTTAATATAGAAATGCGTTCTGATTACCCAATCGTACATTAAAGATACTGTAAGTTGAGACATCGCCTATCCTACCCATGAGTCAGGGGTGATCGAGGAAGAAGGGCCTTAGTCAGGGAGGTGACCAAGAATTTGATGGCCACTCTGAAAGAGCTCCAGCATTTCTCTGTGGAAAGAGGAGAACCTTCCGGAAGAACAACCATCTCTGCAGCACCCCACCAATCAGTCCTGTAGAGTGAACTGGAAAAAAGTACTCTGCACTGATGCTCCCCATCCAACCTGATAGCTGGAGAGGTTCTGCTAAGAAGAATGGAAGAGCACCCGTTCGCAAGTGGAGGGCGGAGCCATACGCTCTTTCTTTTGTTCGGACACGGCGATTAAAAAAGGAGAGCGATGAGCTGAAATTGGGCTTAAAAACACAGACAAAAATACTAACACAGAGACAACTGAACTAAGGTATCTCACACAGCGGGAATATGTTGTTTTTTTTTTTTCTTTTTTTTTTCTTTTTTTTTCTTTTTTTCATATCGCTGTCGTCATCACAAGATCGAAAAATCATAAGTCAAACCATCGTTTGGGAAATACCTGTGTTTATTTGGCATGTCCATTAAGTCTCTGCATATGAACTGTGTGTAAAGTCAATATTAGAACAAGCATGTAGTGCAACATATAATATATATAATGCTTTATAGAATATATTAAGCATCTGTTTATTCAATTAAAGCTTCGAATATTATTTTTATATTATTTTAATTCCTCTACATTTTATTCCAGCATCTGTTGTTTCTAAGGACTCCGAGCCCGAGGAGGAGTCTGACTTGAGGAGCAGACGCCGAGGCAGAAAGAGACAGTCCACGAGGGAAGACTCGAAACAGAGGCACAAACATCTCAAACTAAAACCAGCAAGAAGTACAAGCGAGGAAGAGGAGGAATCCGATGAAGAAGGAGACACTGGAGCATCCGAGGAGGAAAAGAAGCCACTCCGTAAAAGCCTGAACCGTATCGAATCGGATGAGGACGAAGAGGACGGGGTGGAGAAAAGACCGATGAGAAAGACGGCCGTAAAGCAGGACAGCAGAGTAACAGACTGCAGGGAGCTGAGTGTGAGGGGACACACCAGAGGGTTAAAGGACTCGATGCTGAAGCACAACGGCCTGCTTCCTCTTAGATCTTCACCTCAGGATGAAGACGAGGAGGAGGAAGAAGAGGAGGAGGATGAGGAGGATGACCTCACCGCCGCTACGGACTTTGTTAACTTTGTTTTTGACAGCGAACAGTTATCGTGATGTGCTGAAGATATTTTCATATATTATTTTTTTTCATTGCTTGTTTTTTTTTTTCCTGAGTGTTTTTGAGTGTAATGGACCAATCCAAGCTTCCAGAGGAATTCTCACGTGATGTCTAAACATATTTTGGTTTCATGCATCATGCACATGTCAGATGTAGAGCAGGGTCTCAGTGCACATCCTGATTTCTATAAGCAAAAGGTGTCAAATTTTTACATTTACATTTTATCATTCAGTGGCAAACTTGATCATATGACTAGGTCACACAAGTTCCCTTGCTAGTGAACCTGGCTCAAGATTTTGTTGCTTCTTTCTAAAACTGGGGTAAAAACTTAAAGATTCTAAACTAATATAGACTCAAGACACTAAGGTTCATTGTCACTTTTGTTTTTCCCTTCTCAAAAATCTTCAAAGAAACAACAGCAACTGAACAGTCGTGATCTGGTTTGTATTTTATTCATGAGAAAAAGACGAAGACTCTGGAATGGTCATTCTTGCCAAGCTGGTCCACTCAAGATGGTCACTTTGGCTAGGATCTGTTAGCCCAGCTCACCAAAAAGAGTCGAACCTTCCACTCAGCTTGCTGCCATTTTATGTCAAAACATTTCAAAGATCTCTAAACTGTAAAGCGTTTTCACCAGCTTTCTTTATGGCTAAAATGGTTTCATACCAAACACATTAACACTATTATTTAACCCTGCACTATATTATTTAATAGGATTTGAAATAATTACATTATAACCACAAGTTACAAGTATAACGAACGTCTCACCAGTCACACTAACGGACAGGTTTCCATGGAAGATACCTGAAATGGCTTATATATGCAAATCGGCTCCTCTTTACCTAAATCTGAATCGTCCAACAATTATGCATACAGATATTTTTTTTTTTTTTACATAAATCACAACATTGCACAACATCCTGGAGGTGGTTTTGTATTACACATCTTAATATCTTACATATGGGCTTGAAAAAAATGTAAAACCATTTTGTAATAATTACTAAAATAAAGAGATCCACTACAAAAGCTAGCTAGCTAGCTAGCTAGGATCAGATTGCTATTCTATGAGTGTGGTAAAAGAGCAGGTTCTATAACCAATAGAACATCTCGGACAGTTTTCATCTGGGAAACGAACCAACATTCGGCTTGGGTGATGCAGAACTGCTTTTACTATCTCAACTCTTATACCACACCAATTTGACACTTGACACAGTTATCCGTTTATAGTTGTTTTCTATTATAGTAGTTTATATTTATATTTAATGTAGCCGGCAACTTGTGGTACAAATTAATTCATGTTGTCACTTACATAATGGCAGCTATACGGAGTCATTCCCTCAATTTATTTTATTTATTTTTTAGATGAGAAGACTGTCCCATGGTTAAGATCGTGTCCGTCGTCCAAATCTTTGTGAACGAGCTGATACCATAGACGCTATACTTCTATTTGAGTGCGAAATTTTAACCAATCAGATGGTGTCGTGGTAGAACAAAACTAAGAATTAGACGGTAGCATCTGACTAAAGCTTGCTTAGTTGTTTTATTGTATCGATTAAAGATATAAATAAATAGCTAGTGAGCGTGGAACTTATTAGTTCAAATAGAAATGTATGTTTATTGTAAAATTGGGTATCATCTTAACACCATGCCTTGATAGCGTAGCCTTGAGAAATCTTTTGTGATATAAACGCCAGTCTGGTATATAATTACACGTAAAAGAGTTTAGCTAGCATTACCTTGTTTGCTAGCATATTGACAAACTATCTAATGTCAGATGTCAAACTAGTGCTAATAGTAACTTTGGTAACAAAGCTGACTAGTTAGCAATTTATCTCTATGTAATCAGAGGGGTTTATTTGGATATTTGGCTAGTTTGGATAGTTAGCTAAACTCAGCATGTATGCCAAGCACTACAATAAGCCAAAAACATTTTTAAAAGGTTAGGAGTGCTGTCGTATGATCAAGTTTGCCCTGATCATCTGATCAGATCCAGTCCTTTTGGACCCAGGAAAATCAGGATGTGTGTTTCTAAGTGATCTATGTACACTAGAGCTGATCTTCAGAAAGTAAAGCACTGTTATTTGTCAGGCCAGTAATGCGCCATCTGTCTAACACGAGCTTATATTAGCCTGTAGAGACACTGTACATTTTCTGCTTGTATGCTAGCACCTTTTAAATCGGTGGTTTAGTAATGTTTCCAGTTTTATTTTCTGTAAAATAGAAAACAGGAAAAAAAAAAAATTTTAGTTTTTTTTTTTATATATATAATTATCAGAAGGAGATTCTGTTTGAAAGAGTTTTGCTAACCCTAAACAACAATCCTCTGTGCCAGCCTGCCCAATTAACACATTTTATTCAAGGCGAATTGTAACCCAAGCGTCTCGACACGTTCTGTTCTGCCATCGGAAGAGAAATAAAAATGCAGCAAAATATCAATATCAAGGCACAGAATTTAGTCGAAATGAATTAGCAGCTTTTATGGAAAGAACGCACATACAGTAAATAGCTACTTTATAAAAGAAGTGTCTCTCATTACTATAACAGAAAATCTTTTACTGAAAATGTGATCTTAATTTTATATTTTGAATTGTTCCCCCAAATTTTGTCTTTTCTAGTACATCTATAAAGGTAACCTATGGTAGTTAAATCCTTTAATGCTAATTTTTTTTATTTTTTGTTTTTGTTTTTCCAATAACACTGTATAAAAATGTATGTGCCTGTTGACTTGCCCTTAGGCTGAAGTAAATCTTGACTGAAAATGCACTTCTCAAAGCACCTTGGATTGTACCAGTTTAACCCAGTTCAGCCCAGCCCAGCCCAGTCCAGCCCAGCGGTTTCGACTCTCGTTCGAAAGCACTTTACACAACACTCTTTTGCTTTATTTCTCTCTTTCCCACTAAGTCATTCAAAACTGTGCTGTGTGCTCTACTTGGTCAATTGAAATCCAACACTACCAAATCATTCCAGGTACACACCACACAAACCAAGTCTAGAGTCCCGGTGAATGTGGCCTTTGTCTGCTGTAAAGTTATTCAACTGGAATGAGTGTTACTTCTATTTTACTGTTCTAATGTTCAGTCTCAGTACATAACAAAATAAAAAAAACAAACCTCAATAAACATGACAAGCGTATCTGTGTAATGAAGTCTCTTCGTTCATTACATTACATTATTGCTTCCAACAAACATGGATCTTTTGGATTTCCAACTTTGACCTATAATATCACTTCCAGAGCTGAACGTGGCAGGGAAGACTGCCTGGAAATTCAAAATCACCCCGGGAGTGTTGTCTTGTGTCCTGTTGGAAATAAAAAAAAGTCAATGTGGTGCACCACAAACCCAATTATTCAGTCGTGTATGCACGTGGTGTTTGAGGGAAAGTATGTATAATATGCCAATCATACACAAAAAAAAAGGAACGTATTCAGCCAAATATATAACACTAAAAATTAAGAAGTTGCTACTTTGAAATATGTTTAGATGTGTAAAGGATTATCCAAAGCTGAGTGTGCATTACACAATATGAGGAGGAGTGAAAA